>NC_141144.1:43779109-44092276 GCF_053477565.2 Lygodium microphyllum
CTTGATCTATAGGACCAAGAGAGAGACCCGACATAGAGAGCCAAACACATAGGAGGCACAATATTTCCTACCGACCTGACCAACCATAGCAACAACTTAGTGGAGCAAGAGGCCACAGACATGGCAGGGACCAGTGCAACCCACCACAGAAGCAACGAGCTTGACTTGGAATATTTTCTAGTTGAAATCTAGCAAATGGTGAGTAATACAATCTCCAAATCTGGATGGACCATAGACCATCAGAGAACATCATTACAGGCCTCAAAAGGGGAGAGGATATTAGCACATAAGGTGCTGTAGAGCATCATAGGCTATAACCAGGAGCAACAAGCTAGGAGATTGTTACATATCTCTAATGAATAGGAACATGACCGAACTAAAATGAAGGTTGCCTCTTCGATGGAAATTTTACACAAAGACTAACAAGAAATGCTAAACAACAAGAAATGCTGGAAACCATAGCTTACTATTTCTTAATTCAAGATGTCTTACAACCAAGAATTACAAGAGATATTGAAGCCATGGAAGCTTGAGAATCATTTGATGACAATTGTTGTAAGGAACTCACCCCTTACAATGGTGGGGAAGGAATTACCTTCAAGCTCCAAGAAATGGAGATGTGAAAAATGATTAACAAAGATGATTTATATTGGCACCCTCTTTCCTTTTATACTCCATTTTAAAATAGACTAATTTCCTAACTAAGGTAGCATGAAGATTGCTTTATTACAATCTATCCATGCCCAAAAGTTTTGTCCTCAAAAATTTGAAGACTGAAAGAACAAGTGAATGGTATATGTTAACAAGTGCGAGGCCACTGCTAAATATCCTTGTTAAAGTTGTCCATTAAAGAATATAATCTTCCATTGAAAAGAATCTCCAAAATAAGCTCAAAACAATGGAAATATGAAATGATGTCCTAAACAGGGTAGTGATAGTAAATGACCCATAACTTTGGATAGAAATGTCAAAATGACACGTATGAGATATAGAAATGAAGTATACTTCATAAGGTATCCATCCATATCATCAATATCCAATTTTGATGTCGATAGGTCAATTATTTTCATGACAAAAAATTATAACAACAAGATATCCACTACGCAATGAACTAATTATCTTCTTGAAGAAGCCATGGATACTGATCTAAATATGAAGCATGTTGCTGAGATGATTCTTCCATTGGAAATCCTTTCCACTTGATAAGATATTCCATAACAATATGGCTCCTTAGAACCTTCTCTCTCTTGCCAATAATACTTTCGGGCTGATAGATAATTAAACCATTTTCATCAAGAGGAGGTAGTTCTTCAAGAACTTTTATGTCAGGGCCAATGTATTTCTTGAGTTGAGACACATGAAAAACATTGTGAATGCATGTGGCTAAAGGCAAATCAAGTTGGTAAGAAAGATCTCCAACTTTCCTTGTGATTTGATATGGGCCATAATAACAATGAGCAAGCTATTATGTACACCCTTGAGAGAAGCATAATGAGACTTAGGTACTTTCAAAAATACCCATTCTCCATCTTCAAAATCCACATGCCTTCTTTTATCATCTGCATATAATTTCATTGTCTCTTGTGCCTTCCTAATGTTTTCTTTTCATTGCTTCATTAAGGCTTCTATCTTTTCCAACCCTTCTCAAGCAAGAGGATTCACTTCATCATGAAATAATGCTGAAGGTACTTGGGCTTTATATCCATAGAATGCCTCAAATGGTAACATACCAATACTCATGTGATGAGTATTATTGTAACAGAATTTTGCAAGATGAATCCAATGATCCCATGCATTCTATGTATCATCGAAAAAGTGTCTGAGGTAGATCTCTAACCATTTATTGACCCTTTCAATTTGGCCATCTATTTGTGGTGGATGGTAGGCAGTACTTGGGGTTAGTTTGGTGCCCATGGAAGTAAAAATACTTTTCCAAAAATTTCCCATGAACTTGGAATCTCTATTAGAAATAATCTTCATAGGTAATCCATGAAGTTTGAAAATTTCTTCCATGAACTGATCTGCCACCTGTTTGGCTGAATATTGGACTTTGGTAGGTAAGAAGTGGGCTGATTTTGTAATATGATCAACCACAACAAAAATGCTATTCCAGCCCTACTTAGTGGTAGGAAGTCTATAATAAAATCTATGCTGATATTAATCCACTTACCATGTGGGATAGGCAAAGGCTGAAGTAGACCACTAGGCAATAAATTTGGATCTTTATTTTGCTGGCATGGTAAGCACTGCATCACATACTCCTTGACATCTTTCCAAATTCCCTTCCAATTGAAACATTTATGGATCTTGTCAAAGCTTTTAAACAATCCAATATGTCTTGCCAAAGGAGAAGAATGCATCTCTTGTAAAATTTTAGACCTAAAAGATGACTGAGGTGTCAAGTATGCTCTCTCTTTAAACCAAAGGAGTCCATTTTACCATTTGAAATTGGAAAATTCAAATCCATCATCTTGCTATAATTTCTTCATAATATTGGTAGTGTGCTCATCTAAAAGATATTCTTCTTGAACGTCTTGGGTCCAATCCTTATGTATGGTAGAGATGCTAGAAACAGAACATGCCCACATCCTAGATAAAGCATCTGCCACTACATTATCCTTGCTTGCCATATAAGAAATCTCAAAATCATATCCTTGAAGAGTAGATAACCATCATCTTTTTTTGGGAGAGATATTTGGCTGAGAGAGGAAATACATTAGCACACAATGGTCGCTCTTCACCTTAAAATGGTTGCCATAGATGTAGTGGTGCTACATCTTGATTGCATGAAGAATAGCTAACATTTCTTGCTCATAGAAGTGGAGTTCTCTTTATTTATCATCCAACTTCTTGCTTTCATAAGCAATAACACCATGGTCTTGGCATAATATAGCCCCAATACCTCTACCACTAGCATCAGCAAATATAGTGAACTCCTTGGAAAAGTCTGGGCACACTAAGATAGATGATGAGATGAGAAGACTTTTCAGCTCATTGAAACTCTTAGTGGCTATAACATCCCAAAAGAAGTCTTCCTTTTTCAATCTGTGAGAGGAGCTGCTACATGGGAATAATTCTTGATGAATCTCCTATAGAAAGAAGATAATCCAAGAAATCCTCACAATGAAGTTGAATTCTATGGTATGGGCCAATTCTTGATGCATTGGACCTTCTTTGGATCAACCATTATTCTTTTTTCACCAACTATATGACCCAAGTATTCTACTTCATCAGCCATAAAAGTATTATTGCTTTCCTTTGCAAAAAGCTTGTGTCTTCTCAAGGTTAGAAGGACTTATCTAATATGCTTCAGATGTTCATCTCTATTCTTGCTATAGATGAGAATATCATCAAAGAATACTAAGATTGATTTATACAAGAATGGCTACAAAATCTTGTTAATAAGAGCCTGGCAAGTTGCAGGTGCATTTGAAAGTCCAAATGATATAACTAGGAAGTGGTAGAGACCTAAGCTGTCTTGTACTCGTCTCCTACTTTCATCCTGCTTTGGTGATATCCTGACCTTAAGTCAATCTTAGTGAAACTCTTGCATCCTTGAATTCATCCAACAAATTATCAATGCGGGGGATTGGGTACCTGTTCTTTATGGTGCTTTTGTTTAAGTCTCTATAGTCGATACATGTCCTAAATGTCCCATCTTTCTTCTTGACAAGTAGTACGTGAGAAGCAAAAGGTGACTGACTAGGCTGAATAAACCCCATTTCCAACAAGTCTTTAACCTATTTCTCTACTTCTTCTCTCTCATACTTGGATAACCTGTAAGGAGGTTTATTGATGGGTTTAGTATCAGGAATTAAATCAATAGGATGATCCACTTCTCACTGAGGAGGCAATGATGTAGGTGGCCAGAATATGTCCTTAAACTCTTTCAAAAGTTTACATAGACATGGATCTTGATCCTTAGGTGAAGTAGATTGTTGATTTTCATCTGCCTTTGATAGAAGAAGTGTGAAAATGCAAGACATAGCATTAATTTCCTTCTTCATCTTCTTCTTGTTGATTATTTCCACTTGCTTTCTCTCTATGCCATTAATTTTTACTTGTTGCCCACTCCAAGTAAACTCCATGAACATCTGATTTAGATCCAAAGAAAATTTTCCAAGTTGTTTAAGCCAATCATAGCCAATGATGATGTCAATAGGACCCATATCTAAGACAATCAAGTCCGTCATAATAGTGCAAGACTATGATAATTCAATAGGATTCTACTAGTATATCTCTTTGCTCAACTCTTGAGCACCATTAGCCACTTGTATCTTCAATGGGGCATCAATTTCTTGAGGTGCTGCCCGTATCAATGAGAATATGAGCAACCTTTGAATTTATAGTACCCTTGAGACGAAGTGTATTTTCACCTTTATCTCTTTTGAAATTGGATATGCTGATCTTGTCCTTGTACTCTTTGTCATAATGATAGTGTTTCCCATTATGATTGGTATATCCAAAAGACTCCTACCTATTAAAATGATCACTCATTGCTTGATGTCCATGATTAGGGTAAATAAACACTGCCCATTTTGATTATTTCCAAAAGATTGACGAGACTAAACAATGAGTTCCCACGTGATTGTTAGTTATGAGTGGATATCCCATGTGGCAACCTATCATCATGATCTTCAGCATGCTAGAAACTATCTCCATTCCTTGCTTTATCATGTGCATATTGCCTTGATGTCCCTTATCTCTTGAATTAGTGGAGTTTGGCTTGTTTCTATTCCAAGAGTTGGTATGAGTTTGAACTATTTCATTCACCTTAGAACATCTTCCATGTTCAAAAGTGGATGGTATATGCTAGTGGGCTCCTGTGGCCTCACGTTTCCATGAATAATAGGTACATCTTTAGCATAGGCACGTGGATTGCTTTGCAATTTGTTACCCAAGTTGCTATGAGTATTATAACCAGCTGTTCAAATTTGGCATCCAACCTATGGCTTTGCTGCTCCATGTGTGTAATCATCTTGCTAAACTTGTCATCCATTGAATGGGTAAGTTGGATTAGACCTTCATTCACGTTACCAACTTGCTTTGATATAGCTGCTGGAAGTCATTCGAGTCATGAGTAACATTTTCTTTAGTTCTAGGATCATTGTCATAAGGAAACCTTGGCCATTGGATCTCTTCATTAGTTGTATTATTGCCCATAAATTCTTATCCCTGATTTGTGGCCCCTATGGTAGGATTTGTTTCAGCATTTTAATCTTCTAAGCCCTCATTAATGTGCTCCAATACCTGCTCCTTCTTATTCCTTGCCATCATGGAAACTATATTAACTCAGCACTGCCTGTCAAAGAATGGTCAGTAACCAAAGCTATACTCCTCCAATCTAAGTGTGTGATAGCTCCAAAAAAACTAATAACATGTAGATATACCAAATTTATTGAGCTTACAAGTTTGGAAGAGGTATATGGTTGCTTCAGATCAAAATAGTGTACCCTATCAACCTGTCCAAGTGATGTCTACAGTGACCACATGTCACTAAAATGACCAAAAATTTTGAGACGTAGGTCCAAATGAAGTGCTCTATAGCTAGGGTCAAAGCTAAATTTGTCCTCTACGTATAGAGTAAGAATCAATTTTTCAGAATGAAATATCCCACTTTTGTGATTGATTCTTTATGACTGTCCAGGATGAGACAACAATCTGTAACAACCAATAAACTCACTATTTGGACCCTATTTCAACCCATTTGGTCATAGATCATTAAGAATCCTCTATGGGCACTGAATTATAACCTGTAGTCTCTGTCACCAACTTGTGATCACCTTCAAAGTACCTATAGGCCTGTATATCTGCTCAAAACTATCACTAACTACCTTGTTTTGCCCTGTTTGGTACCCTAAGTCTTCAAGTCTGTGTCTACTCTTTCTGAAGTGGTCTTCCATGGTCCACCACCTATGGTGAGGGATAAAATGGTGGATGGGCACCTAAATGGGCTCTAAAACTCCAGAAGGTATGCAAAGTTCCTTCTAGACCACGTTGTGCACCCCTACGGAGTCATAAGTAGCAAGGGAGGGTCACCTCACTATTGTCTTGCTATCTTGTCCGACTTCGACCTTTTTCCTCGGTCGGAATATACATGGAAGAGCTAATGTTCTAAAAATAAAGGCATGATATGCATGGCTGAATCAAGATTTTGATATTTCCATGATATGCAAGAATTGGAAGGTAAAATGTATGTAAATGAGGATGAGAAAGGTTTACCTATAGTAATCAATGACTCATTAATTTACTATACTCACCTTTTACAAAATTTCTTGGGTAATCTCAATAGATTGAATCAGAAAAAGATCCAAAAGTTAAAGGTTAATCAATCCTTTAGAAAAATTGAAAGGAAATTGCATGGTTAATGCTTTGGATTGATCAATCAAACAATGCAAAATCAACTCATGCTTGGGATTTAAGATTCAATGCCCTAATACATGAGTATTAAGGTTCATTCAATCAATGATGAGATTGAAGCTCAATGCAAGAGTAATCTACTTAACCTCTCCTTTAGCAATAGAAAACGCAACAACAATTAAATGAGGAATTGGAGACATTAAAGAAGAGTAATAGAAGTACCTCTTTCAATGATTGAAAAAGATGTTGCTTGAGTCAAACTTCAGCTATAAAGGTTGATAAACTATCTTCTTGAATCCAACAATGATCAAGAGAAGAATAGACTTCATAATCCCAAACATTAGCTCCAAATATGATCCAAGAATGATGTCTAGATAAAGTCTTCAACTCCAATGAGTAGTATAGACGAAATTCCTTTGAATTCAAAGCCTCCTTGATGAAGATTTCAATGAGATTGCTCAATCCATGTCATACTTGTAGTTCAAGAGAAGGTTGGCTTTCAATCTTGAATGCATTGCTTAGATTCTTCAAAATATTGAATACTTGAAGTAGAAGAGAGATCCCTGGAGTGATTTAGAGCAAAAGCCCCATGAAATGGAAGAGAATAATCCAAGAATTTGATGCCTAAAGCTTGTTGCCGTGTTTTGACTCCTTAGCCAATTATCCTTGAAGCTTCAAGTCTAAGAATGGTCCCTTGAGTGGTTGAGGAAGCTCCAAGAAGCTTGATAGAGTAAAAGCCCTTTGATCTCTTCAAAAAATTTCAAAAGATTTCATTGTTGTCATAATATTTTCCATAACCAGGGTTTGGGAGATCAAGAATGATCATGAGAATGAGAAATAGCTATGTATGCTTACTAGAAAGCTTGAGGAATCCATCTTGAAGCTTGCTAAAGCTATAGCCAAGGCTTGAATTGGCTGAGATTTTTTGTGAGCTAGGGGAGTTTGTTTTTAGCACAAACAACACAAACACATACTCCCTTACTACAAAGTGAGAAGTATGCAACGCAAGCACAAATCTACTCTATAGAGAGCTTAATCCATGAAGATTTCAGCCTTAGAGGTTGTTTGAGCCATTGAAAGGCTTGGGAGAAGGGAGAAGCCAAGATCCACCATGAAAGCTTGAGAGAAAGAAGAGAGAGAAATTGGCTCAAAAAGGTAACCAAGGTTTAACTCCAGTAATCCCTATTTAGACTCCAATTAGGGTCAAGAACCTTCAAAATGGGCCTCCATGTGACCATGACCTACTACTTCAGCCAATAACTTCCATCTTCCTCAATATCTCCTTCAAGAAACCTCCAAAATGAATCCTGACTTGTTGCAAAGAATCCCAATTAGTCACGATTTGAACTGTACCAAACCCTGTGACCAAATCTTGGTACTCCAGTTACCTGCTACCTATCCGTGTGACTAAATTCTCCATGAAAGTGACTCTTCCCATGGATCAAAGTTCATGCTCTGATACCAATTGAAATTAAGGTTTCCTCTTCAATGGAAATTTTACACAAAGACTAACATAAAATGCTAAACAACAAGAAATGCTGGAAGCCATAGCTTGCCATTTCTTAATTCAAGATATTTTACAACCAAGAATTACAAGAGAAATTGAAGCCATGGAAGCTTGAGAATCATTTGATGACAGAGCTGTTGCAAGGAATTAACTTCAAGATCCAAGAAGTGGAGATGTGAAAAATGATTAACAAAGATGATTTATATTGGCACCCTCTTGCCTTTATACTCTAGTTTAAAATAGACTAATTTCCTAACTAAGGTAGCATGAAAATTACTTTATTATACAAACATAGAGAGAGAGAGAGAGAGCCTTAGAGGCAAAATTAATGCTGAGGAAACTCCTCATGAAGCAGCTCATTGACAATACATTAGCAGAGCAAAGCATGGAAACCTTAGCAACCTCATTTCTTGCAAGATTAGGAGTCAACCAGGGCTCCACGAAGATCCCTGCAGTCGCAAAAAAGCTAGAAAAATATCAGCCGCGAGCAATAACCCATATATTTTTGTAGAGAAATTCGAGTAGGTCTACAAGGCTAATGGGTTCACCAGTCTTGCTCAGTGCTTGCAAGTTTCCAGGCTATGCCTAGGCAATAAGGGTAGGACATGGTACACAAGCTTGGATGTGGCGGAACACAACAACTTCAACATCTTCAAGAATCTCTTCATTAATGTCAAGCAAAGGACAAAGAGGACATTAGGGACTACATTCCCCTCGTGCAAAGTCTCTATAAGAGAATCCCAACTAACAAATGACACATCGAGAGAGCGGTCTCCACAATATTTATCAGTCGAATATGTAATGAGAAACTCTACAAGGCATTAGTAGGGAAACCGAGCTTACGGAGAGACGCACTAGCTAGGGTCTTTGAAGAGGCCATATGAGTGGACAATCAGCTCAAGGAGAGAAGCTCTCAGAGCTCTAATCGAGACAAAGCTAATTCTAGATCCTTTGAAAATGATGCTCCAGTCCACTTTCTGGAGGAGCCGAATGATGGAGGCATATGTAAACCCTTACATCTCATATGATGAAGAGGGAAATCTGAACATTATGGACTATCAACCAGTGCTAGTGATAGCACTAGGCAGAGGTAGATATAGAGGCCTAGGAGGATAGACCCAAGAATCGATTGCTTGTTGGACTTGCAAACACCCAGGGTACATTTCCTCGCACTTCCTTGAGAGGGAGTAAGCTAACAAAGAAAAGGCTGACCTCAGATGCGCATAGTGTGGAATCACATACCTATTTGCCAATTGTCCTAGACAAAAACCATCCTCTAGTTTGACGATTATGCCATTAGTACCATTGGGGCTATTTAGAGTTGAAACACTTGACAAAGAGGCTACACCCATCCCATTGCATGTTATGACTTGAGCACAAACAAGGCAGGCTAGCATGTCAATGCCAAGGCCTAGCAATCTAGATGCAACCTCAACAAGAAATAAGAGTCATAGGCAAAGGAAGAAGAAAAGTGAAGCAAATGTCATGCTTAAAATTGAGAGTGCCACGACACTACCTACAAGGAAGAAATTCATGGACACAGAGGCAGAAACATCCACTTCTCCAAAGACTACAGAAAAAGGAAGTGCTAAGGTTGGGGAGTACCCCAATCCAAAGCACCAAGTTGAAGCCATAGATAAAGTCAAGGAGTAGGTGAGAGAAGCCCAAGAACACTTAAAGGATGCTAAGCCCATCTTGGAGGATGAAATCAATTATCTCTCTAGTGTGAGCACACCGGTTTCACCTACGCAACTAAAGCCAAGAGATGCCATTGCACCTCAAGTAGTGCCAAATAGACGAAGCTTGAATGCCACGCACTAGCAAGCTAGCCAGGGCCATTGGCCAAGGAGAGTAGAATTGGGAGATAAGCAAGCAACTAGAAATCTTCTTATGACATTAGTAACAAACCTAGAGACTTTGAGCTTAGGAGACTTGCTTAGGTAGCATTTGACATTGTGGCAAGAGTTGAAACAATGGGTGGAAGGGTTACTTTAGCAAGAGGCAGTTGAGTTGCATGACCACGATGTAGTGATGCAGATACCAAGCTTGATGCTGCACTCAATGCCCAAGTTCTTACATATCAAAACTTTGTGGGAAGGCACAGAGATGCATGTAGTCTTTCTAGTCCTAGCAGTAGGAGATGCAACAAGGAAAGGAATTGTAGACACAGGGGCAGGAGTTAGTGTGCTTAGCCATGCGATGCTCTAAGCCTGGGGTGACCTACCTATTGAGAACACTAGGTTTAATGTCATGGTGTTGGCCAATGGGATGAAGGTCAAACTGTTTTCAGAGTGCTAAAAAATTGGCAATTGAAGATTGCAGGAGTCTAATTCTCAATAGACTTCATCTTCATGAAGGGAGTTGACTATGATATCCTACTAGGCTGACCTTGGATGTGGAATGCACGAGTCGTAGAAGACTAGTGCAATGGTCTGATCTTCTTAGGAAATCAAACGGAAGCAGTGAGGGTAGAGATGGACACCTAGAAGACTATATCAGCCAACCTCGACACCATCTCAACTTTGTTGAAGGGTGACACTTAGGTTAGAAAATCTTACGGGCCGTTGATGAAGTATATCCCCTGCCTTGAGGATGAGTGTGATTGGATACATGTGCCAATCACTATTGATCTACTATTCTCGGACAATGAGAAATATGAACAAGCTACTAATGCAATCGGTGAGCCCAAGGACAAACCCTCAACACCACTATGTATGATGGCCAGAAGCCCCAGTGAACGACCCACCCCTACTATCACATTCCATATCTCAAACAACAAGTGAGAGCTCTACGAGATCTTAGAGCACTTGGCGGATGAGCTAGCTAGCAATCTTGCCATTAACCTCAAACCCCTCAAGGATCTATTACATGAACCCAAGTGGAAATGGACCAAGGTGCAGAATCTAAACTTGATATACAATTGGGCCTTAATCACCAATGAGAAAGAAAGGGAGCATCGAGGCTTGAGAGGTGACAAACAGCCGGATGAGGACAATTGAGTTGATGAGTATGCAGATTGCTACTCTATGAACAAGGATGGTGAAGAGGAGATCGATAGCCTAGAATACAACATGGATGGTTGAGTGATAGAGCAGATCAAAGCAAAATCAAAGACATAGAGCACCAACACATCTAGAATAGAAAGAGGAGTTTTTAGAACCGAATGTGATCGAACCTTGTAGGGTTGATAGACTATGAGCAAGTAAGGTTAGTTTAGCCACATGCCATGCCCCTATTGAGAACAAAGTCACCATTAGAGTTACGACCACTAGAAGACACTCCCTCTTCTAGAAAAAAGGGAGAGTTTGATTTTGAGTCTGAAGTAAGCTCAGATAGCAACCCCGAGATACCTCAACCTCCTAGTGCAAGACACACCAAGGGAGACCTACCGATCCACTTGAGGCATCAACAGTTGAAGGAGAAAAGGAAGAGATAGACTAGGGAGTTAGAAGCTAGAGAACATAAAAATTTGCAAGACCTACCAAAAAGATTCACAAAATTCAAGAAAGGCGATAGGGTAGTGATCTTGCTAGGAGCCAAACGACAAGGGCAAGCGAGCAAGCCTATAGAAGGACATGCCAAAGTAAAAGAGGTTAATTTGGCTAAGGAAGGGAGCACACCCCGAACGGTATTTATAGTCGACAACTTGAACAAGTAGGAAGAAGAAAGACTCATTGCTTTCCTATGACAGTACATAGACATCTTTGCTTGTTCACTTGACAAGCGGAAAGGAGTGGATCCGAGTATAGTGACTCATAACATCCCCATGACACCTGATCCAAATAGTGGTCAAGCAACGACCATATATGATGAATCCCAAGCATACTCATGTGGTCAAGAAGGAGATAGAAAAACTCTTAAGAGTAGGATTCATCTATGTAATTGAGCACTTGGACTAGGTTTTTCCCATTGTAGTCATCCTAAAAAAGAATGAAAAAATTAATGTACGTGTTACCTATAAGAAAGTCAATGCTTCTACGAAGAGAGACAACTATCCATTTCCGTACACTAAGCATATGCTCAAAAGAGTAGCTGGCGAGGAAGCCTACATTTTCCTGGACGACTTCTTAGGTTACAATAAGGTACAAGTGAATCCCAATGAGCATAAGATCGCATTCACTACTACCGAGTGGAGTGTCTTTGCCTACATAGTCATGCCCTCCTTTGGGCTGATTAGCACACCAGTCACATTTCAATGGCTCATGTGCACCATCTTCAAGGACATGCTTTGGCAAGAGTTAGAGGTGCTTGTTGATGACCTATGTGTTCACTCAAGTTGGAAAGAACACCTAAAAAAACTCCCAGTGCAATCTTTGAATCATGCAGACTATATTGTCTCTCGTTGAATCCCCTTAAGTGCCAGTTCTAGATGAAGCATGGATGCATCCTAGGGTATGTGGTATCCAAGAACGACATTGCCACTGACTTCTCAAAAGTTAGAGTGATTTTCAACCTTCCACCACCAACCAACTACAAGGAAGTTTAGTGCTTCCTAGGGCATACGAGATACTATCGACGATCTATATTGAACTATGTGTTAACCGCTAGACCACTCTACAAATTTCTAATAATATTCAAATGGACCGAGGAATGCCAACGTGCACATGAAGAATTGAAGAGGGCTCTGACAACCGTGCCAATACTACGAGCCCTAGACTATACCATGACCTTTCACGTCCACATTGATGCCTTAAAGTTTGTCGTGGGAGTAGTGTTGTGCTAGCCTGGCAAACACAATCTAGACTATCCCATGAGTTTCGCTAGCAGACAACTCATGGACACCAAAATGAATGGAGAGAGAAGGTTTATCCATGGTATTTGATGTGAAGAAATTTTGCCATTATTTATTGGCTATGCTTATAACTTTGACCGTCAAGCTTTGCTCTATCTTCTTAATAAACCTTGTGCTAGAGGGGACACATTGCTTGATGGTTACTTCTGCTACTAGAATTCTACTTCTCTGTGGTTGTCCCACATACCCACAGGTGAAGCCGTTGGACAAGGTATCACTGATGATGCACATCTCTTTAACTTGTCTAGTGAGAAAGATTTGTTTAGAGCCAACTTGATGCCATAGTGGGTGAATGACATGGTCAAGTTCTTGAACATGGACTACTTGAAAGACCCTTTGAAAATGCCTAACTTAGGCTACTCATCCTTAAGATGTAGCCCTATCAGTTGATAGTAGGACAACTCTATAGGTTAGGGTAGGATGGCTTGCTACATAGATGCATATGCGAGCATGAAATGCACAACGTACTTGCAGAAGCACACAATGGAATTGTTGGAGGACACTTTAGTGGAGACACAACAGCCTACTAGGTACTACAATCTCAACTATGGTGGCCTACACTTTTTCGAGATGTAGCACGATTTGTAAAGCACTGTGATGAGTGCCAATGGACCAAGGTACCTAAGATGGAGGTAACTCCAATCATTGCAAGGCAACCTTTCAAAAAATGGAAAATTGACTTCATTGGGCCTCTTAGTCCCACAACACAATATTCATAGGCCAAGTACATCATAGTTGCTACTGACTACCTCACAAAGTGGACAGAAGCATGCGCCACTAGAAAGAACAATGCTAGAACCACAGCTAAGTTCCTGTGGGAGCAAGTGATCTCACAATTCAGCTGCCCCATTGAACTAGTTAGTGATCAAGGCACACATTTCATCAATGAAGTGATTGCTCACCTCATGTCTGCCTTTTCGACCATACATTGAAAATCCTCACCTTAATATCCTCAAGAAAATTGCTAGGAAAAATCTACGAATAAGATATTAGTGAATGTCTTGACCAAAATTGTCTCTGCTTCGTACAGTGACTCGGACAACAAGCTGATGGTAGCCTTGTGGGCCTATCATAAAACAACCTATAAAATGGTTGTAGGATAGAATCCCCTTAGGTTGACCTATGAAACTAACTCTATTTTATCAATAGAATTCTTTGTCCCTAGCCTGAGAGTGGCCAATCATGAGAGATGGGATTGGAAGGAGGCATGGATAGAATGCCTAGTTGAGCTAGAATGCTTATCGGAGACTCAACTTCTAGCTATCCATGCACTAATTTGAGAGAAGCATGACATAAGGGTTGGTTTGACAAGCATGTCAAGCAACAAGACTTCGATCAGGGTGACATTGTGCTATTATAATCAGTGAAAGGCCACAAGCAAAAGATGAAATTTAGGGGATTGGGGCCTTTTCTAGTTCACACCATCAACCAAACCAGCAACTTAGAGCTCCAGACCCTAGATGGAGAGGCATAGGCTTCTTCAATGGTAGCCACATAAAGAAGTACTACCCTCCCATACATCCATTACAAGAGCCTCCCATGTTAGAGTCCCCTATGAAAGTCCAAGTTGCCACAATTATGGAATTTGAAGACAAGGATGAAGAAGTAGTAGAGCCCACTCACCTTCACATAACAATCACTACCCCAAGTGAGCACATACTTTTGATGTATTGATCAATGAGGGAGCTGATTTCAACATCTTAACTCACGATCATTGGGCTCAAATCGATTGACCATAACTACAGTCCACGAGTGTGCTAAACTTAGCCCTTTTGGGGGTCAATCATACTCACTTTTAGGAAAGTTCAAAGTTGCAAATTTTAGCCTCTATCGAGTCTGAAAGCATACCCATAATCTTTTATGTGTTTCCAAACACAAAAGGTGTTGGTAAGGAATCGTTGCTAGGGCGCGCCTTTGACAACACCTAGAAACAATGCCTAACATTGAAAATTTTTCAGCAAAACTGTACACAATTGGCACATTGTTACCAATTTTTTCCATTAATTTAATGCAGATACAGTCAAGATTTCATCTTTGGAGGACGTGTCTCTACAATCTGGCAAGTGGGAAATCCCAGTTCGAAGGAGTTTTGTGCTAGAGGGTGGACCTAGGAAAATACCAAGTAGAATTCGATAGTTTTATCTAATTAGAAGGGATTAGAATTTTGGCTTGATCATTTGACCTATCTTTCCATAAAGAATATATTGACAAATCCAAATGAGTTATTTTGGGAAGGTTAGAGATGGTTGAATGTATAGTCGAGTACGACTTGGCAAAAGAAAAAGACATGAATTCGATAGCACAAATTGGACAAGTGGTCTTGGTCATTGATGATGATCGTAGATAGGACTAGTAGAACTAGAAATTTTTTCACCGCATTATACATAGGATAGACATTAGGATATGGAGTTGTATTTACAAGATGATCACATTAAAGATTAAAGGAGGGAAGGGACAAGTCAAAGAACAAAGGCAATGCTAGTGCAAACAAGGAGAGTCACTACTCTACAATGCCAAGTATATGAGACATCTTCAAGTAAGTGGAGTTAATGACATGGGTATAACAATTAGTGGACCATGAGTATTTGAGTTAATGTGATAAGATACTAACATGGTTACTTATCCATGAAGAAATAAATGCAAATCAATATTGAGTTGTAGTGATCATCTATGCACTTGCCACCAATTTGATGTGCAACTTAGAGATTAGAATATGGAGAAAATGAGTCACTTGCATTATACAATAAAAACATGCAACAAAAAGGTCAATTGTTAGTGGAAGAGGATTAGGAAGGGGAGAGGAAGCCCAAATGGTGCCAATTGGAGAAGAGGAAGGGGAGGAGTTAGTGGGAAGTTGAAGAGAGTGGGAAGTTGGAGAGAGTGGGAAGTTGAAGAGTCATGAGAAAAGAAGGGGAGGCACTATTATATAAGGGGGACAAAAAACAAACAAGGAAGAAAGGAGGGAACTATATTGAACACCATGATGCCATCAATTGGAGAAGAGGGAGGGAGATAGGAAGCTCCCCAAGCCATCAAACTAAGAAGGGAACAAGAAAATTGTAGCAGAAGAAGAGCAAGAGAGGATAATTGAAGACAATGCCTCTCCCATAGCCATCGCCATGTCTTCTCCTTCTACCTCCATTTTGGAGCTTCAATACTCTCCTTCTCTCTCTTATAAAACCATGGAGGCTAAGCTCTTAAGCTTAAAATTAATCAAGATTAAGTCTTAAAAGAGTTACAATTGGTTATTCCTATGGCAACAATACAATTGGCCAATGGATCTCTTAGGAGAGGGAAATGATGAGCTCATTGTTGGGAATGACTGCATAGACTCCCCTTGGCTAGACTGCAAAAAGGACATGGCTTCCAAAGATGCAATTACGATTCTTGTACTTTAGTGCCTTAACTTGTTTACCATAAAAAAGTAATTTCGCATAAATATTTCTTTGGTTTTATAAAATGTCTTTGAACCTCAATTTCAAATTTGGATAGTTTTTAGAATTTAGGTAGGTGATGGGACTTAAAATGGGTGGGCACTAGCCAGACCTCATGCACACAACAGACAACCCCACCACATGGCCTCATGGCTAGGAGTGTCTAAGACTCACTCTACACTAAATGCTAATGTCAATTCTGTGTTTGTATTAGGTCATAGTCCAACGTTTACCATCCCTTCTCCTCAAAAGGGTATCCCATAACATATAGGCATAATACCTCGTAGCACAAACATAGGGAAGCATCTCTCGGCTAACTCCCGCGGCTCTACTAATGACTCTCCTACACCTTGGTGATTAGCCCCAAGATGTATCGCTCCAACATAAAGTACACACAGTACACGCTCCACTCTTTTATTTTGAACGTATTCCAAGAGATACCATGTGTCCTTACTAAACAATTCCCTAAGAAAATGATCGACTAGCCTACAACTTAGGTCATCTCACACACTCAAGCATAGGTTATCATAACAAAAACAAATGCTATGCATCCAGTTCTTTATATTCTGATACCATGGTTGATATGCACATGCAAAAGTGGATAGTTCTAAAGTGCTCAAACATAATTTTCAATTAGAAACGTGTCGTGTACAATAAGGCTTTCCACTGCTCATTTACTAACTCGTTGCGGCAATGTAAAAATAGCACCGAGACAACGCTCATGCTACTATCCTCTTAATTAAAATACAACAAAACTTATATAATGACATGCATTAGCAAAATTAGCAATAAACAACATCCAAATCGCATCATTCAAACACCCCACCCCCTATTTTTAGGTATTGCTTCCATTACATAGGTGTAGGAGTTCATTTTGTCATGTTTTGAAGTATGAAAAGTGATAAATCACAAACTTTAACAAAGAGATAGGGCAAACAGAACCTCATGCTTTGCCACTACCATACATTCACAAACACTCATTATATTTTTTCTTATTTTTATGAAGTGTATTTCTATTTTTTTTCCTTTTTTAAAATATTTATTTGTTAATGATCACTATTATTTTTTTATTTTTCTCATACCAATCATTCCAGCATACTGAAATTCTATTTTATTTTCCATTCTTTCCCATAGGAACACATTTCACATACTCGAAACAACAAAACCATCATTTTACCCTTAAAAACAGCATTTCGAATTTTGCGAGATTTAAATAGCGCAGCACTTAAACATTTTTTCATTGCATAAGAACATCATTTCCATCATAAAATATCAAAAAACCTTCATTTCCTTCATAAAAAATAGTCATACCGTGTTTCTACGAAACTCGAGACGCATTGAATGATTGTGTGACCAGCGGAAGGAGCCTCCACTCTCAATTCCATGCTGCACATCAAACTTTAACATCTCCATTAATCTCCATCATTATTTTCTTCAATCTCCTTCATGATTCCTCCTTCAAGATAGTGCAAATGAACGCCCTATAGAGAGGAGAGAGAAAGACTAATTTCTAATCTTCCCATCCAGGCAGCCATTTCACGAGCCGAAGGCAGTGATGGAGAGTGAAGAAAGCAAGTAGATCAGGGATGTAATCGGATTGTATGGGTACATTGAGGTGGCATTACCCCTCTCTCTCTCCCCTCATGAAATCGTCGTGCAGCAACAGGACGTCACTATTTTCTCTACATGCCAAAAAACGCCCCTCCCCACGAAATCAATTTTAGGGGGTGGCCCCAAAGGTCACCCCCTTTCACTTCTCATTTTGGGCCCTCTTCACACCAATTTTGGCCATTTGCCCCAATCTTTGGCCGCACGCCAATCTTTGGATGTCCGACATCCGATTCGCACTCCAGAAAATTATGTGTGTTTGTCTCAAAGTTCCCGAATGCCTGGCATCTCTCGAGATCCAGTCCGACAGTTGAAAAAATTATGAAAAATCTACAACCACCAACTGGTGCATCTTGAAGCACTTTCAAAACTCGTCTCTGACTTGCCACTTAAAATCGAACTAACTGCAGTTGACGGAGTTTATTTTTCCCTTGAAATTCAGATTTTTTAGCAAATTTTAAGCACTTCTTGGGCTCAAAAATCAGCTCTCATTGCCGACCATGGGATAGAGCAACTCAATCCATCGGATCCCAAAATAGATCTGCACATATAAAACCACAAAGAGCATCAAGCTGAGACAAAAAATAGTCAACAAAACACATAACAGATCTCACCCTACCCCCTGAAAAAATCAAGGCATGAAATACACGAGGAGTAGGCCTAACATACTCTGTCAAAAAGCACAAAGCTAGTCACTAACCAACTATTCCAACATAGCCAAGCAAGAAAGAACTATCAAAGAGGTCATCCTCAGTGGGGGTCTGAACTACCTACCTAACTAAGGACAACACAACCATGAGCTCCTATTAGTCGAGGACTCCTATAGCCTGATCAAGAAATAATTTCTTTTAGTACATTTTTTCTTTCATGCCTTTATTTTTCTATACTTGGGCGTATAAAAAGGAGGGAGCTGAGCATAGTGACCCAAGGAGAACAAGGCATCGGCCTCAGGTCCTGTCTTAGTACCCAAGAACCTACCAAGCTCTTGCAAGGTGACACTTAATCCTTTTCTAACACTCACTTTTATTTTCACTCCAACCTTCTCTTATTCTTATTCGTTTAGCTAGATGCCACCCCTAGGAAGACAAGGCATCAACCTCGAGTTTGACTCGTCCCTAGGAACCTACCAAGCCTTTGCAAGGCGATAAACAACTATTCAAGGATATGTCTTTCTTTCTGTTTCTATTTTTTTAGGGGTTAGAACCCCTTTTTACACACCTCCGTATATGTATATATTTTATTTCAGATATTTAGGATTTTTTTCTTTGTATCATCATTTTGTCTAGCAGGATTTTCTAACTGCCTCACACTAACATGAACTAGAATAGCCACCTAGCAAGTCAGCAAAACAGGGTCACTAGAACTCCCGTCTAAAACAAGGCTTTCAGTGCCTAGCAATGCCTTTGCAGGAGGCAATGACTACTCAGACCTCCCACAAACATACATAACCTAAACCTGGGACTTCATGCCTTGATCGCTAGTTCCCAACAAACAAGAAGACAATAACCCCTTATATACACATGTATCAGTAATTACTTAAGGGAAAAGGGAAAAGACTCAGAAAGGGGACGAAACCACCTAGAATGGCCACAAGAAGCTCCTTTGCAGAAGCAAAGGATCCCTCCAGTGACTTTGTCAACTTGTATGATGCAATCACTAAAATAAAAAACCATTAAGCGTACCTACACCAAACAGTCATATGGCCCTTTTGGCCTAAAGAAATAGTAAATCTTACTGTAAACTAACTGGCCTTCCTGGCCTAAAGAAATCAAGAATTAAAACTCTTAAAGAAATTGGCCCTCTTGGCCTAAAGAAATCAAGCAAACCAGCTCATAGATATCCCTCCTTGGAAGAAGGCAGATATACAAAAATACACTCCATTCCAAGGGAAAAATAAGGCTCTTAGCCATAAACTAAATGCATCAAGTTGTGACCTATCCCTCTTGCATATATAGCAAGAGGCGTACGCATAACATATTGTCTAATCAACCTATGGGTCCAAGATAATAGTGGTAGATGGGTCTCGACCACTCTTTGCATTACCCATATTAACCATTGCATGCCATATAATGCGTGGTCTGATAAAATTCCCCTCAAACGACCAGGTCTTGTCTCATTATCAATAGCAACATCCAAAATAGGACCACAATTGAAGAAGAGGTCCTCTTCATAAGCAAAGTTTTCTCATGAATCCGCAAATTGATTCCAAGAATGTGGAATCAGCTGAAGAGATACTCTCTCAAATTCATCAAGTAGTAGGGTCATAGCACTTCGATGATACATACAAAGGATAGGATTCCGAACTGTGTATGTCTCATTTAGTTGATTTAAGATCAACTGGGAATCCCCTTTTACTAACAACCATCGAATACCACCTTTTGTGGCAATGTTCATTCCCATAATCAAGGCTTTATACTCTACCATATTGTTAGTGAATCCTACCATGAGATAAACATCTAATTTCATTGTAACTCTACGTCAGGGATCTCAGATAACTACTCCAACACTCTCTTTTTTATTAGGACCCCTAGATGCTCCATCAAAGTATAATGTGTACATCCACAATGGGTTTACACAGCCACCCATCAGGAACTCCCCTATTCGTAATTATGATAGTCAAAATTCAACATACTTAGAGGATGAATTGAAGGCTCCATCCCACCTTCTTCATTGAACTCAACAAGGATGCTTGTCAAAATTTGTAAGCAGTGATGGTGGCAGAAAACTTTGATTCCCACACAAAGATAACGTCTTCTTGCTCAACCACTTTGTATCCTTTACTCCACCAGACAAGCTTGCCCTGATGATATCTTTACTCTAGATATGGGTGCTCCAAATAAGGAATTAACCGCCCCATTAACCAGTTTAAGCTCTCTTGCAGGTCTTAGATCAAACCCAGCATGGATTTATAATCCATTTATCATGTTAGCATACTCAAAAATAATAAGGTTTAATCTTATTAAGATTAACCTTATTTTTTAATTTCACTCCTTGTAGATCAGTTAGTAAAGTCGTAGACTTATTTTTACCTATCCTAACTATCTTGTAAGGGCCATAGGATACCCACAAGCTACTTATTGGTACTTTCAACTTTCCCATTTGCTTGCGGATTATAGGGGGTCGTCTTATTATGCTTGATTTAACATGCTTCAGTCAAGCTTTTAATCACCCTGTTTAAGAAATGGGTTCCACGGTCCGATATTAATTCTTTTGGCAAACCAAATTGACATATAATCTGCTCTAGTAGGAAATTGGCAGTCTCTTTTGCATTGTCTTGCCTCATCGCCTATGCTTTTGACCACTTTGTGATGTAATTATTGGCTACTATGATGTATCTCTTTTGAGTAGTAGAGGATGGGGTAATAAGACCCACAAAGTCGATGCCCCACTTCTCAAATGGAAGGATAGCCATAATAGGCATAAGTGGACGCTTTCTATTCTCTCTACTGTCATGTCTTTGACATGTATTGCATCTCTTAACATACTTAAATGAATCTTGGAAGATGGATGGCCACCAATATCCAACTCTTAAAGCCTTCTGTGCCATCAACCATCTAGCAAAGTGTCCCCCACAAGAGAAGTCATGGCACTCTTCCAAAATAAATGGAACCTTATCAGGCATCACAAATTAGCGATAGATATTATCAACCCCCTGCCAATATAGTGTTCTTGCGATCAAGACAAATTTCAATGCATGGTGTTTAATTTTCCTCTTCTCAGATTTTGATAGAGTAGCTCCAATCTCGCCTATAGATAGATAGTGCATTATAGCAGCATACTAGGAGGGAATAGACTCTGTATCAATGCTCAACAATGTTTCCATATCACTTCCTTCAGTCGAGACCTCTTTTGGCTCTCTGAAATCCACAATGCGCTCTACAATGCCCTTAGCTTTGGTGGCTTACTCTTAATCTCATAATCAAACTCCTGCAAAGTGATTAACCACTTTGTTAAATGATCAGGCAGATGTAGCTTTTCAGCAACAATCGAAGCCCTTGAGCCTTTGTATAAAAAACCACCTTCTCATAAAGAATGTAGTGCCTAAAATTTTTGGTCGCAAATACCATCGCAAGGCACAAATTCTTCATATAGGTATGCTTAATTTCTGATATGCCTAACTTCCAACTAGAAAAGGCTATCGGATGGTACCATTTGTCCTCCCAAATTTGGGATAAGCAATAGAGCTGATAATTTACATGGTGGTAGCTAAAAATATATAGAACATTTCTCCCCTTTTAGGTGCTTTTAAAATATGTGCTTTGGCAAGCTCCTACTTCACATCATCAAAAGATACTTTGCAAGCATTACTCCATGCAAACAGATAGTTAAAGAACAATAAGTTTATCAGTGGCAATGTTCCCTCTGCCAGGGCATTGATAAACCTTGGATAATACCCTACTGATGATAGAAAGTTATGTACCTCCTTTGGAGTACGTGGTGGACTCATGATAACTATGGCCTTGATCTTTTCAGGGTTAGTCACAATCCCTACACAATTGACCACATGGCCTAACAATAGCCCATAAGGCACCCAAAGATGCACTTCTATGGGTGAAGAGCTATGCAAAATTTTCTGCAATGCTTAAATTGCAAAATGATCAACTACCTTTCTCTTATGGTGGCCACCCCTAGGTCATCAATGAATACTTTCAACTCCTCTGGGGAGATGTCACCAAAGGTCTTATTGGCTGCTCTTTGCCATGAACTAGGTGCATTACATAAACCAAATGTCATCACATGGTATGCAAAGGTATTGAAGACATAGTAATAAATGTTGTTTTCAGCTTATCTTGCTCAACAATCACCATTTGGTTATACCCCGCAAAGCAATCCATGAACAAATATATTTCCATGTATGCTAATTGATCCAAAATTTGGTCAATAAACGACAATGGGTAATAGTCTTTAACAGTCTGCTTATTCAGTTCTCTAAAGTCTACACAAAGCCGAATTTGATTATTTTTCTTCTTCCTGATCACTACTGGTGAACACCTTTCAGTATGTTGAATAGGGAAGATCAAACCCGCTTTTCACAACTTTTGTTGCTCCTCAAACAGCCCATCCCTTAGTTCAAAAGGCATGCGCCTTACTTTCTTATGTACGGGCCACTTTCCTCATTTAGAGGAATGGTATGTACAGTCAGGCCATGAGGAATGCCTCTAAGTTCATCATAGCTCCAAGCAAAGATGTCAGAAACTCTTGAATTAGGGACACATAGTCCCCTCTCTCTTCGAACTGAACATGGAACCCAATTTTATTGGCCGCAAATCGTTTGGCGTACCAAGGTCCAACTCAATTACATTTGTATCTCTTATTTGATCTTGAGGCTCTATCAGCTCATTCAAAGCTATCTGATAAATGTTCTCTGTAGTGGATTCTTCTTTAAATCCATCGCTCAATGACGTCTCACTACCAGATGGATCATCTAATGTTTCTAGTTTAGTAGAGGATAAAGGATCTCTCTCACTCTGAGGAGACTCAGGGTAAGCATCCACTATTACATGATTGGCACCTCTATCTAGAATCACTCAACCAGCAGGTATATCAACTTGACAGTTTGTTCATAAAATCCATGGCCTACCTAGCAAAACTCAATAGCTAGGATGTCCTACAAATCTTATCACCCTAAAGTCCATATAGCATTCCACGCTTGCAACGGTAACGTGGTCTGTAGTGATGCAACCTTCTGGTTGCCTTAGACTATCATCAACCATCCTAAGAAGTGTGGAGCCATCTTTTGGATTTTTAGACCTAGCCTCTCCATCAAGTCTGAACTCATGATATTGACAAAGGATCCAGTGTCCACAATAGCAAGCTCCACTAATATTCTATCCACATATGCTAGAACCCTGGGACAATGCTTTTCAACATGATCGAACCAATCTTCTCCTGCTTTTGCTATGCCCAAAGGTTCTACAATATACCCAATACATAGGATTTTCTTGAATTCCTTACATACTCCTGGAGACAGTTTAATCAACTACAAGAGATTCATGTCTGGTTTAACTTTGCAAAGAGAAATTGCTAGATTAAAGTCATGGTAGTTAGCCAAAGTTCTCTTCTCTCACCAAACAATTCTCTCCTTTGGTCTTTGGACCAGCTTTGATGCCTCTTTTTTAACTTTTATCTTCTTTCTTTGTAATTCTTTATCCTTCTCAGGATTAACTTTGCTATCAATAGGCCTTAGAGGTCCAGCTTCCATATCTGGATTTAGGACTTGCTTTCCCCTAACATCTTGCTTAGGGTTTTCCTGAACAGGGTTTACATTTCCTTTGTCACCCTCTCTAGTCTTTTGACCTCTTGTTATGGCTCGTAGATTAGAATTTTTAGAATCATTGACATGTTACATGGCCTCAATAAAACTCACTCCACTCCCATGAGACAACTCCTCTACAATAGCCTTTCCTCTTTGCAGTATTTGTCTGGGTCCATCATCTTGCCGGTGGAGATTATTTCCTTATGCATGATTATTAACTGGACCTGACTGTTTATTTCCTTGTTGGAGAGAACTGATCTTACTCTAATAGATAGCAGCTAAGTGGCTAGACTTTTCACAAATATTACATTTGACATTCGGACAATTCCTAGGGAAATGTTGACCACCACACCACTTACAACTGAATCTTGAGGGGACACCCTCTTCAGGGCATCAACTCCCTATCAAATTTTGCTGCTTCTTAAGAAAATTAACATCCATAGCTATTTGTATATACTGTTCACTAATCATGTTAGTGTAGTGCTTCATCATATCCTTGACTTCACCAAGGACATTTGAGGCACTTGACTCATAGCCGCGATCGTCTGTCTATTGTCCCATCTGCCTAACCACTTGATTAGGAATCGATCGTTGACCTACTGGGACAACATTTGGGTTCATTGTTTGGCCTCCACCATTCAGTGGGCCCATCTGATTAGCCATATGCATAATCATAGTGGGAGAAGTTGGTAACATAGGCAAATTTGGCATGATACTCCCTCTTCCATTTGCATTTGACATGGGGTCCCCTTGACTCTCGTTGGTCAGTGCCAAATTATTACCATTTCAATTTATCCTTGCTACTGTATAAGCTGCTTGCAAGCATGACTCTACTCCTTTTTCTTGGCTAATAGCAGTGTCAATGTCAGCCAAAGCAACACTACTAAGCTATACTTGGATGTTGAAATCTAATACATGTAGGAAATATTGCAACTGTGCAGCTAATGGAATGGGGATATAAGTATTAAGTTTGCGAAGAGCTTGCTTTAGTTTCTTGGCATAGGCCTAGAATTTCTCATTTGGTTCTTGGTGTATTACATTCAAGACATGCAACCAATACTATCCACCCCTCTCAGGGGCAAACTCTCTATGGAAGGCCATGAAGAATTAGTCAATGCTAGTTATGGTTCCAGCTTCTAGACTGTGATACTATACTGCTGCCCTTCCTTTTAATGCCATGTTGAAGAACATCATTAAGTGTCCTTCGTCTTGGATTCTCATCTTGGATTCGGTAGTTAAACATGATTGTTTGAAACTTATTAATATGGAGTTCTCCATCTTCTTTTGCTAGCCCATGGAAGATGGGCAAAGGTGCTCCTAATGCCGGTAAATCTGATGTCCTTGTTGCAATTGTGATGGATTGTGCCATGGCTACAACCGGATTGACAATAGGAGTTTGTGTAGGTAAAACTACACCCCCCACTTGAAGTGGGTTGATTGACTGGAAGAGGGGAAGTATTAGAACTTCCACTTGCACTCAAAGGGCCACTTACAACACTTGAGTTACTCAAACCACTACCACTTATGCGTATCGGGTTGCTCCTTTGAGAAGAATAATGCCTTAGAATCTGAGCCCACTTTCTAGCCCTCTTAGCACGTTCCTCTTTTTGTATTTTGTCTTGATGGTTCTTGTCAGAGGACAACTATTTGGTCCCTAGAGACCCTAGATTCGGAACCACCACTTATTGCAGCTCTCGGCAAATGCACCACTAATGGGACCTAAAATATGTCAGCACTGGCTATGGCACTAGTCGGACCTCATGCACACAACAGATAATTTGATGGGACCTAAAATGGGTCGGCACTATCTATGGCACTAGCCAGACCTCATGCATATGACAGACAACCCCACCCCACGGCCTCATGGGCCAGGAGCATCTAAAACTCACTTTGCACTAAATGCTTATGAAAATTTTGTGTTTGTATCCAATATGTAGTCCAACGTTTATCTTCCCACCTCCTCAGAGGGAGATCCCATAACATATGGGCATAATGCCTCGTAATACACACATAGGGAAGCACCTCTTGGCTAATTGCCGCGGCTCCACTGTCACTCTCCTGCACCTCAGGGATTAGCCCCAAGATGCATCGCTAACACATATAACATTCGCACAAACTCCACTCTTTCGTAATTCAGTGTTCTAGGAGATTTTGATTTGCCTCACAAAACTTTCTAACGGAAGTGCCCGTCTAACCTACAGCTTAGGTTTCCTATCCTCTCACCGTTGGTCAAAGTTTATCAATCAAGTGCAATGCATTCCAGGAGATACCACATGGCATGCTTGATGCAAGGTGTATGAAAATTGTGCACAACCATTTTATGATTTTTAAAAAACCAGCCATGTGAGGTGTGGAAAACAACCCTTTCATAAATTATAACTAAGCATTACGTGTTGCGCTACTTTAGGGACTAGCACCGGAACTTCCGTGCTACTAGTTGCCTATATTTAATTATGGAACGATCCCTAAATGCTATGCACAAAGAGGAAAATCAGAATTTCTATCTTTTTAGCAATTAGATCGTCGCAAAAACTTCATTCCCCCCTCACCGTTTAGGTGTTGCTGCGGTGCATAGGTGTAAATGATTGTTTTGTATCATTTTTCTATGTAAAAAGCAATAAACATAAATCACACACATAAATCTTATTTTTTCATTTTTTTGAGTATGAAAATCCCAATTTTCTCTATTTTTTACTATTTTTCCTATTTATTATTCATGGAAAATAGGTTTTTTCTTATTTATTTGTGTTGCCTTATTATTTTGACTGAAACTTAACATTTTCTCTAAGTTTATTCCATTTCCATTCTTTTTTCCCAACTCAAAACCGGAAAGAACCACTAATTTCCATTAAAAATGACATTTTTCGGGTTTTAAAGAATTAATAACGGCTCTAAATCATTACGAGTTCTGCATTTTTGTAGTTACAGCCCTCAAACATGATGTAAACAAGGTTCAAACAAAAAGTTATCGCATATGAACAACATTTGGACCATGAAATAACAAAAATAAGTAAATTTCTTCATAAAATTGGAGCATACCGCGTGTCTTGCGTGTTGCCGGTTTTTTAATAATTATTCTAGGCAACCAGCAACCATTCTTCAGTGCTAAACCTCTTTCCTCAGCCTCCTCTTCATCTTGAAGCAATCCAATCACAGCCAGATAAGCATTCTTCAGCCCCTCTTCTTCTTGATTTCTTGCACATGAATTGCCTCTATGCAGGAGAGAGAGGGAGGAGAGAGAAAGATTAGTTTTTTATCTCTTTGTTCAGCGCATCATTCCTCGATCCATTTATGGCGATGGAGGGCGAAGGATAGAAGCATCTCAGGCCCAGGAGGATTCCTCTTGCCTCCATCGATCAGAAAATGATGATGAATGGGGGAAAAAATGGGGTGCAAAAAATTGAGCCCCCCTTCCCCCCAACGTTTCAAATCGTGAGCATTAAGCTCTTTGTTAAGAGCTTTTAAGATCTTAATCAACTTATCTAGTTCATGCCCTTTTGCTTTCACACTTTCGGTAAGTGGTTTTTTCGCTTTAGAGGGGCAAACGACATCGGATTCGAGATCTGTTTGGACAAGTGGTTCCGTGACGTCAAAATCTACAAAACTGGGCCTTGTCACGCTCTTCTTGGCTTCAGGATCTAGTAGCTACTTTACAACCCGGAACCTTGCGGGGATTAAATGGGGGACCAAATGACCCTGGAATGGAGATCCGAGACTTGCATTGGATTCCTGACGTCATTTTGCATCTAAGCAAACTCCAGCTTGGCCATCCGCCACCATTTGATTTCCATGAAAATTAGCACTAGCACTTTAGGGACTTGCTGCTTAAAATTGTACTGATTGCCACCACCGCCTTTGACAAAGTTTATTTTTTCCCGGATATTCATAATTTTTGGCTATTTTTAAGCACTTCTCAACATCAAAAATCATCTGTCATTGGCGACCACGGGATAGGGCGACTCAGCCCGTCGAATCCCACGAGAAGATCTACACATAAACAATAAAAAGGAGCATCAAGATGATACAAAAAATACACAACAAAACACATCACAACTCTACCCTACCCCTTGACAAAATCAAGGCATGAAATACATGAGGAGTAGGCCCTACATAATCTGATAGAAGCCCCGAAGCTAGTCACTAACCAAATGCTCCAATACGACCAAACTAAAAAGAACTATCAAAGAGGTCACCCTAAGTAGTGGTCTGACCTACCTTCCTGACTAAGGACAAGTCAACCAGGAGCTCCCCCTAGGCGGGAACTCCTATAGCTTGATCAAGAAATAATTTTTGTTAGCACATTGCTCTTTTAGCATCTTATGTTCCATACTCGGGCATGTAAAAAGGAGGGAGCTGAGTGTAGTGACCCCAGGAGAACAAGGCATCAACCTCAGGTCTTGTCTCGGTACCCAAGAACCTACCAAGCCCTCACAAGGCGACATTTAATCCTTTTCTAATGCTCACTTTTATTTTCTCTCCAACCTTCTTTTATTTTATGTGTTTTATGGCGTCACCCCAAGGAAGACAAGGCATCGGCCCCGGGTCTTACTCATCCCCAGGAACCTACCAAGCCTCTGCAAGGCGATGAACGACTACTCAAGGATTTTTCATTCTTTCCTTTTCTATTTTTATAGGGGTAAAACCCCTTTTTACACACCTCCGTATTTTTATACTTTCTTTGAGATATTCAAGGTTTTGTCTCTTTCCATCATTATTTTAGTAGGTTCTCTAACTGCCTCACAACTAACAGTAACTCCTAGAATGGCCGCCTAGCAGGTCAGCAGAACAGGATCACTAGAACTCCCATCTTAAAATAGGTCTTTCAATGCCTGACAATGTCTTCACAGAAGCTAACAACTACTTAGACCTCTCTCAAACATACCTAACCTAAACCTGGGACTTCATGCCTTGATTGCTTGTCCCCAACAAGAAAGAAAACCCCCTTCAAGTACATCGATACATATAACGTGAAAGAACATACACTCGTAAAGGAGAGATATCACCTGGATAGGGCCATGAGAAGCTTCCACGCGACAAAGGCTCCTTCAAGTGTTTACCACAGCGTAGAGGAACGAAAAATGGAGCAGAAGTGCAGGAAAAATGGAAGAAGAAGACAATCAAGAAGGAAAAGGCATCCTAGACTCTGAAAATTTGAATGACGGTGTCGCCTTGAGAAAAGAAAAGAGTAAAAGCATGCCATTAAATATGAAGGCGCTCCTGAATCCTTGTAAAAAGAGTGCCGGGCTCACTCCTGTGCAAATTGTATGCATTAGTCGGAATGGGATAAGTTAGAATGGTGGGAAATAGGAAAAGAGGGCCTAGGCTAATGGAGTAGGCTAATGGCCGGCCATGTAAAAAGTGGGGATGACCTCCCAAAAAGTAGGGCATGTATATAAAGTTCAAAAGTGAATGAGAAGTTCATTCTTGGGTGTGGCTAAAGCTTATTCTTCCTCTTCTCTTGCTTCTTACCTTCTTGCTTGTGCTTGAGTGAGGGATTGAGGGAGTGTGAGGGAGTGAGAGAGTGAGTGTGTGAGAGTGAGGGATTGTGGAGAAGAAGCTCCCCATCTTCTCTCGTCACCTTTCCTTCCCTTCTTCTCTTCTCTAGTCTCGCACGGCTATGGAGGATGGAGCTTGATGGAGAGGGCTTGAGGTTGCTTGAACTTGCCACAAGGATTGTGGAGCTACCGGAGTGTGAAAGAGAGGAGGAAACTCGATCAAGCATCAAGGTAAGCTCACTACACCCGCAAGGTAGGCATTGCGCATCGGCTATGTGAGAGGTAGCCATGGCAGCTTGACTTGAAACGCTTGATCAATAAGCGGCCCGTAGGTCTCGGGGTAGAGCTTCGTAGCTCCCCTACATTTTGGTTCCGTTGCCGGGACTGACGGAATCGAGCCTTGAGCGCCACACGCATCAGATCGAGCATGGCAGTAGGGTTTGCAGCCTGAACCAGTGCTTGAGATAGTTAGGAGGATTAGGAGGTTTTAATCCCTGGAGCAAGTAAGTATTTTGATTTGCTGTTGAATGTTAGAGTAGGACCATCTGTCTTTATGTCTGTTTCTGATTTTTGTTGCAATAAGTTAAGGGTAGGATAGGAAAAACAAGGGAACAGAAGGGTTCTGCTACTACTGGAGATAGGGAAGTTGGGGTGCAAATTCAGACATCTGGCTGGTGGAGTGTATGAGATTAGTCTCTGAGCCTACAATAGATTGAGGGAGGTAATAAGGGGCCTAGGAGACCAAGGTACCCACATTTGACACTCTGTTTGCTGAGAAGACTGTGAGCCTGAGAGCCCGGGAGAGAGCAAGAGAGGGAGAGAGCTACGGGAGATCATGAAGTGCTGACCGATCGAGCACCCCATTACTTCAAGGTATGCCAAATATTTCCCTCTATTGCTCACATTGATTTGGAAAGTGCGGCACGATTTGATAGAGTAGGCATTGACCTAAAGGTGCTTGCGCAACTTGTGGGCCATCGACCGCGCCATCGAACCAGACCGTCCGATTCCTAGAATCGGACTAGAATCAAACCGTCCGATTTTGAGAGTCGGGCAGTTCGACTACCATAATCGGACCAGTTGAATCCGACTCTTATAATCAGACCAGCCCACCAAGTCAGGCCACGTGTCCTAGTCCCGAACTTGAGCCACTCGATCCATTGCAATGGTCGGACCATCCCCGTCTGACTAAGGGAAGTCGCGGACCTGAGTAAGACTGGACCCGCCCATCCATTCCCAAATCGGACCATCCCGTCCGATTCCCAGAATTGGACCAAACCGTCCTATTCCCAGAATCGGACCAGAGCACCAGAGCTTGAATAGAAAGTGGTTCACCTGGGCCACAGTCCTGGGTACCCTGGTCACGTCTTTGATCCCCTAGGGAACCCAGTTTAATCTTGGAAGCTAGAGACCAGACAAGGTGACCGAAGATTCACCCTGAATAGCTAGATATTGGGCAAACATATGTTGGAATTGGGCGTGACGTCCGGTGATGACCAGCCAACCAACTAACCAACCCTGAAGCAGAATAGGGAATGTAGCAAGGTCTTTCTGTAAGATTTTAGATTGGCCAAGACCTGCACCAAGAGCCACATCAGGTCACAACTGTAGGCAGTGGGGTGAAGTCTGCATCAAGCATTTAGTGCATCCTCACCTCACCTTCTGATTACATCACCTAGGGTGTACAACAAGGAAGGGAAAAGCCTGCTTCCGCACTGAGCACTAGAAAGCATGGAGCATAAGTTGTGGATAAGATTAACGACGGTTTCTAGTAACAAGGAGCTTAACCGGAAACATAATAATATCAAGGAACCCACTACTAGGAGAGGATCCCAAAGCATAGCGGGCTACTAGGGAACTCCATCTGTAGGGCCCCAAGAGGACACGAAGACCCAGAGGCCCACAACATAAAGAATCGGACCCTGCCAGAGCTACTCAAGTTGATCGACAACCTAGTGAAACGGGAAGTGGAAGCAATGTCAGGATCCTGAGGCGGACAAGGAGAGGACTGACTAGACTTGGGAGAATTCCCAGTCATGGTGCAGGAGTTAGTCAACGAGTATGACTTGCTAGCCAGGACAGTAGTTCAAGGTAGGCCAGTAGAGGAAGTGGTAGTGACCCTAGAAGAGGAACGAAAGGCGATCAGAAGGGTGCTAGAGAGCATGATTGCCTATAACCGTGAGCAAAAGACTAGGAAAATCCAACAAGACATGGATATGTATGAGGCTCAGTGAGTGCTAGCCCTGGCTGGAGCAGCAAAGGTAGGACCAAATGTGGAGAGAGAGCGGGTAGTGGAGGCTGACTTGTCATTAAGTGAACTTGTAGCCAGGCGGCTCATGGACAACACTCCACTGAGCAGGGCACGATAGCCTTAGCCACAACCTTACTCTCAAGATTAGGGGTCACACAAGGGGCAAAGGGGAAATGTAGGATCCCTATAGTGGCAAAACAACTAGACAAGTATGAACCTAGCAACGACCCATATAGCTTTGTGGAGCAGTTTGAATAGGTTTGTGAAGCAAACAGCCTCATAGACCCTGCACAACGCTCCCAAGATTTTGGGCTATGCTTAGGTGATAGTAGGGGGAGGGTGTGTTACACTAGCCTGGATCCAGCCAAGCACAGGAACTTTGCCCATCTTAAAGACCACTTTATCAAGAGGTTCTCTGAGGCTGGATACTCCGACAACCTCATCGTCCGCTTGATGAATGTCAATCAGAGGGAAAAGGAGGATGTGAGAGACTACGTCACACATGTACATAGGCTCTTCAAGAGGATCCCGGCCAATGGGCGACCTAACGAAAAGGTTGTATCTACAGTGTTCATAAATGGAATCTATAGCGAGGAACTCCACAAGGCCTTGGCTAGTAACTCATCCTACATAGAGATTGGTTGGCTAGGATTTTTGATGAAGCAATAAGGGTGGACGACCAGCTTAGGGAGCGAAGCATGAGGAACACTAGTCGGGACGGAATAGGCCAGAGGGTTTTAGAGTGGCCAATGACGTCGGGAGAGAGAGAGAGCTCTAACACACGAGATAAGGGAAAGGGAGTCGACCAAAGCTAGGACCTGGCTGAGGTGAGGATGGAGCTTTCATGTTTGCAAGAACAAATAAGGAAGCCTAGGCGAGCTCATGTGTAGTGTATACACTATGGTGGAAATCACCTTCCAGCTGAGTGTCAAGATTCTAGATCTAGGCCGTGTTCAAACTGTGGTAGGTTCGGACATGACACATTGCACTGCAGATTGCCCAGGAGGTTTCCATATGCTCAACAATATAACCCTCCTTACCTAGGCAACAAGCCATCTAACTTCCTTGGCAGGGGAGCCCAGCTAAGACTTCCAGCACCAAATGACATGAGACTAGCCATCCCTAGGCTAGAGATGAACCCAACAGGCATACCCAGACCACCAGGACCCTACGTAACCCAACCACCGAGAGTGACGCTCATGTTCACTATGTGAAGGAACCTAGTGAAGAAGAGAGCTACGTAAACCCATACATCTCCTATGACGAGGAAGGCAATCCAGTCCTAATGGATTATCGATTGGTGTCGGTGATGCATTGGGCAGAGGAAGAGGCAAGGGCTTTGGAGGACCAAGCAAGACCCAATCTCATGTTGGACTTGCAGTCATCCAAGCCATATCTCATCAAGCTGCCCAGAAAGGGAACAGGCAAACCAGGACAAGGCTAACTTTAGATTTGTTGAAGGTGGGATCACACACCTATTTCCTGACTGCCCTAGGCGGAAACCATCAGCCAATCAGGCCAACGTGCCCTCTGTGCCCTTGGGGCTATTTGGGGTAGAGACCTTTGGTAGGGAGGACGCACCCATCCCACTGAATGTCATGACGCGAGTGCAAACAAGACGGACATGCATCTCATTGCCTAGGCCAAGTAACCTGGACACAGCCTCGCTGGGAAAGAAAAGCCAGAGGAGAAGGAGAAAGAGGGCAGACGCAAGGATCACTCTTAATATTAAGGAAGCTACAACCTTAGTGACGGGAAAGGGGGTCACAGATGCTGAGGCAGAGACCTTCACCCCCAAGATGGCAGAACTAGGTAGTGCCAAGGTGGGGGAATCCCCTCATCCCAGGCAGCAACTCGAGGCTATTGCAAAGGTAAAGGAGTGGGTCAAGGATGCCCAAGAACACCTTAAGGATGTAGAACCCATATTAGAGGATCTCATGGAGGACCTTTGTAGTGCAAGCACACCCGATTCACCATCACAACCTCAATCGGGGTATGCACTAACACCACGAGAGATGCCACAAAGGCAAGACCAGGGAGAAGCTTGTCAACAAGCTAACCACGACATGTGGCCGAAGAGTGGTGACCAAGGAGAAAGCCAACTACCCAGCAACCTCCTCACCACCTTAGTGACCACCCTAGTGATCGTGAGTTTGGGGGACTTGCTTTGGCAGCACCCTCCATTGTGGCAAGAATTGAGGCACTGGGTGGCGGGAAAGGGGGAGCACGCTGCCACTGACTTGCACGAGCAGGACACAGTCACGCAAATTCCAAGCCTAACACTGCACTCAGCCCCAAGGTCACTGCACATCAATGATTTCTGGGAAGGCACAGAGATGCATGCATTCCTACCTATTTTAGCCTTGGGGGACGCAACACGGAAAGGAATTATGGACACCAGTGCTGGGGTCAGTGTCTTGAGCCACACAGTTCTACAAGCTTGGGGAAACCCACCTGTGGAAGCGGCTAGGTTCAATGTTACGTTGGCCAATGGAATGAAGGTCAGACCATTCGGGGTCTTAAAAAACTGGCCAGTGAAGATCCCAGGAGTGCAGTTCTCTGTAAATTTCATTATCATGAAGGGCGTGGACTACGACATACTACTAGGCTGGCCATGGATGAGGAATGCACGAGTGGTTGAAGACTGGGGAAACAACCTCATATTCTTGGGTAATAGGACGGAAGCGGTAAGGGTTGAGATGGACACATGGAAGACTACCCCAGTCGACCTCGATGCTATCTCGACCATGCTAAAAGGCAACGCCTAGGCGCACAAGCCTTATGGGACGCTGACCAAGTACATTCCCTACTCTGAGGATGAGAGGGATTAGATGCATGTCTTGGCAACCATTGACCTGCCATTCTCGGATGAGGAAGAGTTGTATAAGCAAGTGGCTAAGTCACCGAGCATGCCAATAGAGGAGCCCACGGTGCTGCTCTGCATGATGGCAGGGAGCTCGCGGGATCCAGGGAGACCGGTCTCGTTCCACACCCCCACTAACAAGCTTGAGCTTTAGGGAATCGTAGGGTACCTAACCACTAGACTGAAAGGCAATGCAGCAGCTAATCTAAAACCCCTTAGCGATCTCTTGGCTCGGCCTGAATGGGAATGGACCAAAGTGCACGACCTCAACCTATCATACAACTGGGCTTTAATCACTGACGAAGAGGAGATCAGAGAGGAAAACCTAGGGGATGACAAGCAGTCGGATGGGAAAGATTCCAGTGATGAGGAGTATGAGCACTATTGCTCTGAGACGGATGAGACCGAGGAAGGGCTTAACACGATAGATTATGACACTGAAGGGAGAGCATTAGAACAGATCGAGGCAGACTCTAGGCCGAAACGAAAAAGGGCAGACAGGAATGGAAAAGGAGTCGTGTGGATGGAATGTGATAGGACCTGGCCGGAGCAAGTTGGAGCTATGGATTATGAGCAGGCAGGGGTGGCACAATCGCTGGTAGTCCCAATACTGAAGATGGATTCACCTACTGAACTACGACCCTCGGGTGAAACCCCTTCCTCAAGCGAGGGAAGTGATTTTAACTCGGAGTCTGAAGTCAGTACAGAAAGTGATCCCAAAATGCCCCAATCCTCTAAGGTCAGACGCACTAAAGGGGACTTGCCAGTCCACTTAAGGTGTAGGCGGATCAAGGAGGGAGCCAAGAAGCAAACTAGAGACTCAAAAGGAGAGAGGCAAAAGAAACCACAGGACCTCCCCAAACACTTCATGAAGTTTAAGAAGGGTGATAGAGTGGTGGTCTTGCTAGGAGCAAAGAGACAAGGGCAAGCCAGAGAACCAATTGAGGGACCCGCCAAGGTCAAGGAAGTCGACCTGGCAGGGAAAGGCAAGAAACCTCGATCTGTGTTCATTACTGATGACCTGACCAAGGAGGAGGAGGCTAGACTAGTTGCTCTCCTACGAGAGTATGTCGATGTGTTTGCCTAGTCCTTGGAGGAATTGAGAGGATTTGATCCTAGGGTTGTGACCCATCACATTCACATTCCCATGGTCCCATAAGCGGTGCCAACTAAACAGCGACCTTACCCTATGAATCCCAAAGACGCTCATGCAGTGAAGGAAAAGATCTATAAGGTCATGAAGGCGGGATTTATATATGAGATCGAGCACACAAATTGGGTATTGCCCATAGTGATTGTTATGAAAAAGAATGGCAAGATTCGAGTGTGTGTGAATTACAAGAAGGTGAATGCCACTACAAAGAGAGACAACTACCCTTTGCCATATACCAAGCACATGCTAGAGAGAGTAGCAAGCAAAGAATCTTACAGCTTTCTGGATGGATTCTCAGGCTACAATCAAGTGCAAGTGCATCCTGACAACATGCACAAGATTGCCTTCGCCACAGAGTGGGGTGTCTTTGCCTACATCATTATGCCCTTTGGGCTAATGAATGCTCTTGCAACCTTCCAATGATTGATGTGCACAATCTTCAAGGATATGTTGCGACGCGAGCTAGAGGTGTTTGTAGATGACCTATGCGTACACTCTAGTTGGACCGAGCACTTAGAGAGGCTGGGAGCCATCTTCGAACAATGTTGACTATACAAACTCTCGCTGAAACCCTTGAAGTGCCAGTTCTGGGTGAAGCACGGATGCATCCTAGGGCATGTAGTGTCACAAAATGGCATTGGCACTGACTTCTCAAAAGTCAGAGCCATTACCGACCTCCCACTACCCACCAATTACAAGGGCGTCCAGTGTTTCTTAGGCCATACAGGATACTACCGACGCTTTGTACTAAACTACACATTGATTGCTACACCATTGTACAAGCTACTGATTGTATTCGAGTGGATTAAGGAATGCCAACATGCGTATGAATAGTTAAAGAAAGCTCTCACCACTGTACCAATATTAGGAGCCCTAGATTGGAATGTAGCATTCCATGTACACATAGATGCCTCCAAATTTGCTATCGGAGCCATTCTATGCTAGCCTGGTGAACATAGTCTGGATTACCCTGTGAGCTTTGCTAGCACGTAGCTCACCGAAACAGAAATGAACTACTCCACTACAAAAAGGAAAGTGCAAGCTATGGTGTTCGCCGTAAAGAAATTTAGGCATTACCTATTGGGCACACCCTTCATCTTTTACGTGGACCACAAGCCCTGCTGTATCTTGTGAACAAGCCATGCACCACAGGTCACATAGTAAGGTAGTTACTTCTCCTGCTGGAGTTTGATTTCTCAGTGATTGTGCGTAAAGGAAAGCAACACTACATGGCAGATCACATGTCCCGCATACCCACTGGGGAAGCTGCTGGCCAAAGCATCCCTGACGATTTACTCGACACACACCTCTTTGGCCTGTCTAGCGAAGGGGACTTGTTTAGAGTTGATTTGACATGTTACTAGGCAGATGATGTTTTCCAAGTGTTAGAAAACGGCCTGCCAGAGAGACCTATTGAGAAAGCCAGGCTAAGGAGACTCATCTTAAAAATCCAGCCATGCCAATTAATTGTTGGCCAACTCTATAAGTTGGGACAGGACGGGCTGTTATGTAGATGTGTGTGCAAGCACGAGATGCATGATGTATTGAGAGAGGTGCATGGTGGGATAGCTGGCGGGCACTTTAGTGGGGACAGGACGGGTTGTTATGTAGATGTGTGTGCGAGCACGAGATGCATGATCTATTGAGAGAGGCGCACGGTGGGATAGCTGGCGGGCACTTTAGTGGGGACACGACTGCCCATAAGGTATTACAATCCCAACTCTCGTGGCCCACCTTATTCCACGACGCCGCTAAGTTCATCAAACACTATGATGAATGCCAGAGGACTAAGATGCCCATGCGCAAAGATAATATGGAGTTAACCCCCATAATAGCTTGACAGCCCTTCGAGAAATGGGGCATTGACTTCATCAGACCTATTAGTCCAGTAGCTCAATACTCCCAATCACGCTACATCATTGTGGCAACGGACTACCTGACGAAGTGGGCGAAGGTGCAAGCCACCAAAAGGAATGACACTAGGACCACTGTGAAGTTCCTGTGGGAACAGGTGTTTTCACGGTTTGGTTGTCCAATCAAACTAGTGAGTGATCAAGGTGCACACTTCATTAAGGAAGTAATATCCCACCTACTCTCAACCTTTTTAATCATTCATAGAAGGTCCTCCCCCTACTACCCTCAGGCAAATGGCCAAGCAAAGTCCACAAATAAAATCCTGGTCAATGTGCTTACTAAGGTAGTATCCACATCACGAAGAGACTGGGATAATAAGCTGATGGCTGCCTTGTGGGCTGATCAGGGGAAAACACCCTTTAGGCTGACCTACGAGATGGAGGCCATTCTACCTCTAGAATTCTTTGTCCCTAGCTTAAGAATAGCAACGCAGGAGCATTGGGAGGGGAGAGAGGCTTGGACTAACCGCTTAGAGGAACTAGAGAGTCTCATAGAAACTCGGCTTTTAGCCACCCATGCTCTAATTTGTGAAAAGGCACGACAAAAGTTGTGGTATGACAAGCACGTCAACCAGCGCAACTTTGATCACGGGGACCTCGTATTACTCTACTTGGTGAAAGGGCACAAACAAAAAATGAAATTTCGAGGGTTGGGGCCTTTCCAGGTACGTGCAATTAGCTGAATGGGCAATGTCGAGTTGGAGATGCTCGAAGGGGAAGGAATAGGCTTCTTCAATGGTAGTCACATGAAAAAGTACTATCCTCCTTCCCATCCGCTGCACAAACCACCGATGCGCGAAGCCACCGTCTCTGTCTGTGTGGCCACAATTACCAAACTAACCGATCACGATGAAGAAGCAGTAGCACCCGCCTACCTTCGAACCACAGTCACTCTGCAGAATAGACATATTCTTTTGATGATCTGATCGATGAAGGGGCCGACTGTAATGTCTTGACACACGACCATTGGACACGCATTGGTTAGCCCAAATTACATCCCACGAACGCAAAACTTAGCCCATTTGGGGGCAACACTTACCCTCTCTTAGGGAAATCCCAGGCAGCTATCTCCGTCGAGCCAGTCATCTTTTATGTGTTACCAAACACTAAAGGGCCAGTGATAAATCACTACTAGGGTGCACTTTGAAGAAGTAGACAAGCTACAATGTGGACTACAACCTAGATCGCATTCACTTGACCATGGGTAGTGTGCGTATGGTAACTACTTTCAGCAAGGGCCATCTTGCGCCTTCTACAACTACAAAGCCACCAATGGAGACCCCCGCAGCCAAGCCTAAGGAGAAGGGTATGGATATCTTACCCCGTATCCCAACCGCCAGAAGCAAACCCACCCAAGCCATCCACATGGCCAGGGAGCCCACGCACATATGGGTGCCAAAACGGTGAGCGCGGCCTCTTGGTAGACCATAGAAACATGCTTCTAAATGCAAAAATTATCAATCACGGCCTAAGAGACAGCCCAGGCACCATTGACATGGGTGCACCGCCACGCCATGATGGATACCGAAAGATCTCCTACGAGCACAGGGATACTATAAGGGCAACCCCTGGATATGGGTGCCTAAGGTCAGACACACAAAAGAGTCAACTTTGGGTAGCCCCACTCCAGCTGGACAGACCAGCACAGGCAAAGCACAAGTCACACGGAACGTCAAACCAACAACTGTGATGGTTAAGGCCACCCAACACCTTCAGTGTCCCAAACCGGATGATCCAGAACCATCCAGGTCAGAGGAGGTGCACACCCCCATGCCCGCTCGAATGAATTGTAGCACGCTCCCTATGGCACGGGAGCCCGCCGCAGCATTTCCAAATGATCCAAAGTGCACAGTCCCATTAACGATGCCTACAAGGGAGTCACTACTGTCCAGCCCAACTACTCCATCGCCACTAGCAGGTCTGAAACCTTTGTATGAAAGATGATCCTTCCTATTAGCGGCCAAGGATCTTGCTGAGACCTCAGGAAATGACGTAGTGACATGCATCAAGGAGTTGGACGATACCTTCACTACATTCACTAGAAGCTATGAGAGACTTGACCTAGGACTTCTTGACGAACCCCTCGCTTTCGATGTTTGCTTGTTGCCATGCACTTGGGAGGACTACGAGTTCATGACCATCAAGGTTCCCAAAGTTGCGGCCGAGCTAATCGCCAATGGAGAGATCTCGAAGGAACAAGCTGGTCTTAGATGACTAGTCACCTCATACCGCAAGCCCACTCGCTCGGAACGTGAACTAGAGGAGCTTGTGTAGCTTGCCAGCTCTACTTCTCCATTCCTGCAACTGTGGTACGCCTTACGACTCCAATGGGAGAAGAAAGGGCATCGGATCATGACTAATGTTGAGCAGAGGAGGGCAATCAAAACAATTGAACGTGACCCTACGTACATGGCACCTCTTTCATTCAGAATTTTGGCCATTACACGCAACTTACACTTAGATGATCAAGTATTGGCCCATCCATACATTGGCCAATTCCTCACAAAGGAGGAGTTGCACATTGCTAGTCGCCTCAACTCGGGGGACATCTTTCATGATGTCTTAACCTACATCACTCAAGCTTCCCTGCAACCAGGCGAACTTGATCGCCATGCCCAGTTTGAATACAACACTAACCTATATACCTGGCTTATGGCCAAGTAGCTCACCCCACACAGCCCATGCGAGCCTTCCCTTCCCCCCCGCCACTTAGAAAAGAGGGGGGAAGAGCTAGTGACAACCAAGGGACTAACCAAGTGATGTAGCAAAAGTGTGAAGGCTAACAACACTCTACTAAAAATAGGAAAGAAAGCAAGGATGAAAAGTTGTTGGTTGTTAATTCTTTCTAAAAAGTTTCATCTCCTTAAATCTACCCGATAAACTGGCGCACATAATTTTTCTTGGGATATTCTAGGAATGAATCAAATCGTAACTCTAACATTGGCTGGGGTAATGACGGGCACATACCATGGTAGGACAAGGCAAACTTCCATTTAGGGAAGTAGAGATGATGAAATATGGAATCAGCATCAAAACACAGGGATTCATCCAATTTACTTTCAAGCATACCATGAACTTGGATGAGGCTATCTCAGAGGAGCCAGCCATAAGAGAGCTGGTGGACAAATGCAGCCTCGAAAAGTACATAGAGAAAGTCTCGACTACAGCATGTGCGCAGAGTTCTTGAGAATTTTCAATGAAGGACGAAGCTGTAGTATGGTCATGGTAAGGGAAGGTAATCAAGAAAGACCAGTACAAGTGCCCCTTAATGCCGCCACTGTTGAAAGAGCCTTAGACCTCGTGCCCAAAAAAGAAAGACGCCCAAAAAGGGATGTGTACGCCATGCTGGGAGTCAAAAAGAAAGATGTGCACATGGTCGATGGAATTAGTCTAGCCGACATTCCAAACCTGGTGATAAGACTGCAGGCTAAGATGATCCATTCTCTCTTCTCCAGCCATAGGTACAACGCTCTCATGAATAGGATCAGCATGCCAATGCTGGAAAGCATTGCGGCAGGAGTCCCAGAGGAGGTGGACTGGAACGATTTCATTCAGAAGACTATAAAGAGTTCAATTTCCCTTCTAGCTCCAGCCGCAACGCTAGCCGGTGGGGAATCCCCAGCCTCCACCGCATGATCCACAAGGAAAAAATCTGCCATCAAGGCCTCTACGATCAAGTACTGAGATATACTTACAGCAATCATTGACAAGGCCATCAAGGGTGCTGGCATGGAGGGAGAGCAGATTGAGCACCAAGACTCAGCACGTCGAGAGGAGGAAGGCTCAAGCGAAAGGACGGCTAGCGATGTAGGAGATCCTGAAGTACCACCTGCGAAAAAGGTCGGGCCTCAAAAGCAAATGAAGAACGACAAGGGCCTAAAGAAGGCAAAGGCACTGAGCAAAGGGGAGCGGGCCGAGGTGAAGAGGGCTCGAAAAGAGTCATGTGGGTTGGAAGAACAAGTGCAAAAGGAGGAGGAGGAAGAACTTCCAAGAGTTGAAGAGGAGTCAAAAAGGGCAGAACAGGAATGGCAGAGAAGGGCAGAAGAGGAAGTCTACGAACTGAGCATGAAGGAACAGGAGAAATCAACCCCTTTTCGAGCATGAAGGCCACTCACAGATCTATTGAAGAAACACACAGAACAGGAGAAATCAACCCCTATGGTCCTCACCATGAAGCCGAAGCGAGTGGCAGTGCGAGGGCAGCCCAGATGATCGCAAGCAAGGGAAAGTCCTTGTTACACCCCCTGCCTCCCTCCCTACCTTACGATGCTCGTCAGTAAGGTGGCAGAGATTGTCCCAGAACCTAGAGCGAAAAGACCTGCCATCGCTGATGCTGAATCCAAGAAAGACCCTAAACAGCAAAAACTCGAAGCATCGACCACCACATCTCCCATCCCTCTGTCACACCAAGAGCAGACTACGATGCCTACGTGGCTGAGCTCCTAGCGCAATTGGAGGCAGCAAAGGAGGAAAAGAAGGTGGCCCTATTGGAGCTGGAAAAAGAAAGGGAAACCTTGGCAGCCCTAAAGCTCAAAGTTTCAAAGCAAGAGGCTAATCAACAAAGGGAGGTCAAGGCGTTACAAGACCAGTTGGAAGCAAAAAAGGAGGCCTAGGACAATGAGAACTGCCTATGACAGAGGCTAGAGGATGAAGAACAGAACCTGGTGGCCGAGCAACAAAGTTTAAAGTTGTTAGTGCAACAGTATGCTGACCTAGAGAAAAGAACGGCCAGACTAGAGGGGTATGGACTATTGGCAACTCAAGAAGGTGAACTGAGTGAGGGACAGGGGGACGCCATGGAAAAGCTTCAGTATGACCTCGAGGAGCAAAATAGGCTAGAAAGAGAGATAGAATTCCTAGCATGGGGCTGGCCTGCAACCCTCGCAACGGAAGCGCAAGAACAACAACAAGAGGTGCAAAGATTGCAAGGCGTGTTGGAAGTTGCCAAGGAAGACGCAGAGGCCCTCATGGCCATGGCCTTCATGCAACGAAGACTGCACCTTGTAGAGATCCAAAGCCACGAGCAGCTAGCACAGGAAAGATCAAAACGAATCAATGAGGCAGAGCACAAATTCAATATCGCAACTCAGGCGAAAGAAATCACCAAAGAACAGCTGGCTTGGAAGTCCAGGGAATGGCACCAACTCTGGGCTTTAACGAACGAACAACAACAGATGGTGACCACACTAGCAAGTGCGATGGAAGAGGAAAGAAGAAAGATAGATGAAAGGGCCAATGCTTGGGAAGCAAACAACTTTGAAAGAATCAGGAAATTAACAGAGCGCTTGGAGGTGGCAGAGTGTGAGAGAGTTCTTGCCGAATCTAGAGAGCTGAAGCAGCCCGATGTATGCACCCACGCGCAAAGGCAAGCCTTTCTCAGCACCATGCTACATGTCACCCAAGCACAGGGTGATGATTTAGTGGAAAGGGTGAGAAGAAAACTGGAATTGACTACTCGGGCGCTAAGGTACGACCTTCAGAAACAGGAGCTCCCCACCAGCACGGGACTCACCAAGGAACACCAATTCAGCTACCTGCGCAGTGCCGACCTCTCCATTGTTGAGCTCAAGGACCTGGGATTCAAAGAGCAGGAATCGCCCGCACCACCACCGCAAAAAATCCTAGCCATGGCCGAACAAGATACCGAGGAAGGCCCGGATTCGGACCAAGAGGCCAACAAAGAACTACGGAAAGCACCCAGTCCCCCTCTACCAGACCTCCCACTAGACGAGCTTGAAGATGCCCACATGTTAGAGTGCATTGTGGTAGCCACAAGGAGGCATGAGCTAGCAGAGGATGCACAATGCAGAGCCCGATCACTACCCAGATAATTCTCTGACGAGACAGTACCACTATGAAGGGACCCCAACCCCATTGATTGGCCGCAGGAATTGGTCATCTGGCATGACCGAGAGTTTCACACGAGGTCTTTTGAGATGTCCTCCTACCCACGCCTGCTAGACCGGGCATTTCTGCTCAGTATCCTATCTAAAATCAAGGATCTAGCCAATGACCTAGCAAATAGATGGGTGGAAGAAAGGAGCCTAATTATGACCAGGTGGAGGCAGGAGCCTGCAGACTACTGGCATGACAAGGTGAACTGGATTCCCAAATCCGTCCAAGGCTACAAAGCGCAGCCAAAGTGGCGGAGGAGGATTTGGGACGCCAATTTCGACGCTTGCACTGCCTTTTGCAGCTCACTCCCCGAGGAGCAAAATGACCTCTCCTACATGCCCTACCCCCGCTGGCATGGAGTGGACTATGACCACACCATTCACAGGGATTTTGATTTTCCTAAAATATATAATGTAAATGCCCAAACTCTCGAGGAATGCTTAGTTTTTAGACAACGGGATATCCTTCCATCCATCACCCGCTTCTCAGATCCTACCTTCCTAACCACCTGCAACTATCTTAGGTTGCTCAAATTCCTATTAATACAGAAGCCTACCGTTGAAGAAGCTCACCTTCCCCCCCTCTTTTTTGACATCAATCTAGGCATTGATAGTAGAGCTATGACTAGATTAATGATAAGGGCATCCCTCCTTCCCTCCTTTTACTTGGAACTCTTAGAAAACATGAATGACACCCGCTTCACAAGGTGTAACCATCCCTTTTTTTCATCCACACCTCTAAAGGCCCGAGCTACAATTAAAGAATATCTCCAAAGCCGTGCCTTTCTATCCCAATGCCTGCGAGCTCCCCACGCTTTGGCTGACGGTGATCGGCACTAGCCAAATGCCTTCTATGAAAAAAAAAACTTTGCTCACCACACCTAGGGATCACCCCTAGCCCCTCTCCCCACTCCACGCTTAGGGCACATCAAGGGCAGGACTTTCAGACCTGTCACCCTAAGCTCTGCACTGCACTGCACCTCAAACAATGCACGAACTGGGTCCTCAAGTGTGAGACATTACCAAGGGCTTGCCCTTGCCCAAGGTTAGACCCATCTCCCAGTTCCACTGCACATGCACTTACACCTCACTGTGAGATAGACACACCCCTTAGGGAGTGCACAACTTTCTCTTGAAGGCTGTTCGTAACTCAGTCGAGGCCCGCCATTGGCATAAATCTTGGAACCATGTGTTCTTCAACTAATTATAGAGCCCTGGTTTTGACACTCATTGCTGACAAAAAATTCCAGTTGTGTAACCAAGGCCGAGCATCTTCATGCAGATCAAAGCAAGCCGGAATCTCTCCAAATCATCAGGATTCAACACCCCATCATCTCTCATTCACAGCACCACCTTTTCAATAGTGGTCATCTACCCACCATTTCCACTTAGCACCAACCCCAACTACCCTGCTGCTCCCCACCCTAGTGCCATGGGATTGGCACTCCGCTAGGAGGGGGGTAATGTTTACCGCAGCACAGAGGAACCAAAAATGGAGCAGAAGTGCAGGAAAAATGAAAGGAGACAACCAAGAAGGAAAAGGCATCCTAGATGGAGGTCAGACTTTGAAAATATGAATGACGGTGTCGCCTCGAGAAAAGAAAAGAGTAAAAGAACGCCATTAAATATGAAGGCACTCCCGAATCCTTGTAAAAAGAGCGCTGGGCTCACTCTTGTGCAAATTGTATGCATTAGTGGGAACATGATAAGCTAGAATGGTGGGAAATAGGAAAAGAGGCCTAGGCGCCATGTAAAAAGTGGGGATGACAACCCAAAAAGTAGGGCATGTATATAAAGTTCAAAAGTGAATGAGAAGTTCATTCTTGGGTGTGGCTAAAGCTTCTTCTTCCTCTTCTTTTGCTTCTTGCCTTCTTGCTTGTGCTTGAGTGAGGGATTGAGGGAGTGTGAGGGAATGAGGGAGTGAGTGTGTGAGAGTGAGGGATCATGGAGAAGAAGCTCCCCATCTTCTCTCTTCACCTTTCCTTCCCTTCTTCTCTTCTCTCATCTTGCGCGGCTATGGAGGATGGAGCTTGACGAAGAGGGCTTGAGGTTTCTTGAACTTGCCACAAGGATCGCAGAGCTACCGGAGTGTGAGAGAGAGGAGGGAACTCGATCGAGCATCAAGGTAAGCTCACTACACCCGCAAGGTAGGCATTGCGCATTGGCTATGTGAGAGGTAACCATGGCCGCTCGACTTGAAACGCTTGATCAATAAACGGTCCGTAGGTCTTGGGGTAGAGCTTCGTAGCTCCCCTACACCAAGCACTTCTTTGAACCTGTCTAGCATAGGACTAAAACAAGAAACCATTAACTGCACCCATACTAAACAGACAACTGGCCCTCTTAGCCTAAAGAAATAAAGCATTTCACTGCAAACTAACTGGCCTTCTTGGCCTAAAATGGATAGCTCATTCTAATCCATGCAATATATGATCTCCTTGGCATATACAGCACATCCTATCAAACTAATCAGGATAGCATAAAATAGGAGGACTAGCCTCATGCTACTCATGTGAGTCAGCTAGAAGCTTGATCCACGCTCTTTGTAGATTCACTAGCCCAAGCCTTTCTACTGATATCTCTTTAATAATGACCATCTCTTCTTGGGTACTATGAGCTGAATGAATGACATCATTAGGTTGATATATCTCATCCCGTTGGTCATCATTCAAACGGATCGCTTGTCCCAACTTTCTAGTAACTCCTCCTACAGGGAGAATCATGGATTTATGATCATTTAACTCTTCTATAATTGGACCATTACATATGTCAATGATACAATCCAAACCAGACAGAGCTTCAAGCCTAGACCCATCACATAGATGCATCTCAGGGCGGCGGTCCCTATTGTCAAATGCCGCATTATGGCCTTTAGCCGCATCCTCTTGGGAATCCATCAAAGCATGTCCACATGCAATTCCTGGCCCTTCATCTGACACACCAACAGTATTTTTAGGGGTTTTGGGCCTCCAAACCCATCTCATATTCCTTTTCATATTCTTAGACTGCCTCATCTGCCCACATTGGTCCAATGGACTCACTATGGATTTATCACCATTACCAAATGGCCTCACAGCCTTATGGCTTCTATTTAGTATAGGTGGACCTTTAACATGCCGCATCTTCTCTACACGAGATGTCTTTACTTGCCTTTGTCCACTCTGCAACAACTGCTTAGCCATAGGAACCATGCTTTTACTAAAAGGAATAGCATCTACTCGAAAGCATGATTCATCTATAAATTGGAAAGGTCTCTCAAGAGCCTTACTAGGAGCACAACTAGAACCACTCATATAATGTTCATCTAAGCTTGTAGACCTAATGGTTCTATCAATTTCACCGTCACAACTACCTCTCATGGAAGTGTTGCAAGCCTTGATGGGACTTACTGGGCTTGGAATTTTTTTATCCCCAAGGGGTATATTATCCCTACTATTTCCATTTTCTACTTGGAGATTTTGGCTACCAAGTGTTGAGAATCAGCAATCAAACTCACTAAACAGCCTCTTTGTATGGAGCTTCAGGGTGAAGGATATGCAGGCTAACTTATCCCATATGCACAATGGTGCCTACTGCAGTTTCCTACTTTCCTATAAAGCATTGTACTTGCTTTCTTTTCTTAAAGCAATGATAGTACTCTTTTCTTTTCAGTGAAGTGTCAATGTCATTGTCCACATACACAAGACTGTGTTTATGAGTCCAAGTCTCAATCTTGGAACCTAATTCACTTGTGTAACAAACAGTGTCTTTTCCATCATGAGTCCACATTTCTCCTTCCATTTTCCATAGCTTCTGCTTTTGCCATGCTCTAGATCCCGCATTTCTCACATGGTATCAGAGCCCAGTCGGGCATGGCATTGCTTCTCCAGCCTCTCTTGATTCCTCTCAACCTCAATCTAGCTCAATGTCAGCTCATGACTTCATCTCCCAACTCTACTCTCACACTGAAGCTTCTATGGCAGCCATAGCCAGCAACACCCTGTCAGATTGAGTTGCTTATATCTCACTCCACAGGTCAAATCTCTTGGAGCTTCCTTCTGGAAAAGTATTCCCCAACTCACAAAGCTTCCATGTATCACATCAATCCAAGACATTAGACCATCTGGAGCTTAGCATTGTGAAAATTCTCAATCTCTGCTCTGTGTCTGCCATAGCCAGACAGGACCTACCTTACTTGGAGCTTCAATAACTCCTCAACCAGGCCATTTCAGCTCTTGATTTCTTCTAGGGAGTTGTTCTACTCAAGGCACTTCATCCTGGCATGTGAATCGATGACATTGCTGCACCCTGACCCCAGCATTGCGGAAATCGCGCAAACCTGTCCTGAACTGCGCCGAATCTGTTCGCGCCCTCTGCGTGCTTCATACAGCCAGCGATCTTGACGATTATGATAGAGTTTTGATAGTCCATGAAGTCATCTTCCTAGGCATGTAAAAATTTTTGAAAATGATAAAGTATAGCTCCTGCAATGTTGAAAAAACCAGGCCCCTGTCTCACCAACCCTAATTCCACCATAGCCAAAATTTCTCAAGCTTTTTTTTCTCAATTTTTCTTTCTCCTGACACTCAACCCAAGTCTCTGTCACTCTAATCCATTGACCCAGCATCAAATCAAGGAGGGGAAGGACCTGAGAAGATTGAAGAACAACCGAACGATCCCGAACAAGAAGAATCAAGAATCAAGCTCAACATCAACACTGACATAGTGTGTTTTCACACTGTCACTAACTGTGTCTCTTGACACACTGCATTCTGCTCTTCTACTGATAAAATCTCAGAATTCTAGTATTGATTTGCTGCTGATCTTGCAACCTCAACATGGGAAAAGACTCTCCAAATGCTCGATTCAAAGGAGTCGGATTCCACACCTGGCAAACCCGCATCAAGCTCATCTTGATGAAAAAGGGTCTCTGGGCCATCACAAATGGCAAAGAGAAGAAACCTCGGAACGCAGACCTTGCAACTACTTGGCAAAAGAATGATGACAAAGCCCAAGCCATTATCAAACTGGAGCTAGACGACAGTTATATCCATCATGTGGATAACTGTGAGACCTCACAAGATACATGGAAAAGACTTGACACCCTGTTCGGTGCACAATCTAAATCATCAAAGTATGGTCTCCTGATTGAGTTCTTCAGGCTTGAAATGAAGTCCAACACATCACTTGCCACACATCTTAATTACATGGAAGGACTCCTAACCCAACTTGCAGGAATCAACATTAAAATGGATGAAGATGTGTGCATCGGTGTTCTACTTAAGAGTTTGCCTCCTGAATATAATAATGTATCAACAACTTTAATCAACATGCCAAATCCTGAACTTGTTGATATCCAAGCATCACTGTTAGAAGAGGAAAAGAAGCTAAAAACTAAGGAAGAACCAAGTATCTCTAGAGATGAGCATGCATTATATGTTGGCAACAGGTACAAAGGCAAGAAGGATCAGTTGTTCTGTGACTTCTGCAAAAGGACCGGACACACCGAGAAGGTCTGCCACGCAAGAAAGAGATCCCAAAAGGCCTATCTAGTCGCAGTCAAAGAAGAAGAAGAAAATGGAGCAAAGGAAGATGAAGATGAAGATGAAGACCACCAGGATCTGAAGAACAAGACTCATCAGTCCTTCTACTCTCATAACTCTGATAGACTGTTTTAAAAGCCTTGTATTTCCTTGCCCTAATGCTTCCTACCATAAGCTTTGTAAACTCCTTATGTAACTTGGCATTACAGTCCCTATACACTTTGTAAGGCCCCTGTTACAGCCTCTGGATGTCCATCATGTTTTGGTGCCCACACTTAGCATTTTCTGCAAGAGAATCTCGTGTCTACCATGTTTGTGGTGTGCCCACACTTTGCAAGTGGTTCTCATTACAGCCTCTACACTCTTTGTGCCTTTCTAGTTGTGATTGAGGAGGGGTGTTGAGAATCAGCAATCACACTCACTAAACAGCCTCTTTGTATGGAGCTTCAAGGTCAAGGATATGCAGGCTAACTTATCCCATATGCACAATGGTGCCTACTGCAGTTTCCTACTTTCCTATAAAGCATTGTACTTGCTTTCTTTTCTTAAAGCAATGATAGTACTCTTTTCTTTTCAGTGAAGAGTCAATGTCATTGTCCACATATACAAGACTGTGTTTATGAGTCCAAGTCTCAATCTTGGAACCTAATTCACTTGTGTAACAAACAGTGTCTTTTCCATCATGAGTCCACATTTCTACTTCCATCCTCCATAGCTTCTGCTTTTTCCATGCTCTAGATCCCGCATTTCTCACACCAAGGTTCCTCTCATAGGCTACCTTGGTATCAACAAGTGAGTTGTCTCCTTGTAGAAATGGTTGGAAGCTAGGATGCACTTGTACTGAGCAGAGAAAACTCCAAAAGTTTTCCCAACATCTCTGAATATGTCCCTCATAATCAATGGCATGCATCTTTGCTTCCCTTAACGACTTAGGATTCCGCAGTCCCACTTGGATTTGCATGTTAATCTCTAAGCCACTCAAAAAGAGCTCACATAGCACATCCCCTGGCAATGCAGTAGCTCTTCTTGGCCAAAGCATTAGAATATCATCAAAGGCTCTAGCATATTCTTTAATAGAAGGATAGGAGTCTTGCCTAATCTGCATCAGCTGCCCTAAAACTTGGGTCATAGGCACCTTCTTCTCATTTTCATCTAAAAATCGATCACTCCTCAAAGGACTTAATAGACCCCCTTGGGAGGCTCCAGTATCATTTTCTAGCCTCTCCCTTTAGGGTACTTGAGAATACGAGCAACCGATGAATATCATTGAATCCACTTGCAAGGCAAGTTAAGTCGTATTCTCGTAAATGCACCATCAGATCCTCATTAACCAGCCCATGAAACACTGGGAGATCCCTATAAGGAGGAGGGCATTTAGTCCTTTCCTTCAGGATCAGCACTAGGCTATGAAAATCCTCATATTGATGACCTAACTCTAGTGTCTTAGGATCTCCAACCTCTTCCATTTCCACCTTTACTGATGTAGGCAGGTTAATATTATCCTTAATGTCCCTGTCTACCAACTTTCAACTCATAAAGTGGTCTAGGGAGACCTATGCTACGCATTAAGGAGTCTAATCCATCGCTTGATGTTGTTGTTTTAGTAATTCTATCCTCATTTGCTATTGTTTCCCTAGAATCGGAGGTAGGTCCTAATAGAACCTTCCTTTCTAATAAGGGTTTTCCACATATGTAGATATCGTCCAATGCTTTATGGATCTGCAAAATTGCACTTTGGAACCCAATTGCATCAGGCCCTAGCATCAGAGGTATCTCCTGCTCATAGGTATATATTACTTTGACTAATGGCATCATGGTCTTTTCCTTCAAAAACTTATCGCTTTTGAGGATCACAAATGACTATGCCATCCTAACATCACTTTTACTCCCTAATCTTTCCTCTAGCTCCCATGGACTATCTCTCATGAATACTCCATGGGTATTTCCCCATAGTGACCCAAGCTCTAGCATGGTGTCACTTTCAGGGCAAAGGGTGGAGTAATCGGCCACATTTCTAGTCTAAGATCCCACTAAACCATTTAGAATGGACAAGGTATCTTTAGGGTTACGGGGACTCCTTGGTTTCATCATCACGCTCATGGATGAAACTTTAATCCGCCTATTTTAGCATCCACCGCTTCAAGGCGGCTATCAACTATATAATAAAGCTAACAAGTCCCTTATAATACCAAGATTCGAAAACCACCACTTTATAGGCAGCTCCCGACAGATGCACCACTGACGGGACCTAAAATGGGCCGGCATTGCAAACTCCACTCTTTCATAATTCAGCGTTCTAAGAGATTTTGATTTGCCTCACAAAACTTTTCCCAATGGAAGCGCCTGTCTAACCTACAGCTTAGGTTTCATGTCCTCTCACCATTGGTCAAAGTTTATCAATCAAGTGCAATGCATTCCAGGAGATACCACATGGCATACTTGATGCAAGGTGTATGAAAATTGTGCACAACCATTTTATGATTTAAAAAAAACTAGCCATGTGAGGTGTGAAAAACAACCCTTTCATGAATTTTAACTAAGCGTTACGTGCGCTGCTTTAGGGACTAGCATCGGAACTTCTGTGCGACTAGTCGCTTATATTTAATTATGAAACAATCCCTAAATGCTATGCATAAAGAGGAAAATCAGAATTTCTATCTTTTCAGCAATTAGATTGTCACACAAACTTCATTCCCCCCTCACCGTTTAGGTGTTGTTGCGGTGCATAGGTGTAAATGGTTGTTTAATATCAGTTTTGTATGTAAAAAGCAATAAACATGTACTATAACACAAAGGACAAGGCCAAACTAAGGCTTGACCTCATGCTTTAACCTCACCAAACATTCACACATATAAATCTTATTTTTCATGATCTCGAAATCCGATGTCGTTTGCCCCTCCAAAAGCAAAACATTCACATTTTCCATGATGTCGAAATCTACAAAACTGGGCCCCGTCACGCTCTTCTCGGCTTTCGGATCCAGTAGCTGCTTCACAAGCCCAAACCTTGCGGGGATTAAATGGGGGATCAAATGACCTCGGAATGGAGATCCGAGACTTGCGTTGAATTCCTAACGTCGTTTTGCATCTAGGATAACTCCAACTCAGACATCCGCCATCGTTTGATTTCCATGAAAATTAGCACTAGTGCTTTAGAGACTTGCCGCTTAAAATCGTACTAATTGCCACTGCCGCCTTCGATGAAGTTTATTTTTTCCTTGATATTCGTAAATTTTGGCTATTTTTAAGCACTTCTTGGCATAAAAAATCATCTGTCACAATCCCACCACATGGCGTCGCGGCCAGGAGTGTCTAAGACTCACTCTACACTAAATGCTAATGTCGATTATGCGTTTGTATTAGGTCATAGTCCAACATTTACCATCCCTTCTTCTTAGAGGGAGATCCCATAACATATAGGCATAATACCTCGTAGCACAAACATAGGGAAGTACCTCTCGACTGACTACCATGGCTCTGCTGCAACTCTCCTATACCTTGCAGATTGGCCCCAAGATATTGTCCCCAAGATGCATTGCTCCAACATAAAGTACACACGATACAAGCTCCACTCTTTCATTTTGAACGTATTCCAGTAGATACCATGTGTCCTTACCAAACAATTATCCCAGAAAACAATCGACTAGCCTACAGCTTAGGTCGTCTCACATATTCAAGCGTAGATCATCATAACAGAAAACAGGTGCTATGCATCTAGTTCTTTATATTCTGATACCATGGTTGATATGCACACACAAAAGTGGATGATCCTAAATTGCTCAAACATAATTTTCAATCAAAAATGTGTCATGTAGAATCAGGCTTTCCAATGCTCATTTACTAACTCGTTGCGGTGATGTAAGGATAGCACCGAGACAATGCTCATGCTACTATCCTCTTAATTAAAATACAAAGAAACCTATATCATGATATGTATAAGCAATAAACAGCACCCAAATCGCATCATTCAAACACCTCACCCCTACTTTTAGGTATTACTTCCGTTGCATAGGTGTAGGGGTTCATTTTGTCATGTTTTGATGTATGAAAAGTGATAAATCACAAACTTTGACAAAGAGATAGGAAAGAATGATGATAAACCTCATGCTTTGCCACTACAATACTTTCACAAACACTCATTATATTTTTTCTTATTTTTATGAAGTGTATTTCCATTTTTTTTCTTATTTTTTAACATTTATTTATCAATAATCACTATTATTTTCTAATTTTTCTCATACCAATCATTTTAGCATATTGAAATTTAATTTTATTTTCTATTTTCCCCCATAGGAACACATTTCACCCACTTGAAACAACAAAATCTTCATTTTACCCTTAAAAATCGCATTTTGGGTTTTGTGAGATTAAATAGTGCATGTAAATAATTATGAAATCAGAATTTTCAAATAAACAACAATTAAACATGATGCAACCAGCACTCAAAAAATTTTCTACGAAACCCGAGACGCATTGAACCAACGGACAGAGCCTCCATCGCTCTCAATTCCATGCTACACATCAATCTTCAATATCTCCATTAATCTCCATCATCATTTTCTTTAATCTCCTTTCTCGATTCCTCCTTCAAGGTAGTGCACATGAACGCCCTATAGAGAGTAGAGAGAGGGAGGAGAGAGAAAGACTAATTTCTGATCTTCCCATCTAGGCAGCCATTTCTTGGGCCGAAAGTGGCGATGGAGAGCGAAGGAAGCAAGCAGATCAGGGATGTAATCAGATTGTATGTGTACATTGAGGTGGCATTACCCCTCTCTCTCTCCCCTCATGAAATCGTCGTGCAGCAATCGAACGTTGCTATTTTTTCCACACGCGAAAAAAACACCCCCCCCCCCCCATGAAATCGATTTTGGGGGGTGGCCCCAAAGGTCACCCCTTTCACTTCTCATTTTGGGCCCCCTTCACACCAAGTTTGGCCATTTGCCCTAGTCTTTGGCCGTCCGGTGTCTGATTCACACTCTGAAAACTCCTACGCGTGTGTCTTGAAGTCCCCCATTGCCTGGCATCTCCCGAAATCCAATTTAGTAGTCGAAAAATTTATAAAAAGTCTGCAACCGCCAGTTGGTGCATCTTGAAGCACTTTCAAAACCCATCTTTAACTTGCCGCTTAAAATCGAACTAAATGCAGTTGCCACCTTTGACGGGGTTTATTTTTCCCTTGAAATTTAAATTTTTGGGCAAACTTTAAGCACTTCTCGGGTCAAAAATCAGCTCTTAGTAGGTCTAATTTTATATTTTAAATATCAAAAACAGTTAAAATTTCTTTTAAATGGCTTAAAATTTGTATAGATAAATTTTTTTAAAATATTTGGTTAAATAATTATGAGATGTGATATTTTTTTGATGAAGTATGTACTAGTGAAAGTTTTTTGAAAATTTCAAGAATTTTTGAAAGATGTTTACTATGTCTTAAAAATAAAAAATAGTTATTTTGAATGAATATTATAGTATTTTTTTATAAAAATCATGTTTTTAATTTTAAAAATTTTAGAATCTTCTATAGAAAACCTAAGAAGATAATTTTGGATGTTTTATGAAATGTTCTTGGGGTTAGAGAAAAATAAAATTGATTTGATATTATTACTTTGAACAGTATTAATATAAAATATGATGTATCTAACTTGATGCAAATTAAAAGTGTTGGCGAGATATTAAGTTATACCAATGTTGGACAAGAAAAATGTTTTTTAAAAAGGAAAATTAGAATTTATGGGTTTGAGAAATGTTAGTTGATTTGATAATGATAGGAATTAGATAAAACTATTGGATTTATGCTTTGAAGTTAATTCCTAAAGGAATAAAAATCCTAGTTTTAGTATTTTAGTGTACGGTATCAAGATAGAGACAAAGTGCAAGATTAAGCAAACTTACTGAGTTTTCAATATTAGATTAGTTGGACTACTACGAACGAGTGTCGTAAATATTGGGAAGGCTAAGATAAATCATAAAAATTAGTTATCAATATCACGTATTTAGTGCAACAACTCCTAGGAGTTGGCTTGACACCCTAGTTAAAAGTGGCTTGGTCTTTGGCTTGTCATTTTTTGGTACATTTGTCGGGAGATCCAAGTGCACTCGAATGGGTGATCGATCTCCCTCGGGTATTAAAATCCTAGGTATTGATGAGTGAATACGAAGTCTCTTTTCTAAGGGACTATTTTTCGAATTCACCCCAAAATTGCCAAAGGAGAATATTGGATTTGGCAAGAGACACAGACTTAGTAGAGGAGGGTAAATATGTTGGCCTGAAATTAACTATAGACGTAGAGCGGTTATCTTCTTGGAGTTGGGGTTATATTGATTGCGTGTAAACCATAGTTTTATTAGCAACGCACTTTGGGCTAATAGATGTAGTGGAAATAAATACAATCAATGTATCATACCACTTTGATTGGTATTATCGTAACGCTTATCAAACTTTTAGAAGAGTGGTATGGGATGATGTGTTGCCTTGTACACGTGTATCCAAGGGTTTAAAAGTTACTTTCGACACAAAATATGTTAGAGAGATAGCTGGAAATTTAGGCCTAATTCTTAAGCAAGAAGAAAAGTTGCCTTATGGAGAAATAGACCCTGAGTTACAAACCATTCTAAACCTTCTAAGTGTGAATGCAAGAAAAAATTTAACTTTATAGCATCAAACAAAACATGCAAAATTTTGGAATATGAGAGTAATAGCTATTTCATTAATAATGGATAAATTCAGAGGAGAGATGGAGACAACAAAATGAAGCTCAAGATCAACAAGCTAGAGAGCATGCAGTGCGACAAGAGGCTTGGCTATTAAAAAGGCTTGAGAGGGTAAATGCATTATTAAATCTAGGGATAGATGTTGTGTCTAACTCAAGCGTAGAACCTTTTAGGCCTAGTATATCTTTTGATAGAACACCGTCAACGGGAAGTGAAGTAGACTCATATCAATGGGATCAAGTGGCCTCAGGCACACCAGTAGTGTCACTAGGGAAAAGAGTAGACAAAGTAGCGAAAGTAGAGAGAGTGAAGCTAATGCTATAGTAGGGAGTACTGAACCACCCTTTGATTGGGATTTAGAGACAAATTTTGGATTACACCAACTATTTAAGGAGCTTAAGGAACCTGCGTGGTTGGATATTACCCAAGATTTAGGGTTAGAGATATTATTTAGAGAAACAATGGCTCGTAATCTAGTCAGATTAGCTGATTTTGCACAATTTAGGGGATTGTGGGATGAGGATCTAGATGCGCATTTGCAAAGACTTGAGGTGACCTGTGTCACCAATGAGATCATAGACGATGACCAAAAACTTCATATCTTCCCTGCACTATTAAAAGATGACGCAACAAGGTGGTATGGGAACCTAGATGCCCAACATCAAGTGACTTATGTGGCCTTATCAAGAGTGTTCCTAGAAAAATTTCGACTACAAGGTTTCCAAGATAGATTAGCCCTTCAATTGGATTATTTGTCCCAAGGAACAACCAAAAGTGTTGAACATTACATTGAACGTATGGAGACAATTATTTAGAAGATGAATCTAGCTCCTGATGAACCTACCCAAAAGCATAAATTTATTGATGGGCTTAACCCTGAAGTTCATTAGCATGTTAGCCTACAATAGCCAGCTATGTTGGCAGATGCTAAAATACATGCTAGATGGTGGGAAGAAGTGCAACTCAGCCAACAATGAAGGAGGGACTTATTTAAAGAACCTCAAATGGAATATCCAAGAACTTCAAGCAGGATACCTAAGAACATGTCTTATGTGATCGTTTCTTTAAATCCATCGTTAATAGCAAATCCAAATGTATCAAGTGTACCTTTAAATCCATGCACTTGTATTCCAGCCTATATGATGCAAACAAGAATGCCTTCTATGCCACAATCTTATTCCCCTTTTGATGAAGCGAAATTAGCTTATATCATTTCAAAATCCCTAGGAAAGTTGAAGGAGGAGATTATGAGTGCAATACAAGCACCTTTGAAAGAAATTTATTCAATAACAACACAATATTTTAGTGCACAACAATCCTCAAGTAGCTCAACTCCAAGCCCACCTAGATTCAATATCTGGTGCGATAAGTATCATGGGTATGGCAATGTGGCTACAAAGTGTCCAATGTCTTCAAGACTAATGCCTGACCATCCATCGTTCTACACCTTTTACCTTAAGACAAGGCATCTAGATACAAATTCTTGGCACAAGATATAACAAGAGCAACAACAAGCTCATTTAATGCAAACAAATTACAATTACATGGATCGTAATAATACAACCTATGCGATTGGACCACCTAATCAACCCTTTAGGCCGAGAGGATTGCCAACCCAAGGTAGACCCCAGTACCCCGAAACAATTATAATATTGATGGAAACCGAGGGAGAAATTCTCCTTTTTGGAGAAATAATGATCCTTTTCATAATCCAATGGGGCAAGGGGGACCACAAAGGCCTAGGGGACCACTAATTTGTTATTGATGCCAACAGGAAGGTCATATAGCTACATATTGTCCAAATGCACCTAAAAATTAGGACTATACTCCTTTATACAGGAGGTGTAGTGGTGAAGGACATCACAAAGAGGATTGCCCTAAGCGAGAAGATAATCAACCTAATGACAAGGGTAAGTAAATTTTTAATGAACACTCAACCTCATCCGCAAATTTAGTTGAAGTAGAAACAATAAGGCAAGAGCATGAAGTTAGATCTAAATTCATACCCCCCATAGGGTGACCTTTAAGCTTGACCTCATGATTGGTGTGATGACTAGAGTGCAAAAGCAGCAACGAGAGGAGCAAGTTCAGGAGGAAGAAAGTTTACAATTAAGAGAAGTAGCAAAGGATAAACCTAAGGATATAGATCCTAATGTAGAGCTGCCTGAGTCAGATTTTCCACAACATTCCTCTGACCATCCATTATAACCTATGCCTTTAGCAAATCCTAAGCTTTAAGTAGGGGTAGCTCCTTTTCCCGAAAGACTGATACCTCCTAAGGAAGGAAGTAAAGAGCAGGCAAAAGTAGTAAATAAGATTTATAATCTTTAGACTGCATTAGAGCAAGTATCTTTGACTATTAACCTTCGACAATTGCTAGAAATAGCACCTGCATGTCGAAAAAAACTTTATCATAAATTAGTTTGCCATCGAAGGAATAGGATTGAAATTACCGTTCCTAAAGTAATCATAAATTCTTCCAAAAGAAAAGCAACTAAGGACATGAAAATAGTAGATTTGTTTGTGGATCCAGGAGCTCCAGCTATAGATACTACTATTAATGGCCACTTGTTGAATGAAGTGCAATTAGATGGTGGATCAACAATCAATTTGATGACAGAACAAACAATGCAAGAATTAGGGTTGAAGAATTTAGAACCTACCAATATCGTTTTACGTGTGGCTGATCAAAGGAAAGTGATTCCTTTGGGGTTACTTCGAAATGTGAAATTTGTAATTGCTGGCTTAGAATTTCATGTGAATTACTTGGTAGTTCGCTCATTGTCAAATATCTCTTCATATTCTATGTTATTGGGTCGACCTTGGTTATACCAAGCGTAGTGCACTCAAGACTAGTATAAAGGTTCAATTGTGATTGGTCCTCGAAATGATCGAGTTAAAATACAAGTTATTTCAAAAGGATTTTTGAAAAAGTCAGGAGATGAGATGGTTAGTGAAGTGAATAAGAAATCCAACAGTGAGTTTTATGATTCAGAAATGGAGAGGACTGATAATGAAGGGCCTTATACTTGTTTATTTAGAACATAATACCCAATAAGAGAATAAAAAGTGGAGGTAAATACAGTACATCAGTCTCATAAGGTAGAACAGATAGGTATTGGTGAATATGTTATAACATTTTCATCAAACAATGATTCGAATAGTGAGTTTACTCACTAGTTGTCTGAGTCTAAATATACAATCTTAGATTTCTTAATGCTCTCTACAGGGAAAGTGGAATGCTTTGATGATTTTCTTGAAATATTTTCCTAATTATCCATAGATCAAAAGGAAAATGATCAAGAAGATGCATTTTTTACGTATAGCAAGGCAAAAGTGATTTCTAAGGATGAATTAGAAAAGGAAGAGATACTTGAGTTAGTGACACTTAATGTGGATGACATCTCAACAACCTCTTTGGAGAGTATGGAAAATTTTGATGTTACTAAGAATAATAATAGCATGCCTAAGAGTAGGGTTTTTACTATTTCCCCTTATGAGGAAAATGCTCTACCCTTTGGATTTACATAATTGCCAGATATAGCTAAAACAACCTATTATCACTAGTTAGAAAGAAAGGAAAGAGAAAGGAGGAGTAGGAATAGGTGCAAACCGTTACAAAGACCAATATTGCAGGATGATGAGGATGACTCAGCTTTGGGCTTGCATAGGTTTGCACAAACATCTAGTGAACATCATGGTAATTATGATAGGATCATTAGAGAATTAGATGAGGCTTTGGAAATAGAACGTGAGGCAACAGTGATTGTTGTAAATGAAGCAATGAAGAAAATTATTGAGTTACAAAAGAAAAAGGCAATATCTAGATTAAATTTCACTTCTAGAGTTGTGTTTAGAGGAACGGAGGTCGAAATTTAGTAGTAGGGAGTTACAAATAAAACAAGCCTTACCTATAGATAAGAACCAATGGGACGAATATGAAAAGACTGCTTTTGGGAAAAAGATAAGTCTAAGTGTATTTTTGAACCAGAAACTCGAGGGAAAAACCCTACTAGTGCTCCTTGGTTGTATCATCCCTTTAAGCACTTCAATGAACTACGGAGAAGATGCACCATTGTTCTAAGGGACCACTAGTTGGTTACCAATGAGTCCAATCTAAATTTGCTAAGATTAATATGCAAAATATGCCAGAGGTTGTATTACCTCATCCCAAAGAAAGGGTGATAAATTTTACTATCTATGGAGAAGGAAAGAAACCACAACTAGAAGATCTTAGGGAGTTTGAATATTTTAGTTTAGCTTTTTTGTTTTCTTAGAGTCTTTTGGGGTTTTCACTTTATTCTACATATTTGAAAGAAACATACAAAACAAATACTCATTTGAAAGAAAGAAAAAAAAAGAACAAACTTTTGGTTTGGTTGATACCTTTACATTTTAGGTTTTAGCACACTTTAGTTTAGTTATTCTTCACATGGTTAGGTAATTAGTTGCATGCAGGGTTGGGATACTCCTTTAGTGCTGCTAGGAGCTCATTACAAAAGGCAATTTGACTAGATGGCCAATTTTCAAAGGAGTTTCACTCTTTATTGATCTAACATATTAATGGTTAGTGATTAGTGGTTGAGTTCTGTGCAGGTTTGACGATTGTTGCAATTTGCAAACCACTACGTGATTATCTTTGCAATTATCTTGGAGTTGCAATAGCTATATACATAAAAAGTTATTTCCTATCTAATTTATCTATTTCTATTCATTTGAAATAAGGGAACGTTAAAAATATAACTTGATTGCAATCATTCAAATTTAAATACCTACAGAAGAAACACAAACCTCAATTTTTAAAACATAAATACACATAAAGAAATATATAAACAATTTAGTCTATATGAGAGTCCACCTACATGGGATGGGGTTTAAGCACTAGGGAGTGATTGAAAGGGGGTGATGTGTGTGCATGACATAGTGAATTTCATTGTATGGAAGCCTGATTGGGAATCCAATCGAGTTTTTCCCTAATTTTTTTGTCACTTTTCTAGCGATATGTGGGGTAGTTGAATAACAAGGTTCTCTCCACAAAATTTTAACTAGGAGTAGCGTGGATGAGAGATGCTGAATTGATCAGTATCTTTGCTTATCATTTGCCCACCAGCCAGAGTGACTAGTATTACATGCTATATTAGATTCCTCGAGCGAAGTTGTTGAGCTGAAATGTTTGATCGTTTAATTAAATGATGCATTATTAGCCTTCTAGTTTATCCTGTAAAAAAAACCACTTAAATTCCAATCCAAGTAATAAATGCTCGGAAGAGTCTATATATTCATTCTTCGAAAGGCAAGAAATAAATAAAAAGAAAAGAAAGAAAAGAAAAGAAAAGAAAAAAAGCCATGAGATTGCAAGATTAAAGGAAGAAAAAAAAACCAAAAGAAGATAACCATCACCTCTGAGGTCCTGTTAAGCTATAGGGATTTCCTTGATGGGTGCCCTACATCTGATGCCTTGCATCTCTTTGGGGTGGACCTTTTGGAAAGGACAATCAATGTGTATACTCTTTTGGCATTGAAAGAAAGCCACTACCATTTAAAAACAACCAAATAAACAAAAACTCTAGACAGTTGGAAGTTAGGGACCATTGACTAGTTGTTCTAGTATAACATGGAGGGTTAGCACCTAAACCATAGGAGTCCTATTTGGTGTCATAATGTTAGCTTGATTTTTTTGGGTTCTTTGTTAGGCGTGGACCTTATCCGTGAGGCTATTCGGAAACAATATTCCTAGTAGTATAGTAGTGTGGCATTTTCTTGCCTAGAGGGATTATTGTTGTTTAGCGACTCTAGAAAGCTTCCTAGTTGTTATATTCTATGCATTGGATGAAGCTATGTTCTGCACTTAAGTGGGGAGAGTGAGTAAGGGAATGTTAGTACGCTTAAGTTTTTATACAACTTAATTGAATATTTGCTTTACTAGATTTATAATATGACACCAACAAATATTTTCCTATCTTTTCAGTGTCTACTAGTTTTCTATGTGTGGTTTTGCAGTTCTTATAGTTGTGCTCACGAGGACACTTCGCAATTAAGTGAGGAAGAGTATATTTTTCTTTTGAGGTTGCGTCGCAATGCTCATGGTGGCTGTGTTTATGATGCTAGATGTCCGTGATGTAGCTGTGCGCGTGAGGACACTTCGCAATTAAGTGGGGGAGAATGACAACATCTAAAAACAATGCCCAACATTGCAAAGATTTTTAGCAAAACTGTACACACAATTGTCACATTGTTACCAACTTTTTTCATTAATTTAATGAAGATACGGTCAAGATTTTACATTTGAAGGACATGTCTCTGTAGTCCGGTAAGTGGGAAATCCTGGTTCGAAGGAGTTTTGTGCTAGAGGGTAGACTTAGGAAAATACCATTTAGAATTTGATAGTTTTATCTAATTAGAAGGGATTAGAATTTTGGCTTGGATGATCATTTGACCTGTGATTTCGGCAAGGTTGCGGATAACAGTTTCAGGGTACACTGTGATTTCGGCTGTTTTGACCGAAAGTGGGTGCGCAGGTTACAGATTGCGAATCTGTAATTCTTGAGGTGTTTGTAGGAAGCAAACATAAGGTTTATCTGCAAACAAGTTGCAGATTGCATGTATTGTTGAGTAGACAGTGAAAAAGGCTGTCTAGTGTATTATTGTGCACTACAGGTCGAGGGTTGTAGAAGATTTGCTTGTTGTTTGGTATTTGGTTGTGTGATAATGGCTGAGAAGCTCGACAAGAACAACTACCCTTCATGGAAGTTCCGTGTCACAAACTTTCTTATTGGAAAAGGCCTCTACGAGTTTGTTTCAGGTGAAGAAAAGGAGCCGAAGGTGAGTGATCCTCCAACTACAAAAGAGACAAAGGCACGGAAGGAATGCTATGCAAAAGATAAAAAGGTCATGTATTGGTTGTCTGCATTAATTGACAATAATATGCTGGGACATATTAGAAATGCAGAGAATTCATATGCAGCTTGGACCATACTTGAAAGTATGTTTTCTATAAATACAAAGGCACGAAAGATTCAACTCAAGCAAGAGTTGAATACATTGAAGAAAGGGAAGATGTCTATCAATGAGTATGCACTGAAGGTAAGGAGCATTGCAGATGCCTTGGCAGCGAGATTGATGCAATGCCCGAAGATGATGATTTGGTGTTGTCTACCTTGGGTGGACTTAACAATGAAAAGGCTTGGAAGTCTTTTGTAACTTCCGTATATGTTAGAAAGCCATTTCCAGATTTCGATGAGTTGGTCTCCCTTATGATCACTGAAGAGATCAACATACAGAGTGAGACATCTGAAAAAAGTGGTGAACAGGTCCAAGCTTTCTACTCCAGTTCAGGAAGGGGATGTGGCAGGTTCTCTTCAAGAGGCCGTGGTACAGGATGTAGTAGTGACAACCAGAAAAACAAATTGAATCAGCAATTTGGCGATATGCAGGTTTCAGGAGGTCGTGGTAACTTTAGAGACAGGGGTGTTGAGATGACAAGCTCAACGCATGCGGATATTGATGATGGACCGCCTGGTTAGATGGGTCCACATGTCTACACTTAGCATGTCGGTGGTCATTATGACTCGCACATGGCCATTGACTCATTACTTAATATATTCAGGTTGTTACACCTATTTACAACTGGCATAGTTATAGGCCAGTCGACTAGTGTAGTTGGTTATGCATTGTTTGACTTAGTAGGCCACTTTCCTTTATGTTGTATCTTATCTATACTTTGTGTACATTGTAAAGTGTGTGAAAGAAGAGGAAGAAACCAGCAAGAAAACGTTTTTGGCCTCCATCTCTCTTCTTGTCTCTTGAGTGAGCTTCTCCTTGTGCATTCTGTGTGTGGTCGGTGCATCATCTCGAGCAAGTCCCCCTACCACGCGATTCTTGACATGGTATCAGAGCCATGCCATTGAGAGAGGCTGATTTCGAAGGCTGAAGTGAAGGAGAAGAAGCAAGGTTCAAGCAAGCAAGCCACGAGTAAGAAGCTCTCCCATTCTTCAACTCTCTCTCTTGGATAGTGCCTGTGGAGGCACCGGAAGCAGGGTCAAGCAAAAATCTTAGATTGCAGTGAGATTTGATGTGCGCGAAGAGCGTTGTCTATTCTGCAGATTAGGCCTTTAGGGTTTCTTGCAGTTATTTTGGGCATCTGATGCCGTTTCAGGCCCCATTTTAGAGCCGCAAGGTTGCGGATAGCAGTTTCAGGGTACACTGTGACTTCGACTATATTGATCGAAAGTGGGTGTGCAGGTTATAGATTTCAAATCTGTAAGTTCAAAGGTATTTACCAGCGAGTAAACACAAGGTTTATCTGCAAACTGGTTGCGGATTGCATGTATTGTTGAGCAGATAATGAAAAAGGTTGTCTAGTGTATTGCTGTGCACTACAGGTCGAGGGTTGCAGAAGATTTGCTTGGCTGTTGGTATTAATTTTGTGATAATGATAGAGAACAGTGGAAGCCCCATCATTGAGAAGCTCGACAAGAACAACTACCCTTCATGGAAGTTCCGTGTCACGAACTTCCTTATTGGAAAAGGCCTCTACGAGTTTGTTTTAGGTGAAGAAAAGGAGCCGGAGGTGAGTGATCCTCCAACTGCAGAAGAGACAAAGGCACGGAAGGAATGGAATGCAAAAGATAAAAAGGTCATGTATTGGTTGTCTACAGTAATTGACAATAATATACTGGGACACATTAGAAATGCAAAGAATTCATATGCAGCTTGGACCATACTTGAAAGTATGTTTTCTATAAATACAAAGGCACGAAAGATTCAACTCAAGCAAGAGTTGAATACATTAAAGAAAGGAAAGATGTCTATCAATGAGTATGCACTGAAGGTAAGGAGCATTGCAGATGCCTTGGCAGCGATTGATGCAATGCCCAATAATGATGATTTGGTGTCGTCTACCTTGGGTGGACTTAACAATGAAAAGGCTTGGAAGTCTTTTGTAACTTCTGTATATGTTAAAAAGCCATTTCCAGATTTTGATGAGTCAATCACCGAAGAGATCAACATGCAGAGTGAGACATCTGAAAAAAGTGGTGAACAGGTCCAAGCTTTCTACTCCAGTTCAGGAAGGGGACGTGGCAGGTTCTCTTCAAGAGGCCATGGTACAGGACGTGGTAGTGACAACCAGCAAAACAGATTGAATCAGCAATTTGGTGATATGCAGGTTTTAGGAGGTTGTGGTAACTTTAGAGGCAGGGGGAGCTTTAGAGGAAGAGGTGGATGGCAGAACAGAGATTCTAACAACTCTGGTATTGTGTGTCACTACTGTGGCAAAACAGGTCATATTGTAGCCCAATGTTATGCTAAGAAAGATTATATCCGCAGTGGTAAGTTGCAGCAAGGAAACTATGCATCATCTTCAGAATGAAGACAAAAATGAACATCTGTTTGTTATGTAGCATATGCTAAATGCTATTACAGGAAAGGGAACACATGATGATGTTTGGTATGTTGATTCAGGTACATCCAATCATATGACCAGCCATGCAGAATGGTTTGGAGAGATGTAGGATTTGCAAAATGTAGGTTATGTGCAGACGGGTGATGATTCATGCCACCCAATTTCACACATTGGAAAAGTTCCCTTGTCCTTGCATGATGGTAAGAAAAAGAGTCTTTCAGATGTATTATATGTGCCATCTATTACAAAGAACTTGGTGTTAGTCGTAGAGCAAGGGCTGCAAGTCAGATTTAATGCAAAGGGCTGCTTTATAGAAGACTTCAATGACAAGTGCAGGTTGGTAGCAAAGGGAAGTAGAGTTGGACGTATGTTTACTCTGGATGCTGGAATTCCTACTATGAATGCTACTATGTATGCTAAAGGAAAAGGTGTTGTTGCAGATATTGAAATTTGGCACAAACGCATTGGACATGCAAATGTATAAATGCTGAAATTAATGCAGTCCAAAGGGTTGGTTATAGGTTTGCCTACATTTAGAGTTGCAGAATTTCATAAGGTATGCGAAGCATGTCAGTTTGGTAAGCAGGCAAGACAACCCTTTTCACATGACAGAGATGTAAGCATAAATATCCTTGATATTGTGCATACAGACATTTGGGGGCCTACACAAAATGTATCTCTTGGAGCAGTTCATACTTTGTCACATTCATTGATGATTATTCTAGAAAGCTGTGGGTATATTTTATGAAGGAAAAGAGTGAAGCATTTGAGCACTTTAGAACTTTCAAGGCTGTAGTTGAAAGAGAAACATGCTTGAAAGTAAAGTGCTTGAGGTCAGATGGAGGGGGAGAGTACCTCTCGAATGAGTTCAGTGATTTTCTGAGGTCTCATGGGATAAAGAGACAGTTCACATGCAGGTATACCCCACAGCAAAATGGGGTTGCAGAAAGGAAAAATAGGCATATTGCATAAGTTGCACGTGCCTTGATGGCTGAAAAGAATATACCTAAGCATTTCTGGTTTGAGGTTGTTCATACTGTTGTCTATATTATGAACAGAACTCCCACAGCTGCAGTTCATGGTATGACCCCTCAAAAATGTTTTACAAGTAAGAAGCCTGATGTCTCACACTTGAAAGTGTTTGGCTGCATTGCATATGTTCATGTGCCAAATGAGTTGCAGAAGAAACTGGACCCAAAGGCTAAAAAGTGTGTTTTATTGGATACTCTTTAGAGCATAAAGGGTATCGTTGTTATAACCATGTCACATGTAAGTTCAGAGTGAGTAGGGATGTCATCTTTGATGAAATGAGTAGTTGGTATGCATCTACTGGTGATGCATTGGATGATGATGATGATCATGACACTCATGTGCAGGCTAGAAAGTAAGAATCACGGACTCTTAGTGGACCAGAGACATCATCTGGTAGTCCTTGGTTTGGGAGACTAAGGAGTACCTCTACATCTTCAGGTGCATCTAGTAGCACTATAGGTAAAGACAAAGGAAAGAATAAAGTGTCAGATGGCATTGATGCAGTTCTTGATGGAGACTCTAGTGGCTCAAAGAGCTTGGATGATGAGCTTGGTATTCCTTCTATCAAGAAATCGGGTGTACAGAGAGCTCATAATAATGTAAAGGATCCATAGAGTGATCCAGTGGTACGCAGATCTAGCAGGGTCAGATACCCTATTAAAATATTTGGTTTTGAAGGTTATGCAGCTCACCATTATGCTTATATGGTGAAACTAGTTGAGGATGTTGAGCCCACTTGTTTTGAGGATGTTGTTGGTCGTACTCATTGGGATGCAACAATGGATAAGGAGATGGCTGCATTAGAGGCCAATAAGACTTGGGATCTAGTATCATTGCCGAAGGGCAAGAAAGCTATTGGATGTAAGTGGGTTTATGAGATTAAGCACAATGCAGATGGTTCTATTAGTAGGTACAAAGCTAGGCTGGTTGCAAAAGGCTATGCCCAGACATATGGCATAGATTATGATGAAACCTTCAGTCCAGTTGCTAGGATGGCAACTGTCAAATGTGTGATTGCTTTGGCATCAACCAAAGGTTGGAGGTTGTAGCAAATGGATGTGAAGAATGCCTTCTTGCATGGTGATTTGTCGGAAAAAGTGTATATGGATCAGCCAGCAGGCTATGAAGATTTAGAGCATCCCATGTATGTGTGCAGGTTGAAGAAGGTGCTCTATGGGCTCAAGCAAGCACCTAGAGCATGGTCTGACAAGATCAGAGAGTATCTTGTCAATATTGGCTTTTATGTTTCTAATGCTGATCACTCACTTTATGTGAGAAAGGGAGATGCAGGTTTGGTCATCATAGTCATCTATGTGAATGACTTGATTATTACAAGTGATAGTGATTGTGGGATTGCTGAAGTCAAGGATTTTCTGAAGAAGAAGTTTGAGATGAAGGATTTAGGTGAGCTAAGGTACTTCCTTGGCATTGAGGTGATCAGATGTGATGATGGTATATGGCTGTCCCAAAGACAATATGGCTTGGATATGTTGTCCAAGTATGGTATGACAGCATGCAAACCACTTTCAGTTCCATTGGAGTAGAATGTAAAGTTGAGTGTTGATGTCGGGGATGAGATAGAAGACCCTACTATGTTTAGGAGGATAGTGGGGAGTTTGATCTACATGACCATTACAGGCCAGACTTGAGCTACGTTGTTGGTCTTGTGAGTCAGTTTATGCAAGTACCTAGAAAGCCACATTTGGATGCAGTCAGACACATATTGAGATATGTGAAGTCCACATTACATTATGGACTTTTCTATGAGGCAGGTACAGATGTACAGGTGTTTGGATACACAGATGCAGATTGGGCTGGTAGTATGTCTGATAGAAGATCTACCAGTGGATACATGTTCTCTCTTGGTAGTGCAGCAGTTGCTTGGAGTAGCAAAAAGCAATCTACAGTTGCTTTGTCGAGTACAGAGGCTGAGTATAGAGGTACTACTATTCCAGCATGTGAGGTAGTATGGATACAAAAGTTAATGGCTGATTTGGATGTGCAGGTGGAAGGTCCAGTTGTCATTTATTGTGACAACATGAGCAGTATATAGTTGGCTAGGAACCCTGTGTTCCATGCCAGGACAAAACATATTGAGGTACACTACCACTTTGTGAGAGAGAAGGTACTAGCAGGTGAGATTGACTTGGTGTATGTGAGCACACATGATCAGATAGCTGACATCTTCATGAAGGCATTGGGTACAAAGAAGCTTCAAAATTTTTGAAGCTTACTTGGAGTCACAGAGATGCAGTTGAGCTTGAGGGGGAGTCTTGAGATGACAAGTCAACACATGCGGACATTGATGATGGACCGCTTGGTTAGATGGGTCCACATGTCTACACTTAGCACGTCGGTGGTCATTATGACTCACACATGGCCACTGACTCATTACTTATTATATTCAGGTTGTTACACCTATTTATAGCTGGCATAGTTATAACGACAGTCGACTAGTGTAGTCAGTTATGCATTGTTTGACTTAGTAGACCACTTTCCTTTATGTTGTATCTTATCTTTACTTTTTGTACATTGTAAAGTGTGTGGAAGAAGAAGAAGAAATCAGCAAGAAAACGTTTTGGCCTCCATCTCTCTTCTTGTCTCTTGAGTGAGCTTCTCCTTGTGCATTCTATGTGTGTTCGGCATAGCATCTTGAGCAAGTCCCCCCACCACGCGATTCTTGATAGATCCCAAACTCAAGACTAAGTATCAGGATTTCTCTATAGATGAAGATGAAGGACTTGTTTATTTCAAAATGAGACTATGCATTCCTTCAAGTCAAACTCTCAATAGAAGGATACTTTGGGAAGCACATGATTCTCCTTTTTCAGGACACCCAGGGTATGCACAAACTCTTAATGCTATCAGGAAAAGTTATTACTGGCAAAAACTCAAGGGTGATGTACTTATGTCATGAATGTCTAAATTGCCAAAGGGTAAAATTTAAACGTGCCAAGTTACCAGGAAAACTCCATTCACTTGACATTCCCCAAATGAAATGGGAATTTATTAGCATGGACTTTGTAGTTGGGTTACCTTCTATACGAGGATATAACTCAATAATGGTGATAGTAGACATGCTAACAAAGGTCGCTCATCTTTTCCCAACAAAAACCAATTACAAAGCTTCAGATATTGCTAGAATTTTTGAAAAATAGATTTTTAGGTTACATGGGTTACCTAAAAGGATCATTAGTGATCGTGATTCTCTTTTCACATCACACTTCTGGAAGAGTTTATTTGAAGCCATTGGAACCCAACTTTGTTTTAGTACTGCTTATCATCCACAAACTAATGGGTAGGCAGAACGAGTTAATCAAGTAATTGAGGATATTTTGCGTGCATATTGCAGCAAGGAACCTAAAAGGTGGATTCAATATCTATCCTTAGTGGAATTTGCATATAATGCCTCCTATCATCGAAGTATTTAGATGAGTCCATTTGAGGCACTATTTAGTCAAGATTGTCATATGCCACTTAATTTTTCTGATCCTACTCTAAGGGTAGAAGCCTCGAGAAAAATATTGGAAGAAATGGATGATCAAATCAAGATCATCAAACAGGATATTCAAGCTGCCAAGGATCGACAAAAGGCGTATGCTGATCTAAAAAGATAAGAACGAATCTTCAAAGAGGGAGACATGGTCCTCATCCGTGTCCATCCAAAGAAGAGTTCTCTGTCTTTAGGAGAATTTAAGAAGCTAAGTCCAAGATATTGTCGACCCTATAAGATTATCAAGTGCTTAGGACCAAGCGCTTACAAGATACAACTCCCTAAGAATATAAAAATCCACAATGTATTTCATGTTACCTTATTGAAAGCATACGTAGCTAACCCTAACCATATCCTTGATGATGAACAAGTTGTAATACCTAGCCAAGGAGTCCTTGAGCTACAACCTGACAGAGTAATTGATGTAAGGGAGAGAAAATTGAGGAGTAGAACCCTTAGAGAATACCTTGTCCAATGGAAGGATTATCTTGAAGAAGATGCTTCATGGATAGATGAGGATGCTCTTCATCAACAGTACCCACAGTTTCTCTCGAGATGAGGATATCTCGATTTCTCTAAGGGGAGAAGGATGTAATATTCCCAGGCAATAAAAGTTAGTTGGTTAATTCAAAAGTTAGTTAGTCAATTAATAAGTTAGTAAGGTTACTAACTAAAGAAAAAAATTAACTAACATTAATAACTAACTAAAAATAAATAAATAAATAAAACCGAGAGTTGTAACTCGATATTTCTTATGAATTAACAAGGACCGTAGCCACCCTTCATGGAAGTTATAGCGTGAACAAGAGATATGAGCTATATTAATCACTAATGTTAATGTCCATAATAAGGATGGTCGAAGAATATTAGACTTTTGGACAAGAGTAGAATATTTTAGATATTTTAGAGATTATCTTTAAAAAAATTTAAAAAGAGAGATATGGAGATTTCAAGAACTAGATGTTATTTAAAAGAAAAAAAACAAGTGATGTGTTAGTTAGTTTGAAGATTTTATAAAAAGAAAAATAAAGAAAAGTGACTGGCAAAATCCTGCACGCCGCGATCACGGTCTACAGGCAGTAGACATCACTTCGAACAGAGAAAAGAAGAAGGAGTGAAGTAAGAGCTTTCTAATCAAGAGTCTTGGGTTTTTACCCCCCTTTCGGAGCCAATGGAACCATCAAATTTATGATCTGAGCATCAGATCACTGATCTTTCCAAGATCCCCCTCCACAAAGAGCTCCTCCTCTCAGCCACAACTCTTCTTCTCCAATTCACTATAAATAAGAGGTATGGAGGGCACTTATGGAGACATAAGGAGACCCCGAGAGGCTGCGAGAGAGAAAAGAGAGAAAGAAGAATACTCCTTCAAGAGGCTGTGAGAGAAGAAGCTAGAGAGAGAGAGAGAGAGAGAGAGAGAGAGAGAGAGAGGAAGAGAGTTAGCTCAAATCCCTTGTCTCAATCTTTAACTAAGCCATATTCTCTTACACTTTCTCATCTCAAATCTATTCCACCTTCCCTACCTCTGGAACCACTCATGGACGATGGCTCCAAAGCGACGAAGTAGAAAAACCATGGAGACCAACACAATTGATCAAGCAACAGGTATTGCCAATGATACGGGAGTGCCCGAGGTTGTGGGAGTTGCCACTACCAAAGAAACATCGGGTGTGGCTAATGTGAGCGTGAGTAAAGACGAAGTTCCTAATGTTGTCATGCTGCCAAACTAGGTTTATCATTACTAGATTATTATTCTTGCTATATAAGATAATTACACAAGATATTAGCTTCCATATTCTTCACTTACAAAAATTGATAACTCATCTAGAAAACATATTAGTACAAGCATAAAATGATTAATCACTATGATTTGTAGCTAGAATAATTGAGATTCTAAGGCATAGAATCAGGATAGAATTAATTGCCAAAGGTTATTGTACATATGTCTTTATGCGCATTCAATATAGTTATGGTCAAATGCGACAAGGTTAAGAGTTGATTAGTGATGGTTATAGAAACTAATTTTCTATTTAGGAATCCTATAGGTAATCTCGTTCAGTTATTGACACAATATATTTCCTTAAGGAATTTTGCTTATGTTGGATAAGTAAACCCAAATGGAAAATTCATGCCTTGCTTAACATGTTATAAGAGGTGTACTCAACACTTCTTTATGGGGAGGAGAATCCTCATTAGAATGTAAGGTTACCTTAGGATAAGGTCTACCTTGGCTATGTGAAGCTGTGAATTACATGTTGGGATGATTGTCATTGCATCATTTGATATACATTTGAAAGGACTGTTTGTGTTTGCTAGAATCTAGATTTTTGATTGAAATTATTGTCAAACAGAATAAAAGGAAGGATCGTGCTAGGCTATCCCCAAGCTAACGGTGAGACCCTACTCCAAGGGGGTCATGATTTTCACTAGGAGAGGCTTGGACCGGCTCCGTAGGCGAAAGGTCTGTCAGTAGGGATAGTCTCGGACAGTAGGAATTGTAGGTGCCAGAGGGGGCTCTAGCTATAAATCCTGCATTGTTCCAAGAATCTAACGAGCCCCTTCGTGACCCAGGATGGGATCCTGGAACCCTAAATACTATTTATGAGGGTGGAATCTTGGTGGGGACATAATATCCTTATGGAATTCTATGTATCTTCCATTGGGACGGAATGATGGAAATTGTAATAAACTTCCAATATAATAAAGAAGTTTGCTTTACTGTTTGAATTGTATGCATGTTGGTGAGATAAATTATGTGAAAGAACCTGTGACTTAATGGACTAATTAAGGAAGCTGGTTGTATATGTTCTAATAAATGTATTGTAGGTAATTAAAAAACTAAAGATGACCAATCATAAGAGGAAAGTGGGTGGGCGTAACCCCCAACGGGTCCGTCCAATGGTAGGGTGGTCCCAATTAGCTGGGAGCTTTTCTAAATCGGAAATAGAAATAGGAAGATGGTAAATTGACCAACTAGTCATTAGGTAGAATCGACTTGCATTGTTTTAGGGGGCCGGAATGGGATTTTGCCTTATGGGCAGGAGGGTTGACGTACCGCACTCCCCTCTGTCTCCCATTCTCTTTGAACCAAGTGCAATGGCAAGTCCGCTTCAGATCGAATAATCCTCTAAAAGTGGGACTCGAAATTACTGATGCTAGCTGGCTGCTAGGAGACCCATCCAATTTTAGGAACCCAAATCTTCAGGTCGACCCTAGTGGGTTTGGCCGGAACTCTCCCTTGCAAAGTAGACTCGGTAGGGCCTAAGTGACAAACCCCGTGATGTTCTAAGGGAGCATCGGGCAGCTTCATTTATGGGAAAACCTATTGATGGACTACTAAAAGGTGTGCCATGGATTGAGACTAGCGGACACCTCACATCTACAATGCCAAGTATATGAGGCACCTTCGAGTAAGTGGAGTTAATGACATGGGTATAACAATTAGTGGACCATGAGTATTTGAGTTAATGTGACAAGATACTAGCATGGTTACTTATCCCTGAAGAAATAAATGCAAATCAATATTGAGTTGTAGTGATCATTAATGCACTTGCCACCAATTTGATGTGCAACTTAGAGATTGGAATATGGAGAAAAAGAGTCACTTGCATTATTGTTTATAAATGTATTTACGATAAAAACATGTAACAAAAAGGTCAATTGTTGGTGAAAGAAGATTAGGAAGGGGAGAGGAAGCCCAAAGGGTGCCAATTGGAGAAGAGAAAGGGGAGGAATTAGTGGGAAGTTGGAGAGAGTGGGAAGTTGAAGAGTCATGAGAAAACAATGGGGGCACCATTACGACGGATTGTCAAAGCATAACCAGCATCAAGCGGGCATAAATCAGCATATGACAGTCATATGGACATTGGGCAAACACCCAAGCATGTCAAATGAATCCGTCAATAAGCTAGAATACCCCCTATGTAATAGGGAAAAGTGTACACAACACTGGCAAGACCTGGCACAAAGAGGCGAATGCTCAAGGAGTGTGAAGCCCAAATCAGCCCAAGTACATGTATATGGACCACAACATATCAACCATGCAACATCCAAGTGAAGAAGATACCAGTCTCAGAAGACTCAAAGCTCAATAGCATAAACCACATGCTCAACATCTGTCAAACATCCAATGATGCTCCCACTGGCACAAAATCCATATGGATCAAGCCAAGAAGCTCAAGAAAGGCATATGAGAGCACTAATGAAATATCCAAGACCAGACATCAATAAGACATCATGAGCATATAGGCTCTATAGTCTACTAATAGAGCATCCATAGACATCAACTGTATCCCAAATATAAATCTGGAAAGCCAAGAAATATCCTAGGGAAGTTTCGGGAAGCTAGATGCAAGCCAAGACAAGGCACTAGTAGCAATCAGCTCCAAACAATGTAACTAGCATGTAGTAGTGGCATAGGACAAGTATGTCAAGACCGGTCAGACATAAGTAACATACATGCCATATGTACATCCAAGACGGAGCATCAAATGCATTCCAAAGTTGAGCTCAAGCTCAAATGAAGATTCGGAACCAAAGACAAGCTCGATGTCGTACCCCGAAGGTTAATACTTCATTGCATATCCCAAAGACATAGCCCGAAACCAATATGCATAACCAAACATAAGGTAATAGGTTTCAACCCACTGTTGTACATCAGTAATTAAATGTTCAAAACTGAGTATTTTTAGCAAGAAATTTAGTCCAAAATGATGGCATAGCATTAGCACAACATCCACCAAGCATTGGCATCAGTGGTATAACATTTGGGTAGAGATAGTGTATGTAGATGAACTCTAGGACTTGTACACTTCTGGTGCAGACCTGGACAGACTTGTTGCTATATATTATAGAAAATGTATGCTCAAACCACAATTATAGAGCTCAATCAAAGCATCGAGAGCATTATCAAGCATCGCCTTAGTGCCCAATGCAGAGAGTAATGACCAGGGAGCCAAAACCTTGTAGTGGAGATGTAGCCCAAACCTGCAGGAAAATAGGCACAAACTGACGTGGCTAGACAACAGCACTTCTATGCTCTAATGTGGCTGATGGGGGTCTTGGGATGGTGGTAAATATAGCCTACAATAGGCCCAAGCTATCCCCAAAGAGCTCCATGGAAGGCAGGAGGCATAGGAGCTCCAATGAGCATGAGATGTGGCTGCCCCTTTCCTGTGAATACCCTATGCAACCTATAAAACAATAAAAACCTCAAGTAAAATGGAGAAAAACCTCTTATGTAATGCCCTGAGGGTGCCTTAATAGGCCAAGAAGGTTCTTGGAAGCTGGGGAGTGACGGGAGCTTGGGAAGGTAAGCTATGGCTGTCGGGAAGGAGACCCAATGTTGTAGGTATTTGAATGGAAGCTAAGAATGCCATGAACCAAGCTTGGGAATTCGAGAAGCCTTGCTCTGATATTAGTTGAAAGGTGAGAAGGATCGAAGCTTTTTTGGAAGTGAGCTATCGCAGAGAGCAAGAGCAAGAAGAGAGAGAGACTCAAATGGGAACTCCAACAGTCACAATGTGTGACCGGGCCTTCCTTTATTCAAACTGTCACTAAAAGAATAAATAATAAAGTGACAGTGATGGGCGCCTGCCACCTACAGTGTGCAGTGGTGGGTACTATCAGTGTAGTAATACACGGGCAGCTAGGCAAAGGCGCCTTTACCGCCAACATGATTGACCCCATTCCACATGTCCTAGTGCCTACCACCCCAGTCTCTCTACACCCACCCAAGACAATTCAACCACAGTAGATGCTAGTAACCTTATGACTTGGGTGAAATTTTGGTCAATAAAGAGATAAATCAAGGTGCAAGTGGAGGAACCCCAGTGATGGGAACAAAGAGATGAATAGCTACAGATGTGGAATCATGACAAGATGCTAAGAGACAGAGGGTAGAAGAATCCAACACTGTCGTCATCTACAAATTATGACGATTATGTTAATGAACTCCTTTCCCAACTAGAGAGAGCAAAGGAGGAAAAGAAGATGGCCATGACCCGAGCTAGAAGCGAAGAAAGATGCATTAGCAGCTTTCCAGCTCGAAAAAACCCACAGTAGTGTATCAACATGAAATAAGTGAGCTAAAGGCGAAGCTCAGGGCTAAGGAGGAGCAAGAAGACAGCTGGCAAAGGAAACTTGAAGACAAGAATCGGGAGCTGATGGGACTTCAAAGGGAGTACAAGCTCTTAATCCTACAATAAGAAGAGCTACAAGGATAGATGAAGAGGGTCTAGGATGCCATGGAGGAGCTCGTAGTCGAAGAAGAAGAGAGGACCCAAAGGTACCAAGAAAACATGGACCAATTGGAGAAGAGGGTGGATGTGGAACTAGAGGAGCAGAAGAGATTGGAAAGAGAACTCAAGGACAAGAACATAGAATAAGGGCCTTAGCTCAAAGGCATATTGAAAGCTTGGAAGATATGTAAAGAAGAGCAAATGAATGGGTGGGCAGGAGTGAAGGAATGGTAAGAGCCCTAGCGAGTTAACTAGCCCTTGTAGAATGTGACAAGGTGTTTGCAGAAAGCAGGGGAGAGGCCACACAAATAAGCTTGGAAGCCCAAGAACGTGCATTTCCCAATGCCCTCTTAGACCCCACACAATCAGAAGAGGAGGTGGCTATTGAATCATTAAGGAGAAAGTTGGAGATCACTCGGAAGGCTCTAAGATACGAGCTGCATATCCAAGCACTAGTAGTAGGACCCAAGGAAGCAGAGCCACAATAGCATAGGGGAGAGGAGATGAAAATGCCAATTGAAGAAGCAAGGCCAAGCCTTGAAATGGGGCAGCAAGATGAGGAATTAGTCCCACAGCCTGAAGTACAACAGGAGGTGGACACAACTACTGAAAGAAAAGTAGAGATCAGAAGGAAGAGAACCAACATGCTGGACCATGCATGGAGGAGGCTAAAAGCTCAACTAACAGTGGCCCCAAAAGAGCCCATCTCTCCAAGAGAAGACTGTTTCCTAGTAGACTGGAGCAGAAAAATCATAGTACGGAAACATAAAGAAAATGGTTGCAACCCCTTCGACTTTAATTTTTGATTCCCCACTACATTAAGCAGAGTGTTATCAACCAAGGTGGTGGAAGAGGTGATTAATGTAGGAAGAAGGTTGGGAGACAAATGGGTGTCCGAAAGAGATAAGAATCCCACCATATGGGGAATAGAGGCTCCTGACTACTACTGGGAGAACAAGGTCATGGAAGTGCCCAGAACGGTGAAGGGCTATGAGTGCTAGCCAAGATGGAGAAGGTGCATTTAGGATAACAACATGGATGCTTGGATGTCATTCTACAACACCCTACCCTTTTCAAGAGAAATAATCCCACCTACATGCCATATCTTAGAAGGGTAGGATTGAACTTCAATCCAGACATCCATGGTCAATATGACTTTCCAAAATTTTACAATATCAATGCCACTAAGCTCAAGGAAGTGCTCACCTTCTTTGAGCAAGACTTGTATGCCTCCACTAATCACTTCCTATATGAATTCAACTTCAGACCCTGCCTTCCTAAAACTTGTAATTGCCTTAGGCTCCTTAGAATATTATTAATGCAAGACCCTACTCTACAACAATACCACCTCCCACCACTCTTTTTTTATCTCAATGCTGACATAGATAGTTGTGCAATGGCTAGGCTAATAATGTGTGCTACCCTCTCGCCATCTTTTTGCATAGCCATCTTAGAGGACATGAGTAATAGCCATTTCACTAGCTGCAACCATCCCTTTTTTTCCATCACCCCTCTCAATGTCCGAAAAGGATACATGCAGGGGAAAGCTTTCTTAGTAGGTCCCCCCACTTCTCCCTCTCATGACCATGATGACAAAGACTAGCTTCTCGTCACAATTTGTTTCAAAAAAAAGAGGAAAAGAATAAAAAATAGAGATAAGAAGAAGAAAGACAAAAAGAGAAAGAGAAGAGAGAGGAGAAAAGGACAAGAACAAGACAATAAAGAAGAAAATCACAAGAAAAAGCAAGAAACTCATGAGTGTTATGGTCACTACACCTAGGGGTCCTCAAATTAGGTGCGCTCGGTGGCTTTGGTCAGCCGGCTCCATCCTTAACCCCTAGCCCATTTTGATCCCCCACTTCACACTTAGGGCATATCAAGGGTAGGGTGCACCTTATGAGGTCAACCTTGTAGACCTATCTCCCTAAGTTGCACCCACTGCACCTCCCTACCATACGAACTAGGTCCTCAAGTGTGGGACAACACCCATCTTTAGCAAGAGCACAATGCACTACACGGTATGGTACACACACCTCTTGGGCCGTGCACTTTTCTTCTCTTTGTAGATACATTCAAATGCTCCTAACCAATGACATCGGAGGCCTTGCCATCCACTCAACCTCCACCATCGCCATCAATTGCAAGCTTCTCTCCCATGCCCAACCTCCACAAGGCCCCATCATCAACTCACACGACCACCCTTCGAATCGCTGAGCCTCACCAACAAAGACTCATAAGTGCCATGGGACTAGCACCCAAATAGGAGGGGGGTAATGTTAACCCTGACATAAGATGGAGAAAAATAATTCAAAATAAGAAATAATGCAAAAAAAGGCAGCCCAACAAATGAATAAGAGAGGAAAGTCCAAAAGTGCAAAAGGTCAAGTCAAAGGTGAAGGCGCATTTTTAAATGCAAAGGCATTACCAAAATTTTATAAAAGAGCACTAGGCTCCCTCCTGTGCAAAATGTAAAATCTAGACGTGCATAGGTGAAGGGATAAGGCAACTATAAGGGAATAGGGAAATAAGATCTTGATAAGATGCCCGGTCATGTAAAAAAGGGGATGGGTGCCCAAGGGATTTAGGGCTTGTATATAAACTCAAAAAGTGAATGAGAAACTCAGGTGCGTGGAAAAAGTGGCTTCTTCTTCCTCTCTTCTCCTTCTCTCCTTCTTTCTTGTGTGTGCTTGTGCTTGAGAGAGGGAGTGTGAGAGTGTGAGGGAGTGAGTGTGTGAGGGTGAGGGTGAGGGACTGTGGTGGAGAAGCTCTCTGTCTTCTCCTCTCTTCTTCTCTTCTCTTCTCTTCTCTTGACCCATGCACAACTATGGAGGATGGAGCTCGAAGGAAGAGGTGTGAGGTTGCTTGAGCTTGCAACTAGGATCGTGGAGCTACTAGAGTGCTTGCAAGAGGAGGCCACTCATTCAGGCATCAAAGTAAGCTCACTATACCCGTGGGATCAGAGGCACGTCTGCTAGGTGAGAGATAGCCATTAGAGCTTGCTTGAAATGCTTGAACAATAAGCGGTCCGTGGGCCTTGGTGGTTGAGCGTGAGCTCCCATTACAATGTTACTTACTCATGTTCACATTCATGTTAACATTAGAATTGTACTTGAGAATTATATAAATATCCTAGAATGTCCATTGATGTGGAAAGGGCAAGAATACATTTGCACACACTATGTTTGTCCACATTGAGCACTACCATAAAAGCATGGAGAAACTACTAAAGCTAGAACGTAAGATAGAGGAACAAAACAAATCATAAAAGAAATGGTATACTAATCAAGCTTTGATAGCTGGAATTGGAAGTAAATTATGTTATGCTAAGATGATTTTACTTTTGCATGGGGGGAGATTGTACCTAATGCTCATGTCATGTACTCTTTCTATATTTTTCTTATCTCTTGAAATTTTTGAGTTCATTAATTTGTACTACTATATGGTGAGGAGCTATGGCATTGGTACCAAAGTAAGGCTATTGGTCAACTTGTCAACATCAATGTGAAGGCATACATTCATCCTTGAAGAGTATATAACCTTCTTTGTTGTAATTATCCATTGTATACTTCTCTTTAATTAGTTGGTGAAAGGGGCTACTACAATGGCTTCTTTTTACATTTTAGCATATAAAATCAAGTGTATCTCTTTAAAAACAACTCTTCTAGTGCCTTTTAGCCAACAATTGATTTTTCTCATAAGGGAGAGAGAGGAAAATCAGCTTACATTGATCATCACACAACTCCAAAGCCATTGTTATCTTCATCAAATTCATCTCTTTTTTCTCCTCAAGAAATAAACAATTGTGCAAAAGTTGAGGTGAATTTTGACACCATAAGGTGCAACAAATCAATGCTTCTCTTCCCTTCCTAAAGCTTTACTACAAAAGCTTAAAATGTTTAGTATAATAAGCTTTAACAATGCTTCTTATTATTTTTTTGGTCATCCATTATTTGAAAGCGGGAGGCCTTAATAAAATCCATTTTTTCAAATAAGGCTTTACATTTATGGGATTAAATCATTAAGAAACTAAGGTGTAAGAAACTAAGTTCAATCATTCATAGGATTCAAAAGAAACTAAGTCATGCAATGTATATCTCATGAAAAGGTTATTTGAGTCATAGATTAAGAACGGTGCTATTATTTCCTTACACCTTAATGAATTCAAAATCATATTCAATCAAATATAGGCTAAAAAGTTGAAGTTTGAAAATGAGATGAAGGCAATTGTTTTGTTGTACTCATTGCTTGCGTCATGGGACATCTTTAAAACAACCATTGGTAATTTACGTCTAAATAGTGGATTGAATCTTAATGATGATATGGATAGTTTATTGCTTGAAAATATACACAAGAAATCCATTGATCAAGGTGAAAATAGTTAGGTATTAGCAATTCAAGGAAAACTAGGCAAAAAATAGTTTAAACTAAAAAATTTAGAATAATAGGTGGTCACACAACAAATCTAGGTCCTAGAAAGACATTGAATGCTTCGATTGTGATTAAGTTACATTAAGAAGGACCGAAGGAGGATTGAGACAAATGGAACTGAGAGTAAAAAGATAAGAAGAAAGAGAATAAGGATGCTAGCAAGAAAGAATATAAAAGAAAGATAAAGATTGAAGAAATAAATGTAGTGAATTGTGCATAATGATGATAGTGAAGTGATGATGTTCTACATATCTACATTTATCATGTTGATGGTCATTATGATCCTCATATAAACTAACTTATCACTTATTATATTAGTTAGTCATATTTACCTACAGTTGACATAGTTATAACACTAGTCAATTAGTATAGTAAGTTATACATTATTTGACTTAGTAGGCTACTTTCCTTTATGTTTTATGTTGGATACTTTGAATAAAGAAAGATGTCTGCAAATGAATATGTTTTAAAAGTGAGAAGCATTGTGGATGCCTTAGTAGCTATTGTTGAAATGCCAGTAAATGATGATACTTTGGTTTCATCTATATCGGGTAGCCTTAATAATGAAAAATCATTGAAATTTTTAGTTACTTATGTGTATGTATGGAAGCCATTTCTAGATTTTGATGAGTTGGCCTCTCTCATGATAACCGATAAGATCAACATGTAGGGTGAATCATGGTAAACATGTCCAATTATTTTACTCAAATTCAAGAAGGAGATATATCAAATTATCTTCTTCAAGAGACCATGGTATGGGTCATGTAGTGGTAACCAACAAAATAGGTTAAATCAATAGGTTGATGACACATAGATTTTGGTAGACCATGGTAATTCTAGAGCTAGGGGAAGCTCTAGAGGAAGAGGTGGATAGTAGAACACATGTTCTAATAATTCTGGTATTGTTTGTCATTACTTTGGAATAATAGGTTATATTGGAGCCCTTTGCTATGATCAAAAGGATGACATTTATAGTGATAAATTGTAGCAAAGGAATTGTGCATCATCCTTGAGATAGAATGATGATAAAAATGAGAGTTTATTTGTTTGTAACATATGATGCAATGAAGATGGCAACAACCAAAATGAAATATTATTTAATCGCAAAAATGCCATATCGGGTGCACCTATAGGAATCAGAACAAACCAATTGCCAAATCCACCTATCATTGCCAGCTAACCGAAAGGGATATCATTAAAAAGGCATGAGAAATTATTAACACATTATAAAGTTAATGATTTCCACCAAGGATTTAATTGCCAGGTTATGTGATGAATGCTATTATAGGAAAGGGGACATGTGATGATATAGGATATGTTGGTTTAGGTACATCTAATCATATAACCAACTATGCTAAATAGTTTGGAGAAATGTAAGACTTATAGAATCTAGGCTATATAGAGATAGGTGATGATTCATGCCACCTGATTTCACATATTGGAAAAGCTCCTTTATCATTGCATGGTGGTCAAACAAAGTGTCTATTAGATGTACTATACATGCCATCCATCATAAAGATTTTGATATCAATTGATTAGAGAAAGAGCCACATGTTAGATTTAACATAAAGAGATATTTTATTAAAGACTTTAACATTGATTAATAAAAAAAATATGACCAAGTATTTTTTGTTTGAGGTTGTTCATACTATTGTCTATGTTATGAACAAAACTCCTGGAACTACAATTTAAGGAATGACACCTAAAGAATGTTTTGCATGTAAGAAGATTAATGTGTTACACTTGAAAGTGTTTGGTTATATTTCATATGCTCATGTGCCTAATGAGTTGAGTAAGAAATTAGACCCAAAAGCAAAAAAAATGATCTTCATTGAATGCTCTACTAAGCAAAAATGGTATCATTGTTATAACCCTATCAATTGTGAGTTTAGAGTCAACAGCGATGTTATTTTTTATGAGATGAGCAATTGGTATGTATTTAGTGGAAATGCATTGGATGATGTTGATGATCATGATAGACATGTGCAAAGAGAAAAGTAGAAATCACAAACCCTTAAAGTGGACCAAACATACCATCTGTTAGTAGATCTATAATCAATCCTTGTTTGGGAGACTAAGAAATAACCCCACATCTTTAGCTACATCTACTAGTGGTGAAGTATGATAAAGGTAAGAAAAAAGTGTTGTATGTAATTATGCATCTACTAGTCATTCAATTCTTTATAGAGACTCTAGTGGGTCATCAGAGAGTTTGGATGATGAGCTTGGTATTCCTTCAGTTGGACCAGGTGTAAAGAGAGTACACGGGAATGTAAAGGCTCCATTGAGTGATCTAATGGTATGAAGGTTTAGTAGGGTAAGATATCCTATTATTAGAAGATTTGGTCTTGAGGCTTATCTAGCTCACTATTATGCTTATATGGTAAAGGTAGTTGATGATATTCAACCTACTTGTTTTCAAGAGACTATTGATCATACTCATTGGGATGTAACAATGGATGAGGAGATAGTTGCATCAAAGGCCAACAAGACCTTGGATCTAGTACCATTTCCCAAGGGAAAGAAAGCTATTAGCTATAAATGGGTCTATAAAGTAAAGTATGATGCAGATGACTCTTTTAGCATGTATAAGACTAGGCTGGTTGTGAAAGGCAATGCAAAGATATATAGCATAGACTACGAAGAGATATTCAATCCATTTGCTAGGATGACAACTATCAGATGTGTGATTGCTTTGGCAAACAACCAATAGTTAGAGTTTATAGCAGACGGATGTGAAGAATGTCTCCTTGTATAGTGATTTGCAAGAAAGAGGTATATATGGAGTAGCCAATGAGCTATGAGGATTTAGAGCATCCCACACATATGTGTAGGTTAAAGAAGGTGCTCTATGGACCAAAGCAATCACCTAGAGCATAGTTTGACAAGATCAAAGAGCATCTTGTCAACATTGGCTTGTATGTCTATGATGCAATTCACTCACTTTATGTGAGGAAGGGTGATGTAAATTTGGTTATCATGGTCATCTATGTTGATGACTTGATTATTGCATAGATAATAGGATTACTAATGTTGAGGTCCTTTTGAAGCAAGATTTTGAGGTGAAGGATTCGGGAGAAGTGGTTGTCCCAAATGTAGCATGGCTTGGATATGTTATCAAAGTGTGGTATGATGACATATAAGTGATAAAAAACAAAGCATGTTGAGAAATATACTATCACACCCATACGTGCCTCTTTGTATGGAACAGCTAGGCAAGGAACATGCATCTCAATCTAGGAAGATTTTCCTTTATCCCATAGGCACAATGAGGAAACCGGTGCCATCTTACAACTATAAAGAATGTACTTGACAATCATTTGAATATGAATGCTATTTTACTTTGTACTTTCAGTCTTATCTCTCTCTACTCAAGATTGTGTTTATGAGTCCAAACTAATCTATCTTAGAACCTAATTCTCTTGAGTGACAATCACAATGTGTCTAGTCTCAGTCATCATGTCTCTTGTCATTGACTTTCACCCTCCATAACTAAACCTTGCTCAAGGATTTGTGTTTCTCAACATGGTATCAGAGCCATGGTGAGCTCAACTTAGCTCAATTCAAGTTTCTCTAGCTCCCCATAGCCTCAATCCAGCTCAACTCCAACAAATGACTCCATCTCTCACTCCATTTTCACCTACCTTCCTTGACTACCATTGCCCAGCTAGTAACTTGCTCTCTTGGAGCTCCTGGATCTCTCAATATAGGATATATCCCTATGTGATTCCTTCTAAAGACTTCTTCTACTACTTCTATGCAACTTCTTGGCACATCAATTCATGATATTAGTCTCTTAATTTCCCTACATTTTGTTTTCTCCCATTCACTATCCAAATCTGTGCCAATAATGATCGTATAGCTACTGTCATGGATTCTAGTTCTGATCAGTCATGTGACCATAGGGAAATGGAAGGTTACTATATAAGCTCTTTTCTCATCCAACCTTTTGTCAAATAATTGCTTCTATGAGCTGCCCTAAGTCCAAAAACCCTAAAGGGAAACCATAGCTAATTTCACCCAAGCTCTTTTTTCTATCTATTTTCTTACTCCTCTCAGTTCAAACAACCCATTTCCACTCTAATCCATTGTACCACGAAAGTTTCAGCAATATTTTCTACATCAAATCAGCAAGGAGGGGATGATTCAACCCCATCAAAGTTCAACATCAAGCTCAACAAGCATAGTATCTTTTGATACTCATTAGTACTCCTTGGCACTTATGTCTCTTGGCACATCCAAGCAACTCATTTGCTAGTCTAATCTAAGACTTTTGGTGTTGATTTGCTATTTTTCCTACCATCCAATATGGAGAAAGATTTGATGCCATGTTACTTCAAAGGAACGGGCTTCCACACTTATTAGCAGACAAGGATTAAGTTGATCCTGATGAAGAAGGGCCTTTGGTCAATAATCAGTGACCAAGAGAAGAAATCCAAAGATACTACTCTTGTAGTAGTATAGAAAAAGAGTGATGACAAAGTCCAAGCCATCATCAGGATTGAGCTTGATGACAGTTATATCCACCATATAGACACATATAATATATCTCATACCACTTGGGAACAGTTGGACACATTGTTTGGTGCCCGATATAGAACTTCAAAATATGGATCGTTGATTGAGTTTTTCAGGTTGGATATGAAGGCTAATACATCCCTTGCAACTCTCCTTAATTATATGGAAATTCTACTAACTTAACTTGTAGGGATTACGTAAAAATGGAAGAAGACATATGCATTAGAGTCTAGCTCAAGACTCCTCCTCCAGAATTTGGTAATGTCTCCACCATACTAATTAATAGGCTAAATCCAAAGCTTGTAGGCATCAAAGCATCACTCCTCAAGGAAGAGAAGAAGCTCAAAGATAAAGAGGAAGCAAGCATTTCAAAAGAAGTATAGGTGCTCTATATGAATAACAAGTATAAAGGGAAGAAATACATTGTTTCTAACTTTTGTAAAAGAACTGGGCACATTGAAAAATTTTGTTGTGCCAAGAAAAGATTACATAAGGCCTACCTTGCAACTCTCAAAGACAAAAAAGACCATGAAGAAGAAGACGAAGACACTCAAGAGCAAAAGGACAAGCCTCTTTAGTCCTTCTATTCCCACTATTCAAACCGACTTTTTTACAGCATTGTATGTCCTTAATATTCTTATCATAAGCCTTTTACTCCTCATGTGACCTAGGCACTATAGCCTCTACACACTTAGTGTGAGGCCTTGTGACAACCTCTAGCTTTATATGTTTTGTTTTTCCATATCTACACTTAGCAAGGTTCTACTCATGATAGCCTCTATATACTCAGTGTTCTTTAATGGTTGTGATTGAGGAGGGGTGTTGAGAAATATGAAATCACACCCATATGTGCATCTTTGTATGTGGAATAGCTAGGCAAGGAACGTGTAGCTCAATCTAGAAAGAGTTTCCTTTATCCTATATGCACAGTGAGGAAAGTGGTACCATCCTCCGCAACTAAAGAATGTACTTGACGATCATTTGAATATGAATTTGTACTTTTTACTTTCAATATTGTCTCTCTCTACTCAAGATTTTGTTTATGAGTCCAAGCTAATCTATCTTGGAACCTAATTCACTTGAGTAACAAAGAACCCTCCATAGCTAAACCTTTCTCAAGGATCTATGTTTCTCAACAAAGCAAAGCCGCATATGTTCAACATTTGATTTCCATCAAGAATCAAATAACTACGAAGACTTAGACCCACTAGAAATCTTCAAAGATGCTTAGAAGTCCTAGAAAGCTCTTCATTAGATGTAAGAAGCCCTATACTTGTAATGATCCCCTACTATTGCAATAATAGTTGAGTTATAATACGTTGCAATAACTTTTTGCCTTTGAATTCATTCAATTATCTTGAATTTTGAGGGCTTGTACACAATCCAAATAGCACAGCAAAAGTATAATGGGTCCTAATCCACAAGTCCTAGATACACTAAGAGCTTACCCTAGAGTATAATACCCCTATGTTTATTTTGAGGTGAGGACATCTCAATTCCTCCAAGGAGGAGAGGATGTAATATCCCCAGTTCCCTCCACATGTGATCCCATGCTAATGGGGGTTGAAAAAAAACGTTAAAAATGCCTAAGCCTTTACAACACATGGAGAAAAAAACATAAATTAAGCTATCAAAGATGATGCACATCATCATCATCATCATGCTACATCTCCCCTCCAATTCATCACCATGGACTTGACAGCCTCCACATCTCACATGCGACCATAAACACACAATGCTTTGCCATTAATGAGATGAGAGAGAGCGATAGAGATGCCCCCTCTAAGGCTATAAAAGCCTTTGTACCTTAGCTTGTAGGCTAATAACATTGCATTTTTTTGGATAGGCGAATACATTGTTGGATGTGAGAGAAAGAGATAGAGTCACAAAGAGAGAGAGAGAGAGAGAGAGAGAGAGGGAGAGAGAGGGAGAGGATAGGCTAATAGGGATGTGGAGAGAGAGAGGGGGGAGAGATAGATAGACGCACAGAGAGAGAGAGAGAGAGAGAGAGAGAGAGAGAATGATAGATGATTATAAGAGATATATAGAGAGAGAGGTAGAGATAGAGATCAGAGAGAGAGGGATAGAGAAAGAGGTACTTAGAGAGAGGAGAGAGGAGAGAGGAGAGAGGAGAGAGGAGAGAGGAGAGAGGAGAGAGGAGAGAGGAGAGAGGAGAGAGGAGAGAGGAGAGAGGAGAGAGGAGAGAGGAGAGAGAGAGAGAGAGAAAGGAAGGGATAAAGATAGAAAGAGAGAGAGAAGGAGATATAGATAAGAAGGGTGAGAGTTAAGAAGAGATAGAGAGAAAGAGAAGATCTGAATTTTATCTTCAAGGTGCTCAAGACTTGTTGATTAAGGATTGAAGCTTTAGAATATTGAGTATTTAGCTAGGCTAGATAATCACTTTGGGTCCAAAGCATCCAACTGCAAATACAATAAATTCCTTGTTGTAATGAAAAGCTAGGTGCTCCCTATCAAGTTTGACTTTCCTTTATCTAAATAAATGGTTAGAAGGATAAGTGATCTAAGCTAACGTTAGACTACCATGATTAATAGCATGATTTAGTTGAATGGCAACTTAGTCCACATTTGCATGGTATAACTAGTAGAGGAATTTACCTTAATGAGGAACACTAGAAAAGTGGCATATTCACTTTGTGATTGTAATTTAAGGAAAAATAAGTTATGGATGTCATCTTCTTATGCAAAGTACCCAAAGGACATTGTTTTGGTTTGTTGAATTTATCTTTTTAAGAATAGGCTGATTGTTTTGGAAAAGAGATGGCCTCCTTAACCAAGTTAAGTTATTTGATTTTTATGGAATATTCAAAGTGATTATTTGGATTGATGTTATGGGAAATGAATATTTTCCTAGTTGATGATAATGGGCTAGTTTCCTAGGTTGTATATTCTTAAAATATTAAAAGGAAGGATTATAGTAGACCTCCCCCAAGGCTAGTTGTAGAACCATACACCAAGGGGGTTGGTTTTACTACTTTCGGAGAGTTAGAACCAACGCTCAACTAGTCCCAATGGTGAGAGATCGCTTTGTAGGAAGGACATAAGATAGGAGGTGGTAAACATGCCAAGGGGCTCTGGCTAATAATTTCCTTATTTACTTAGGAATTGCCTAACCCCTGTATGACTCAAGACGGAATTCCTAGGAATCCCTGATACTAGCTAAGGGTGGAATCTTGGTGGGATTGACCCTTTGGGTTGTTGCTTCCATATGGGAAAAAAGAGAAATTGTGATACTCCTACGTGGATAGGAGAAGAAACCATAATAAGAATATGAATAAAGAAGTTATTTAGACCTATTTGACAAAGGATTGTTTTATCCTATTTGAGTATTGTGATATAAATTACATGAATGGACCTAGTGACTTAAAGGGTTAATTAAGGAAGTTGCCTTTATGTGTTGAAACATAAACATGGCATATAATTAGACAGCTAAACTGATCCAAAGAGGGAAGCGGGAGGGGGAGATTCCCAATGAGTCCTTCCTAAGGCAAGATGGTATCAATTAGCTAAGAGTCTCTTCAAAATGTGATAGATAGTAATCACATGTTGATCGAATCAAGAGATCAAATAGAACCTTGACTTGTGTGGTTTTAGAGGACCAAAATGAGACTCTCTTTGATGTGGAAAAAAGGGTTGATGTGCTACACTCCCCTTCATTTCTCATTCTCTTTAAACCAAGTGTGACACATGCCAATTTTGGTTTGTATGATCTAGCTCAAAGCAAGCACTTGAAGATCAATGCTAGATGAACTAATAGGTGACCTTAGCCTATTCTAGGGACTTTGATCCTTCTGGGTTACAACCAAAATCTTCTATTGTGAAGTGAACTCAAGCGAACCTAGGTGACAAGGCCCATGTTATTCTAAGGAGTACTAGGAAGCATGAATATTATTTTGATGCAGTAGGAGTAAGTGTAGCTATGATTGCCAAGTTGAAGCTAACAAGGCTATTATTGCAAATATGAAGCTAATAGGTGAGGCACACTTATGGTGAAACTAGTGGTGCCATCATAATGTCATCACCAAAAACCTTGTAAACTTGGAAGATATCAAGAAGGTGTTGAGTGTTGAAATGACTTGTTTTTTGGCTGATTTTTGTTGTTTTTGAGAGCTGAATGGTTGATTTTATGGGATGATTGATTGATTTGGAAGTGGTTTGAGAGTGTTTTAGATGATATTGATTGTGTTTTGGAAGTTCATGATGTTTGTTGATGGTTCTGTGATGTTCTGATAGGTTCTGATAGGTTCTGTATACCTTCTGTTTTGTTCTGTTTTGGTCTGTTTTGTTCTGATTGTCTTCTGTAAAGAGGGATAGAGTATTGATTGATGAAGAATGAGATATTGTGAAAGTTTATTGAATGTTTTGTGAGAGTTTGAAATGGTTTGAGAGTGAGTTATGTGGTTTTGATGACCTTCTGTAACCTTCTGTAGGTCTTCTGTAGAGCTTCTGTTTCTGTTCTGTTCTGTACTGTTTCTGTTCTGTAGAGTGTACTGTTTCTGTTCTGTAGACTGTTCTGTAAGTGTTCTGTGGAATGTATGTGTGACTTTGAGGAAAGTTTTCTAGCCTTGGAAAGAGGTGAATACAAGTGCAAAAGAGCTGAAAGAAGTGGAAGAAGTAGCTGTTGAAGACTCAAGAGAAGACTAGAGTGAAGTGACAGTAGTAAGCTGTGAAGAGACACTGTAGTGGCTCTGGTGACCCTTCATATCAGACATACCTCTTGGGAGGGGTATCCACGACCTAAGAGTGATTATTGAGAGTAATTTTTGAGAGATTGTAGTGAGGATATGATGTATTATTGATGGAGTGTGAGAGAGAGAGTCAGAGATAGCCAATTCTATTGAAACAGAGTGATTGTATATGAGAGATTGAGAGAGAAGATTATGAAGATATTGAAGATGAATACTATGTGATGTATTTCCATTCAAAGATGGTGTACTTATTTGCTTTCTTTGTTCTATTGATGGATTTTGTGAAGATGTTGAAGAATATGGTTGATTCTATTAAAAACCGTGGGAGATTTACATGATGCTGCATGAAGATTTGTTGTGCCTGGTGTTCTTTTCTTCATTGTGACAATATGAAACATGATAAACAAGCTTGTTGATGTTACAAGATAGATTTTCTTGCAAGAGAATTCCCTTTTCCTTGGTGTTCCTCTCGGGGCTCCATGTTTTTGGTGCGCAGCCGAGGAAACTTGCCAACAACAAGCACCAGAAGAGGCTGAAAATGAAGGAAATGGCATTGCCAAGAAGAGAAGAATTCAATGGATGTTTGTAAAGTTCCTTCTTCCACTGAAGAGTTGGAATTTCTCATAATCAAAGCCACTTTTCACAAGAAGTTCATCCCACAATGGCGGAAACATATCACCATCATGATGCATGCTCTATGTGGTGGACAGTTTCCTCTTCCTGTTGAAGCAGCAGAAACTTGCATCTTGGTGGCAAACTGTTTGGGAACAAACTGAAGAGCAGAAACAGAGAGAATGAACATCCATGGAAGATTTGGCATTCATTGAGAAGTTTCCAGACAACATCAAGTGGGAGATTGTGAAGAAGCTTCAGGAGTCTTGGTCTGTAGAGGTTCACAGGGACAAGAAGGAAAAGAGTCGGAATTTGTTCGTGGATGCTCAACAGCAAGATACATGGGATGCTTGGTGTACTGATAATCTTCTGTTTGTTCAATTAGCAACCCACTGGAAGTTGGTAGACAGAGTGTTTTTCACAACATACACTATTGAAACCATCAGAAGCTGGCATTACTATGATGATGGCACCACCACAATGCTCAGACGTATGCATTTTGACACCTTCAGAACCGAATACCTTCCTCTGTGTAGTGGCATGAAAGCAGAATTTAGGGACGTTGAGAGGAAAGAAGTAGAAGAAATGTTGGCAAGAGAGTCCTCCAGAGACTGAAGCCTTCTATTAACCCTCTGTGGAGCACTAACAACATAGTGGAGTCAACCCCCTGATGAATGACGCAATAAAAAGGCAAGCATTGGAACGAGTCCAGAGGTACGTGAGAAGAGAGAAAGCAAGAATCAGAGCCGAGAACAAGCTCGCAGCAGAAGCCGCCTTGGACGCCCTTGCGGAACTCTTTACAGAAGTCCCAATGGCACATCAAGCCCTTCCTCCTCCTGCTGGAGGTCCACTTCCAAGCCAGATCCGTCCTGGAAATATTGATGACAGGCCAGCGAATGTAGTCCCATTGCCAGTTTTTAAGGGAGAGTACAATGAAGACCCCGATCTTCATGTAGCAGAGTTTATGGTAGCCTGTGTGGCTAACAATGCCAGAACCCCTGAGCATTGGTTAGCGATATTCCCCGCCACTTTCAAGGGCGCGGCGTTTCAGTGGTATGAGAGACAAGCAGCAGGAACTTTTGGCACATGGGACGACCTGAAGTTGGCCTTCCTCACTAAATTCAGGCGTGAAGGTTTTGAAGAGCAGATGAGAGAGGAATTTATGAATCTAAGTCAGTCCTCTGGAGAAAGAGTAGAAGCCTATGTCTCACGAATGGAATCCATCCTGAAGAGATGGACTAACCATAATCTAGACGATGGCATTCAGAAGGGAGTGTTTCTCATAGGATTACAACCAGAAGTCCGTAAGTTTGTGGAGCTGCAAAGACCAGCCACCCTGCAAGCTGCAACAGAAGGTGCCAGACTGTACGATGAAGTGGAAGCTAGATTAGCAATGAATACAGGAAGAGGAGTCCTACCTCCTCTGGTGCCAGGAATGATGTACCCACCAAATGCAGTCCCAGGGACTGCTCCCTATCCCTACCAACAGATGCCCCCGGTATCACAGTACAGTGCACCAAATCCACAGTGGCCACAATCCATGCCTCAAATGGTGGTTCCACCACAACAACCATGGTCTCAACCAATTTCCTCAATGCCAAATCAGCAGCAACAGTGGAACCCTACCAACTGGAGTCAACAGCCAACAGTTCAAACAGGAGCTCTGAATCAGAACCAGAACAGAGACCCCTCTGTACCAACCCAACCAGTTTATGCAGTGATTACAGAAACTCCTCAAAACCCTCCTACCAGTACATCCGGAGGAGAAAGCTTGAAGGATTATTTATCCAACTCAGTTGCAAACATCAAAAAGGAGTTGATGGATGTGATTACAGAGCAACTACAGACGCTGAAAGTGAAAACAGCGAGCATATCCAACGTTGCAGGAGCAGGAAGAGATGTGATGCGGTCAAATACTTGGTGTGGTAAGTGTCATCAAGCAGGCCATTTAGCCACTGAATGTATACGGAAACCAACCATTCCTGGGGCCTTCTGTTCCTACTGTTTGCGGAAGAACCATACAGAGGACATTTGCTCTCTGAAGGAGATGCATGATAGGAGAAGAAAGGAAGAAGACGCAAGATTTAACTTGCTGGAATCCAAAATGACAACACAAGATATTGGACCCAAGCCTAGAGAGTTTGGTCCTAATTTCGGACCCAGAAGATTTCCTTCTCAAAGTTACAGAGGAAGACAGTCTGGCGGTGGTCAGAGATCAGAAGTGGAGTGTTACAGATGCGGGGAAAAGGGACACATCTCACCAAACTGTCCAAATCCTCGAAGGTCAGTGGATTACAAGCCCTTATGCAGTCGATGCAAAGGAGAAGGCCACACTGCAAAAGACTGTCCAAGCCCAGCCCCAATGAAAAACAGTGCTACTGATAGTCCGTCCAAGGCCCAAGAGCCTACCTCCAATTTGGTAGAATTGGAAGTTGCTGCCATCACTCGTGCAAAGCAGAAGGAACCACCTATCCAGAAAGAAAATAACCCTCCTGCCAGAACAGTGAAGTTCAATCTTCCACCAGAAGAACAGAACAGAACAGAGCCTAACAGTGCCGTACAGAGCCCTACAGAGCCACAGAGAGTTACAGAGACAGTTACAGAGACAAGACCAGAGGTCCAGGAGACAGAAGAGGAGGAAGTGCCACAAGTGGCAGAAGAAGTTCTTGTAATTCCTCTGATGGAAGGAAGAGGGAAAATGAAAATGGGTGTTGCCCCATTCTCTAACCGATTAGAGAAGCCAGTGGATCCTATTAAGGAATACGATCTGGTCAGAGATCTAGATATCTTTAAACCAAACCTCACATTCCGACAATTATTGATGTTGTCTCCGAGTTGCCGGAAAAGATTCAAAAGTATACTAACAAGAAGACGTGGTTTAAGGATTGCTCCCTCAACAGCAACAAAGTCCAACAAGGCTCCAGAGCCTGTCAAAGAAGTGGATGTGGCTAATGCTTTTCTAGATCCGGGTACCCTAGAGACTGGCGTGTGGATAGAAGGCTGCTTCATTGCAAATGCACTGATTGATGGTGGTTCATCAGTGAACATTATGACGGATGTGACAATGAAGGATCTAGGCTTACAAGGTGTGCAACCCACCCAATGGCTCATCAGACTGGCGGATCAGAGTAGAATCAAGCCTTTGGGCATTCTTCCATATGTGAAGACTACAGTGGCTGGAAAAGATTATTGGTTAACCTATTTGGTGGTGAAGCCAAACTCTTATGGTACATCCTATCCTCTGTTACTGGGTAGACCATGGCTTTTTGAAGCCCGAGCAAGGACGGATTGGTTCAAAGAAACCTTGACCTTGGGCAGAGGACCCAACAAAGTGGTGCTGAAACTGTATGGTTCTCAAAAAGGACATGGATCCACCTCCTTGGAATTATCTTCTGATTCCCCTAACGAGGCTACGGATGGAACATCAGCAGACGAAGATGCTGTCAAACAGATCCTTCCCAAGAAAACAGTGGCACATTCCTTAACAGTGGATACTGTAAGCCGACTTCCAAAAGATGCAAAGCCATTATCAATGGGTGAATACTTCCTGCCTGAATCAGGAATGACTTCTGAAATCACTTCTGACAATGAGATAGAAGCATGGATGTACTGCTCTCCCTGTTACATGGCCACAGGAGAAGCAGAAGCAGAAGCAGAGACAGAGGCAGGAGAGGAACCAGAGAATCGGTTCTTCTGTTACAGAGCTCCTACAGAGACAGAAGCAGAAGCAGAGACAGAAGCAGAAGCAGAAGCAGAAGCAGCAACAGGAACAGAAGCAGAAGCAGAGACAGAGACAGAAGAGGATGAATATGATATGGACGAAGAAGATTATGAAAGTGAGCCAGAAGAATCTATCCCACTTGAAGAGGATACATTTGAAGAAGATGTTCCAGACGCATCAGAAGCCGACGAGCTCATGCTATGGGACAGAATGGCAATGGTACCATTTGGTCTAGTAAATGGATCTTCTCATATGCAAAACCTTTATAAGACGTGGATTAAGAAGAACAAGCCGTCTTTCAGCAGTGGCTCATGCCGTCCTAACCCATCCTTGCCGAAGAAAGATGATGATGATGCACCGTGCCAACAAGCACCAATCCCACAAACCCAACAAGCATCAGAGGGTCCCTGTTATGTGACGTTCCTGGATGTATCATCAGAAGATGAGTCTTCAAGCCACGAGGTGATTAATCTTGAAACCAAATCCGAAACGGCGCTTATCCCATTTCAACGTCTTAAGGAGCAACCTAAGTCTACACCAAAAGAAGAAGTTGGTTCTAGTGGGACATCAGAAGAGGACATCACTCCCTTGAAGGAGTCGGATCTGTATCCAGAAGCAGTCCGCGGGACCTTCATCCGTGAAGTAGAAGGTGAAAGGCAGTTAACCTTTGTGGATTTAGAAGGCACTGAACGCCACTTGAAGGTGGGTAGCAGTCTCCCAGAAGAGGAGTTGTCAACCTTGTACCACTTGTTGAAAGAAAATTTGGACGTGTTTGCGTGGTCTTACAAAGACCTAAAGGGGATTGATCCCACAATATGTCAACATCATATTGACTTGGAGCCTGATGCCAAGCCAGTACGGCAACGACAGAGGCGAATGAACCCGAATTATTCCACATTGGTGAAAGCGGAGCTGCTGAAGCTTCTGGAAGCCGAGTTCATCTATCCAGTGGCAAATAGTGAATGGGTTTCACCCATCGTGGTTGTACCCAAGAAGAATGGCAAATTGCGAATATGTGTGGATTTTCGAAAGCTTAATTCCAAGACCAAGAAGGATCACTTTCCTATCCCTTTCACAGACCAACTGTTGGACACAGTGGCAGGACATGAGCTTTATTCCCTTCTGGATGGATTCAGCGGATACAATCAAGTCCAAATTGCAGAAGAAGACCAATCCAAAACAACCTTCACCACAGAATGGGGGACCTACGTTTACCGAGTGATGCCATTTGGGCTCTGTAATGCCCCTGCTACTTTCCAACGAGTCATGATGGCCGCATTTCAAAATCATCTGCATGACTTTATTGAAGTATATTTAGATGACTTCTGTGTCTATAGTTTGATCAATGAACACTGGGACCACCTGGAACAATGCTTTGACCGATGCCGGGAGTATGGGATTTCCCTCAACCCCGACAAATGCATCTTTGGGGTCTCTTCTGGAGTCCTGTTGGGCCACATTGTCTCTGCACAAGGGATATCAACAGACCCTGCAAAGATCGAAAAGATCTCAGCTCTACAAGCACCCACCAACCTCAAACAGTTGAGGGGATTCCTAGGCCATGTGGGTTACTACAGAAGGTTCATAGCCCATTTTGCAACAAAGGCAACTTCCTTGCACAAGCTCCTAAGGAAAGATGCAGAGTTTACTTGGACAGAAGAATGTGACAAAGCCTTCCACACTCTGAAGCAGTGTCTGATAGAGGCACCCATCCTGCAACCTCCTGATTGGACGAAAGAGTTCCATGTACACACTGATGCGTCAATTGAAGGCTTAGGTGCTGTCCTTTGCCAAAAGGGCTCCTCGAAGTTGGATCAACCGATCTATTACGCAAGCCGAAAAGTCACTGATAGGGAACGGAACTATACAGTGACAGAGCTGGAGTGCTTGGCAATGGTGTTTGCCCTGGAGAAGTTTCGCCATTACCTCCTATCTACCCACTTTAAATTTTATGTGGATCATGAGGCCCTGTCCTTCTTGATGAACAAAGCAGATGTGAAAGGACGAATGATGAGATGGCTCCTTTTATTCCAGGAGTTCGATTTTGAGGTGATTACTAAGCCTGGTCGTTCCCATGTTTTGGCTGATCATCTGTCGCGTATCCCACAAACTGCAGACGAGGAGCAGGATGATCCAGACCTCCCTGATGCTTCCCTCTTCTTGGTAGAAACTGTAACTCCCTGGTATGCAGACATTGCCAATCTGCTGGCAACCCAACAGTACCCTCCTGGTATTTCTAGTCGGGAAAGGAAGAAGCTCATGCTAGAATCATCCCCCTACACCCTGCTAGGTGGTGCACTATACAAGAAAGGCAAAGATGAAGTGCTCAGAAGATGTGTTGCAGGAGAAGAGATTGGGATCGTTCTGAAGGCTTGCCACGACGAGCCATGTGGAGGTCACTTTGCAGGAGAAGCTACAGCCAGGAAGGCTCTGCTAGCGGGATATTGGTGGCCTACCATCCACAAAGATTCCTATGATTACTGTAAAAGATGTGATGCTTGTCAAAGAATGGGGAAACCCACCAAGACAAGTGCCATGCCACTGTAACCTATCCTTCCCTTGAAGCCATTTGAGAAGTGGGGCATTGACTTCGTAGGTCCGATCGACCCTCCTACCAGAAGGAAACAGAACAGATACATCCTCGTATGTACGGATTATGTCACAAAGTGGTGTGAAGCTAAAGCCCTTAAGCGGGACGATGGTAACAGCGTGGCCCTGTTCATGTACGAGAATATCATCACCCGTTTTGGTAGTCCCTTAGAGCTGGTAAGTGACAGAGGCACTCATTTCCTTAACAAAGTCATGGAGGAGTTGACAGAATTGTATAAGATCCGCCATTGCAAGTCCACTCCCTATTACCCCAGAGCCAACGGCCAAGTCGAAGTCACCAATCGCATCCTTTGCTCGATTCTGACAAGAACAATTGCCGCACATCGTCGTGATTGGGACGATCGACTTACAGAGGCCCTCTGGGCGTACAGAACCTCCCATAAAGCAGCAACGGGACAGACACCTTTCCAGTTGGTGTATGGTACAGAAGCTGTTTTTCCTGTTGAATTGGAACTACCCTCTTTGAGAGTGGCGATCAAAGAGCGTTTGGGGGATGATGATTCACTGCAACGCCGTCTCCTGCACTTGGAATGTTTGGACGAAATTCGTCGCATGGCTCTACAATGCATGGAAGCCACACAAGCTCGACGTAAGGCTTACCATGACAGTTTCATCAAGCACAAGGAGTTCAAAGAAGGTGATTTGGTCCTAGCCTATGATTCACGCTTTGGCAAGTTTCCTGGCAAGCTCCAACAGCGGTGGATGGGCCCCTATAAGGTACTTGCAGTCAACCCTAATGGCTCTGTCCAAATACAGACCGTTGATGCCTCTGATGATCCCTTCCTGATCAATGGATATCGCCTGAAGAAGTACTTTCCTCCTTGGGGATCTTGACAATTACGGACACTTGATCTTTTCCCTCGTTGGCGTGGCACTGTACTTCTTATGATGCTACTTCTGATAGTCGTTCTTCAATCACTCCTGATGAAGTGGACGCAACCCTCTGTCCCCTCCAAACCCCCTTCTAGCCTTGATCTCTTATCCTCTATTTTCCACCAGCGACAGTGGCGAGGTGGGTCTTGACACATGGTTTTTCTACCATTCCCTTGCTCATTTTGCAGAAAGAAAGAAAAAGAAAAAAAAACAGAAGCAAAAAAAAAAACATATCGGTCATGGGAGAAAAGGACTAAGGTCCCTGTCATGCCGACCTATTCTTCGAGAAAAGGTGGAAACACCCTCGGGAATAGGGGAAAATAAGAAAAAGAAAAAAAAAACCAAGAAGAAAAAAAAAAAACAAAACAAAACAAATCTGTGATGAGAGAAAAGGAAGCAATTCCCTGTCATAGCAGGCCTCGTTCCAAGAAAAGGTGATAAACACCCTTGGGCGGGAAGCTGGCTGTGGAAAAGGTGGTAACACCCAGCAGTCCAGAAAGTGGATTCATTAATTGATATCCCTCGGATCCAATTCCGAAGCTGCCTCCCTTGGTATGCTGTGTCCTGGGTCTTTCTGCAAAGTGACTAACTGTCCTCTTACAGACGACATATTCCTATCCAACACAATGTTCGATTTGATGGCTACCTCCCTGGGTATGCCTCTTCAACAATTGACGACGCGATCTTCATCGACAACTCCTTGAGTGATGTGAGCTTTCATCCTAACCGGATGGGGAAGTGAGTATGGGTTGCCCTCTGTATCTATCAACAGAGAGTGAGACAGAGGGTGGGGCGAGAGACCAGTCTTTTCCCTTCAAAATTAAAGGAGAGGTGAGAAGTGTGAATGAAGAGTTGCACGCACGGGATGGGCCTCTCAATGCACAAAGCACAATTTGTTTCTGTGCACTGCACCATAAGGCTCCCTGGCCTTCCTTCTCGCACCGTATGCCGACACAGGGCGGGATGCACAGTTGCACCATCGAATGCGCACAAGGCATACAACCTTTGCACAAGCGACTGTGAGGATTACATCAATGGGTTTCAGGAAAAGGCTGCCCTCCTGTATCTATCCACCGAGAGTGAGACAGAGGGTGGGGTGAGTGTGACTGGAGTTTCTTCAATCAAATACCGAGAGGTGAGATTGAGGGACGTTACGACACTTGGAGTCAGGTATGTTCCCGTTTCCCTATGCACCCACGGGATGGGTCTTTACCATCAACACAAAACACATCACCCTGTTCTGTACATTGCACCATAAGGCTCCCTTGCCTTCCTCCTTGCACTTATGCCAGACGGGTTGGACGCACTAATGCACTATCAACTGTGCACCCTGGCATACTCCTTTCTACACCATTCCCCCCTTGTTGATGCCTCAACCGGGTATGCGATATGGGTTTTAATCATTCTTCCTCAAGTGATATTAGTCATGGGGCGAGTGACTGTTCTTTCATTTCGTTTGAGTGATTGTGAGTTGAGTGCAATATCCCTCATCATCGACGAATTTCCTACGATTCCTTCCATCAGCTACCTCCCTGGGTACGGCCGCGTGGTCCCTGCCATGACGAACGTGTGCCGAGAAGATGCCTTGGTCCCTCCAGCGCCGACAACAACACTGGACGTGCCATCGACACTCAACCTTGATTCTTGACGAAACGGGCCAAGTTTTTCTAACCCTACACTTTGGTTTTTTCGTGCTGGTCATGTCTTAAGTGTGGGGATGTTGGTGGATGGTCTGTGGCGTGGTCCTAGGTCCCTGTTGCTCGGTTACCCCTATCCGTTAAGGTTTTAAGTGTGGGGACGCGTCCCTGCGCGTCTACATTGCATATCCTTTGCATATGTCTTACTTTGCTCATGCATGTATACCATGACTTGCTTTTACCCTCCTGGGGTCCCTTCCCACCCGCCTGGTTATGTTCCACCCACCCTTGGGGCTGTTCCCTTGCAGTTTTCCTTCATTTCTTGATTTTGAGGTTTTTCCATGTGAATGCACCCTACGTTCACTTAAATCCAAATCCAACCTTATAGCCCTGTTCCTCCCATTGAACTGACCATTTTCCCTTTTACCTACCCCTATTCCGGTGCACGGTTTTTGAGTTATTAATTTTTGAAGCATTTTACGCAATTTAGCCGGTTTTCCATGTGAATGCACCTTTCTTGCTTCGGAACCGTGATCTGACATCATAGCCCTGACCAAAGCTTTTCCCCTGACATTTTTCCTTTTTATTCTGCATCATTTCGATACACGGTTTGTCCGTTATTAATTTTCCGGTTTTTTAAGACTTTTTCGTGTGTATTTTTGACATTTTTCCATGTGAACCTGCCCTATTTGTATCGGAATTCCAATTTGATTTGATAGATGTGTCCCCTATGCCTTCCCCTCCCTTTTTCCTTTTTCCTCCACCCTTTTTCGACTTCTGGATTTTTACTTATTAATTTTTAACTGAGTTTTCGGGCGTTTTTTTGGAGTTTTTCGCATGTGAACCCCTCCTATTTCCGCCGGAACTGTGTTTTAACGTGATAACCCTGTGCCACTCCTTCCTGCGGACATTTTTCCTTCTTACTGCATGTCATTCCGGTAAACGGTTTGTCCGATTTTAATTTCCGATCCCATTTTTGGGTTTATTTTTTGGGTTTTTCCCATGTGAACGCGTCTTATCTCAGTCGGAATTATGTTTTGACGTGATAGCATTGTCAGGCACATCTTTCTGCACAGTTTTCCTTTTTTCTGCACCTCATTCCGATGCACGGATCTTTCGATATTAATTTTTAAATTGCGTTGTTGGTTCGTTTTTTGTGTTTTTTGCACGTGAACGCCCTTTACCCCTCCCGGAACCCCCGTTCCATATTTTTCTTGTTTCCCCCCTGTCGTCCTGCCTACTTTTTGTTTTTACGCTATTTCGTTTTGACGTCTGGATTGGGAGTTATTAATTTTTCTTTATTTTTACGTTTATTCGCGCTCCCGTTTTGCGCGTGAACGCGCCCTTTTTCGATTTAACGCGTCTCCACGCGCCCCGGTCGTGTCCGCATACCCCGTACCGTCATCCCCGCGTCGTTTCAATCCCGTCACGGCAAAAAATTTTACCCCGCCCCGCGCACGTGCGCGGGACGGGGATCCGCCCCCTCTTGACCCCGCCCATCCTCCCTTACCCCTGCCCACCTTTTATTTACAAAAAAATAATAATAAATATTAATTAATTAATACAAAAAAAAACTCACCCAACGGACACCCTTCCCTCCCTCCCGACTCTCAACCACCCTCTCTTTCTCTCTCTTCTCTCTCTTTCTCTTTCTTTCTCTCTCTCCTTCTCTCTCTCTCCCTCTCTGTGCGTTCCTTCTCCCGCCTCCCTCTTTTCTCTCCTTCTTCACCTTCTCTCTTCTCTCCTCCCTCTTCTTCTTCCTCCTCTCCTCCTTCTCTCCTGCCCTCCATCGCCCTCCTCCTCTCCTTCTTCACCTTCTCTCTTCTCTCCTCCCTCTTCTTCTTCCTTCTCTCCTCCTTCTCTCCTGCCCTCCATCGCCCTCCTCCTCTCCTTCCCTCTCTCTTCTCTCCTCCCTCTTCTTCTTCCTCCTCTCCTCCTTCTCTCCTCCCTCCTCCTCTTCCTCCCCTTCTCCTTCCTCTCCTTGCCCCGTCCGCCTGGTTGCCGCCCTCGCCAGAGCCGTCGCCGTGCCCGCACCACGTCGCCACCTCGCCGTCGCAGCGCCTTGTCGCCGCAGTCGCCGCTCGACCCTGTAGCCGTTGCCGCCGTCATCGTCGCCGCCCTCGCCTGTCGCCGTGGCCGCCCGCGACCTCCCTCCCACGATCGCCCTGTCGCCGCACGGTTCGACTGGCCGCCCGCACCCCCGTCGCCTCCAGGCCGCCTGCCGGAACGCCGCAGAGCCGTCGCCGCCCGGTTCGCCGCGTCGCCACCACCTCGCCGCCGCAGCGCCGTTGCCCGCCATCGCCACGCCCGCCGCCGGCTCGCCCACCACCTCCCCTCACCTCCACCTCCAACCTCCACCTCCTCCTCAGGTCATTAACTAACCTAAGTTACCACTTAACTAACTTAGTTAAAACCTAACTTAACTAACTTAGTTAAAACCTGACTTAACTAACTTAGTTAAAACCTGACTTAACTAACTTAGTTAAAACCTGACTTAACTAAAACCTAACTTAACTAACTTAGTTAAAACTTGACTTAACTAACTTAGTTAAAACCTGACTTAGTTAAAACCTGACTTAACTAACTTAGTTAAAACCTAACTTGACTAACTTAGTTAGAACCTGACTAACTTAGTTACACCCTGACTAACTTAGTTAAACTTAACTGACTAACTTAGTTAGACTTAACTAACTTAGGTAGACCTAACTTAACTAACCTAGGGTGACTTACCAGACTAACCTAGGTAGACTTACCTGATTAGCTTAACTTACCTAACTTAAGTGATTAATGTGATTAATGTGATCAATGTGATTAATGTGATTAATTAATCACAACATTAATTTTTCCATTAAAAAATTTCAACAAAATTTCTAAAAATTCCTTCTGTCTTTTGTCAATTTTTGGACCTTTGTCTGCTAGGAATTGCCTTTCCTATAATTTCAGAAAAATCCATCTTTCCTAAATTACCCATAAATTGCCAAAAAATATGAAAAATCATTTAAAAATTTGTAAAAAATTCTAAAAAATTCTCAAAACATTCTAAAAAATTCCCCTCACCTCCCTTGCTCATTTTCCATTTATTCAAACATTAAAAAATTACAACTAAAAATTAAATAAAATAAATAAAAATAAAAAACCAACATAAATCAACTTAACACATCTGCTCAGGTGTTATTTGTTGTTTCATCAGTGCTTTTTGCTTTTCCTTTACTGGGACTCTTCCGTGAGCATTCCTGCATTTCATACACACCCTTCCAGGTATTTATTTTCTGTTATGTTATTTATTTATTTATTTTCCCCCTTAATCACAATTAATTGTTAAAATACACCCTTTAATTCACCCACCATGGCACGCGCATTCGCGCTAAACACACATTTTTTTTAAAATTAAAACAAACCAGCCGTTCACTTAGCACGCGCTACGTGCGCTACAGAGGCACTTTAAATTTTAATTAAAATCAACCAGTCGTCACATGAGCACGCGCTGACAAAAAAGCGCTCCACATCACCTTAATTATAATCAATGAATTGCATTTAGAGACCCAGTCGGGAATCGAAGTCCGGGAATCGTATAACTGCACCGCTTAACCTAATAATTGGTACATAAATTTATAATAAGGAACCGCCGTTTTCTTATTAAGGTTTATCACCTAATAAAAATTCACCCATTTTTAATAATTGATTAAAATCAACCCTTCATTAAAATAATTCCCCCCTCACTGCACTTAATTCCCCTTTTCAATGAACCGTTTCGTGGGATGGGTATACGCAGTTCTTAGTGTTGTTTTCCATGGTCCAGTCTTGGTTCTATCACAGATGTCGTATTGATATGTGTCGGATATGGTATGGTTTTGGTTTCATGTCTTAGTTACGGTTACGGGTACGGTATGTAGTTTTTTTTTTTAATTGCCTGATACGGGGTTCAGGGTGTTTGTTTGATGCATCGCATGAAGCTTTCGGTCGCATTTGTCTCAAGGTCATGTCAAAAATTTTTCTAGGATGTGGTTTGCCTGGGGTTAGTAGGTCGGGTCACGTTTATTTGGTAATTCTCTTATCCTTGTTTTTGTATGTTGCTTTGCAGGCATTCACCTTGATTGTCTGTGTTTGTGGTGTGTGTGTAACCATCTGAATGGCGCCTTCTTATGCTCCTCCCCCTATCCAGTACGTCCCACTAGTTAGTAGGGATTACTCGTCCCTACTTACTTTTGAGCCCCTCACGAAGGCAGGACTTGCTGCTTTTGTGGCCACTCCTTTTCCATTACTTCCAGAGGATCCGTCCGTATGTGATGAGTTCCTGGCCTCTTACAGCAAGAAGACAGGAGTAGTTCAAGGCATGTCTATGACATTGACGTCTCGAGGCTTAGGGAAGGCTCTGTCCTTACCCTCCAAAGGAGAACCTTTTGTGACCACTCGTCAGCTCTTCTCTAATGAAGAGATTCTCAAGCTGTTGCAGAAGCAGACAAGGGAGGTCCTTGATGTTAAGAAAGTGATAAACTCTTCAGGAGTTTCGTTTTCTATGATTACTGATCCCGTCTGGAAGACGATGTGCCAGTTCCTTCAGGACAGGTTCATGCCTGCCAAAACGCCATCCCACTATTTGTCCAAAGAGCTTTTCACAGCTTCCAGGATGGTGCTAAAAGGAGTTGCCATTGATTGGAGCACATACCTCCTTACTAAGATGGATCAGCATTTTGTTAAAGTCACGAGGGGTAATGTTACCAATGTTACCTATGGATCATATTTGTCTGCCTTCTTGACCTATTCAGGTTTACAGAAGACTGTGCCTCCACCTCCTCCATCAGATCCAGTACCTCCTCCTCCACCTTCAGAAGAGTCAGCACCTATTGACATTGAGGATGATGATTCTCCGCCTCCCCTGGTCATACAGCGCAAACGCTTGAAGAGGGTAGCGGACAAAGCCCCTGCTGTACTTCCCTCAGTGCCTATCCCTGCTACTTCTGGCAGTGAACTCCCTGGGTATCTCACTTGCAATAACCTATTCAGAGCACATAGAGAAGGATCCTTGGAGATCTCAGTTCCTTCCCTGAACAGTCTCGTCTCAGGAGATGCCATTCCTTTCCTCTGCAAGGATATTCAAAGTTCCATTGAGTTGTCAGTGACAGCCTGTGTTCAACAGCTGTACGCATCTTTCTATGAGGAGCTCATGCAGTCCAAAGACCAGTTGCATAAGGCAACATCTGAGTTAGCATCTGCTAAGGATACCCTAGCGGATCTATTTAAGCAAATGGAACAGCAAACCCAACTGGTTGCCACTCAAAGCGATGAGATTGCTTCATTGAAGACCCAGTTATTCGAGGCTCAGTCACAGGTTACTAGCCTTTCAGCAGAGAAGGAGAGGATGTCCAGTGAAGCGAAAGAATTCCAAGTTCTTTTCGATGACAAGCTTTCAGCTTTACAGATGGCTAATGACACAGTGGCCAACCAAGCCTCCCAAATCCAGCAGTTGCAAGATCAGCTTGCAAAGTCCCGCTCTGTTCCTCCAAGCCCTCCTGTTCCATTAATTCCTTCTCTTTCACAGCAGGATTTGGCTGCCCTACAAAGACAGGCTACTTTGTGCCCGCTATTCCAAGACAAAGTGGAAAGATTGCAGTCCAGAATGGACTTGTTATGGTCTACCTTTGAGCAGTTTCAGGAATATGTCTTACCTGACCATTCTTTCTTTGTCCACTACCACTTACAGAAGCTGGTTTTTTATATGAAGCTTTCCACGATGGATTTACCTTTTCCAGAGGATGGCTGGAGTGGGGCTTGGTCTGCTGAGTTGTTGACAGAGGTAGTCCGCATGCTCTTTGAAGATTCTGTCACGCCAGACACCATGCTGATGTCATACATGTATCTCCGAGGAGATTTGTTAATTCCAGATGAGGTAGATATGGCATGGTATGTGGGGGATGTGGTCTTACAGGTTGTTCTCTATGTCAATCATTTGGAGTTGTGCATAGCTGATATGTTTTAGAGTTATTCCTCCAAAGTAGCTGATTGTCAGGATAGTTCGTGGCATCCTATGATTGATTCGGTGGTCCTCAATCAAAGACAAAACACAGCTCCTACCTTTGTACAGAGTACTAACCAACTGAGGATGGATCTCTTAACCTATCTTTCCAAACATAATCCATTTGATGCTACTTTCTTTGATGCCTATCATAGACGATCTCTCTTGGGACCTTCTGTTCCTACCCTCCTTTATTACCAACAATTGGCTCACTGCTATGCTATATATTTTTCCCTTTGTCAAACTAATTCCACAGTAATTTTACCACTTCTTTTCCAACCTTCCAATTTCCCTCAAATTCCTATTTTCACTTACTGTTCCTTTATTGAGGATAGGGTATTTTCCCCTTCTCCACCTTGTCCTTCACCCTTCATTAATGTACCCTCCACATTTCCTATTTATCAATTAACACCTTTCCTTAGTGATTCCTTACAAATTTCTGCCACTCCTTCTTTAACCTTTTCTTCCTTTTATGATTTTTATTATCCTTCCCTACATCCACTTTCCCTTATTCCATTACCCTCTCCTAGCAGTTCCATATCTCAACCACCTCAGTTGGTTAGTGACTGTGCCGGTTTTGATAATCAGATTTCCAGAAGAAGGGGATGGAGTTCGGATGATTGCCTTACAGGACCGCAGATTAATTGGCCAGTAATTCCAGGAGAATGGACAGCTTCAAGTCAAGCTTATCAAAACTATGTTCATTTTGCCCAACAATATTCACAGTCTGCAGATCCCTCAGTGAGATTAACTGCTCACTTTGCTTGGTACCTGGCGTATATGCATAGGCACTCCCATACTGATTCAAAGCCTATCCCAAAGTTGTGCATGAATGTCAATGTTAGCATTGATTCCCAACAGCTGGAGATATTGTATTTTCATGCCCTCTGTTTGCCTAGCAGATACTTAGTCCTGTTGGAAAGGATGTGTTGTCTCCAATTTTTCCAAAATCCTCCTAAAAACTTTGTAGATGAATCCTTATCTATGGATCGATTCAGACAACATCAATCTTTTAAGAGGGATCATCTTCATTGATGCCTTTCCAATGTATGGTGCAAGCTTTTTAATACCACACTCTTCTTTTTGAAGAAGTCATTCAGATGGTTGTGTATTAGTGTTTGTGTTGTGAGTTCATGTATGTCAAACGAACGTGGAGATTTCCTATTGGATCTTGTGTACGAGCTATGTTTTGGAGATTTGTAGAGTTGGGGTCGTGGTTGGAGAGTTGAAGCAGATGAAGATGATGAAGAAGAAGCAAACTCTTATATCCTTTACAAATTTGTTGTGATTTTTAGTTTGATAAGAGGTGTTAATTTCAATAGAGTTTTCCTTTCTTTGTATTTTTATATCAGAAACAGGTTATAAGATGGGGTCGTGGTGGATGGATTCTTTGTAAGAAGCTAATGAAGATCAAAGTGAAGCTTGTCACTGAACTTGTATTCCCTTTTTCCTGGGTCGCGAGGACGCTTCCTTATTAAGTGTGGGGATATGTTGAGTGTTGAAATGACTTGTTTTTTGGCTGATTTTTGTTGTTTTTGAGAGCTGAATGGTTGATTTTATGGGATGATTGATTGATTTGGAAGTGGTTTGAGAGTGTTTTAGATGATATTGATTGTGTTTTGGAAGTTCATGATGTTTGTTGATGGTTCTGTGATGTTCTGATAGGTTCTGATAGGTTCTGTATACCTTCTGTTTTGTTCTGTTTTGGTTTGTTTTGTTCTGATTGTCTTCTGTAAAGAGGGATAGAGTATTGATTGATGAAGAATGAGATATTGTGAAAGTTTATTGAATGTTTTGTGAGAGTTTGAAATGGTTTGAGAGTGAGTTATGTGGTTTTGATGACCTTCTATAACCTTCTGTAGGTCTTCTGTAGAGCTTCTGTTTCTGTTCTGTTCTGTACTGTTTCTGTTCTGTAGAGTGTACTGTTTCTGTTCTGTAGACTGTTCTGTAAGTGTTCTGTGGAATGTATGTGTGACTTTGAGAAAAGTTTTCTAGCCTTGGAAAGAGGTGAATACAAGTGCAAAAGAGCTGAAAGAAGTGGAAGAAGTAGCTGTTGAAGACTCAAGAGAAGACTAGAGTGAAGTGACAGTAGTAAGCTGTGAAGAGACACTGTAGTGGCTCTGGTGACCCTTCATATCAGACATACCTCTTGGGAGGGGTATCCACGACCTAAGAGTGATTATTGAGAGTAATTTTTGAGAGATTGTAGTGAGGATATGATGTATTATTGATGGAGTGTGAGAGAGAGAGTCAGAGATAGCCAATTCTATTGAAACAGAGTGATTGTATATGAGAGATTGAGAGAGAAGATTATGAAGATATTGAAGATGAATACTATGTGATGTATTTCCATTCAAAGATGGTGTACTTCTTTGCTTTCTTTGTTCTATTGATGGATTTTGTGAAGATGTTGAAGAATATGGTTGATTCTATTAAAAACCGTGGGAGATTTACATGATGCTGCATGAAGATTTGTTGTGCATGGTGTTCTTTTCTTCATTGTGACAATATGAAACATGATAAACAAGCTTGTTGATGTTACAAGATAGATTTTCTTGCAAGAGAATTCCCTTTTCCTTGGTGTTCCTCTCGGGGCTCCAGAAGGTCATAAGATAGAGATGCTTGCCACATTTCTATTGTACCATCCAGATGAACAAGTTCTTTTCCTTGTGCCACTTAGGATTAAGCCTTGAGACCTATTATTCTTGGTTCATGACACTTCAAATATATGCACCTCCTATGGATATTACATAACAAGTGGTGAAATTCTACTGTGGATTGAATTAACCATTAGACACTCATTTAGAGTCCCTAAGGCTGACCAACTTGCAATACACTCTTATACAATAGAGATAAACTTCTTAAGGATAACTATTTCCTAGCAAATGTCGAAGAATATTATGCTAACTCAAAGGACTAAGAAAAAAAGTGGCATGAATGCAATGAGATAGGGCACATATGAAAGAGATGCCCCAATTGCCAATGCTTCATTTGCACAACGAGATAGGATGTATCTAAGCCGATTTCTATGGATTGGAGAAAGAAGAGGAGGAATTGGCAACAAAGTGAAGCCACACAAGTTCAGCATTCAATTTTCCTTAAGGATTGGATAATGATGAAGACTAAGAGCCCACTAAAAATATTTGAAGATGCTTAAAAGTCCCAAAAATCTCTTCATGAGATATAATAAGCCCTATACTTGTAATGATCCCTTATTATTGCAATAACAATTTATCTATAATATGTTGCAATAAATTTGTCTTTGAATTCATTCACTTACCTTGAGGCTTGTGTGCTTGTGAAAATCTGAATAACATAGCAGAAGTGTTATGGTTTCTAGCCCACAAGTCCTAGATGCACTAGAACTTATCCTACAATACAATACCCCTATGTTTGTCTCATGATGAGGACATCTTGATTCCTCGAGGAGAGAACGTACTATCCCCACTCTTGTCCACATGTGATCCCATACTAATGGGGGGGTGAAAGAAAAATTTTAAAAAGCTTAAGAATTTAAAATAAAAAGAGAAAAGAAAAATTAAGCTAAGTTATATAAGAGTCATTGTTTTGCCTCAAATTGTTGCTTCTACACTAGGATAGCCATCAAAGCTGATGCACACCATCATCACAATGCTCATCATCCTCTCTAATTCATCAACATGGACTTAGCAGCCTCCACCTCCTACATGTGACAAAAAATACACAATGCTTCATCATGAATGAGAGAAGAGAGAGAGTTACATACACCCCCCTCTAAGGCTATAAAAGCCTTTGTACCTTAGCCTTTAGACTAATAGCATTTTATGTTTTTGGAGAAGCATATATATATATTTATATATATATAGGTAGAGGGAGAGGGAGAGATTGAGGTAGAGAGAGAGAGAGAGAGAGAGAGAGAGAGAGAGAGAGAGAGAGAGAGAGAGAGAGAGAGAGAGAGAGAGAGAGAGAGAGAGAGAGAGAGAGAGAGAGAGGGGGGGGAGATAGAGATAGAGATAAGGAAACTGAGAGGTAAGGATAGAGAGAGAGAAACATAAGACCTTAATTTGATCTTCAAAGTGCTCAAGACCTTTTGGTTAAGGATCAAAGCTTCAAAAGATATGAGTATTGACCCAAGCTAGAGAAGTGCTTTGGGTCTAAAGCATCCAACTAGAGATACAATAATTTCATAGTTGTAACACAAACCCAAGTGCTTCCTATCAAGTTTGACTTTCTTTAACGTAAGTAAATGGTTAAAAAGATAAGTGGTCTAAGAAAAAGTTAGACTAGCATTATTAATAACATGATTTACTTGAATGGCAACTTAGTGCGAGTAGTCTTGATTAGTCAAGAGCTTTTTCAAAATGCAATAGATGGAAATTACATGTTGATCCAATTTGGAGATTAAATAAAATATTGACTTGTATCATTTTAGGGGACTAGAATGAGATATGTCCTACGGACAAAAGGATTGATGTTCTACACTCCCTTTGTTTCTTATTCTTTTTGAACCATCGGGTGATCCAGCTCAAAGCAATGCTCAAACATAGACACTAACTAAACCAATAAGTGACCTTGCCCTACTCTAGGAACCCAGATTCAAGTCAATCCTTGTGGATGTCAAGAATCGTATGGTGGGGGGACTTGCTTGAGTTGCTGCACCAAACACACACTGTATGCACAAGAGGAAGCTCACTCAAGAATACAAGAAGAGAGATGGAGGACAAATGATTTCTTCTTATTCTTCCACACACTATATGATGTACACAAAGTATAGATAAGATACAACATAAAGGAAAGTGGCCTACTAAGTCAAACAGTGCATAACAGACTACACTAATTGATCGATGCTATATCTTTGCCAGTTGTAGGAAGGTGTAACAAACTAAATATAATAAGCGATAAGTCAGTGGCCATGTGAGTATCATAATGACCACCAACGTGCTAAGTGTAGACGTGCGGACCCATCTAGCCAAGTGGTCCATTATCAATGTCTGCACATGTTAAGCTTGCCATCTCAACAGTGGGTTATAGCCAAAACCTTCCATTGTGAAGTGGACTCAGGCAAACTTAGGTGACAAACCCCATGCTGTTATAAGGAGTATTGCACAATGTCACTTAGGAATATCTATTGATGGGCCACTAAAATCATGTCATTGAGGGCTTCTCAATTAGGTATCTTTAAGGTTTCCATTACTATGAATTAGGGTTTTCCCTCTCCTTGGGGCGCCCTACCCACTTTGTGGGCCACATAAAACCCTTGAGAATGCATCAATAGTTTGGAAACCCATCATGGCTTTGTGCTAGGTCTTTGTCGATGCTTCTTTCAATTGCATACCCTAGGTTTCCTCTTATATATAGATGAAATTCTCTTCCAAGCAAGACTTCCTGGCCCATTTCTTCTTGGCTTAGAAGCATATGGAAAAGTGATGGGTAGGCTCTCAATCTCTATAGTCAAAAGAATATTGCATTGTCCTAGGAGGGGAGGATATGGTGATCGTCCATAAGGTCTAATGATGGCATTTTTTGGGACTAGTTTATGTCAACCAATCTCAATCCATACATCATAATCCAAGATGTTGTAATCAAAACCTTCATCAATGACAATGTCAATGATGAGGTCTTACTTGTAGTTAAGTTTGACCCTAACAATACATAAGAGGTATTAGATTTTTATCTTTTAGGTTGGTGTTGGTGGCTTTGACCTTTCAAATGTTAGGCTTGGTATACCTAATTAGGGTATTACTAGATGCCTTGCATGTTGGACAATCATGATACATATAACTGATGATGTAGTCATTGCATCTAAGGTCAACCTTTGGGAAGCTTCTAAGGTCAACCTTTGGGAAGTTATCTATTGCCATCTAATCCACTAGCTGTGGCCTTGGCTCTTGAGTTGCTAGCTTAGTCATCTTGTCTCAATGGAAAGTTGGATGGAAATGTACACTCCTCTTAGTTGACTCATAGGGGTTTAGGACTCATAGACTTTACAATCGAGTCTACTATTAAAAACATCAACTAAGTATAAGGCTCTTAATAGACAGATCAAACACTCTTTTGACTGTTCTTGCTAAATCAAGGTCTTGTGTGCCCTTATGTGTGCTTCTACTATTTTAAATCTCTATAATTGTAAACTCTCCTTGGATCTCACGACTTTTTTGTTTAGAGTTCCTATCCTTTAAATTTGTCTCTCTTTAGTTTATCTTCCTTGTGATCACAAACTAAGTGCAAATGTTGAAATTGTGGGCTTAGTGGGTGGCTTCTCCTCTCAATTGCTTCATTCTTGGTGTACTCTAAGACTTGAAATGATTTTCATTTGGCTTAAGACTCTTGGCAACTTGGTCAATGGCCTCTTACTCATCGAGCCCATACAATGGTTGGAAGTGAGAACTTGATGGTAGCTTGGTTGGACTCATCGACTTGTAGTGTGTCCTATACCTAGATATGGAAATGATTGTTGTGGTTTTGCATTATGATCCTAAATGTCCCTAGGTGATCTTAGCCTAATGTGTGTTGCCTAGGTGTTATGTGTGTTAGGTCCTTGTGATGTGACTGAGTGTTTCCTAGGCCTCTTGACCTTGGTTTGTACCAGCTTCTGAGAAAATTCTCAAGGCTTAATGCTTCTTCCAAAAATTGATTCCAATACATATAGTCTTCAAGACACTTGAGATACTTTGAACATAGAAGAGTGAGATGTGCAAAATCAAGCTTTCTTTCTTTCAAAAATTAGGGTGCACTTATGCAAGCAATACATATGTATCATAATCACCGAGACAAGTTGTGCACAATGCAAGGAATAACCTTCTAGATGAAAATAAATGCAATTAATGTTATGCTAAGGTAGACAAGTGTGTGGATGGAATTGGGTATGTGTGTGTGTGTGTGTGTGTAGGAGTAATGGGGCATCAAGTTTACACGATGCTAGACAGTTCTATACGATACTAATGAAATATTCTCAAATTATTTTGATCTAATTTTGATGGAGTGTTTGATAGCTCGTCTCAAAGAGATATTTTTTAGCTTTGACTTAAATCAAAAAGTAGCTCATTTTCGTATTATTATCAAAAGTTAGACATTTTTGTAACAGTAGTCTATTTGGACTACACTTTCATAGTATACAAAAATGGCAACAAATAGGGTAAAGAATAATAAAATTGATAATCTTTAGAAATAAATCAAAGATGTATATGATGCAATGGATGAGCCACATCATGAGGAGGAGGAATCATGAGAATATGGGGCCTCTAGTGCTTTAAAGGCTACACTTTATAGCCATGAGACTAGACATTCCATCAAACACATGGAGCTTCTTTCCAAGTTAGATTAGGTGGTTTAGTACATGGTTTAGTCCAATGCTCAAACCAAGAAGGCAATGGAGAAAATGAACCATTCCACTAAGGACTCTTTGGATAATTTTATTGCTTTCACTAAAGAATCTTTGGACAAGCTCACTACTCAAATATTTCAACTTGTGGCAACATAGTTGCTAGACAAGGAAAGTATGTAGTCATTTTAGCCTTATGATCCTAATCCACAGCTTGGAATCATTAGAAAGAAAGGAAGACCACATACTACCTATGAGATATCACTTGTCAATAAGAGGACTTAGAGGTGAGAGAAAAGCATGCAGAAGAGAGAGAAAATAAGAGAGAGGACGAGTGACGAGGAGTGAGAAAAGAGGAAAGAGTACGAGTGATAAGGAGGGAGAAAGACTAGAAAGATAGGAGAGAGACAAGAGAAGCCATGAAAGTTGTGAGAGAGAAGGTAAGATAAAGAGAGTATAATCTGTATTAATGAAATGGTAAAAATTTACAAGTCTCGGCATCTTAGATACATATGCCAGTGTGACATGGTATTATTTAATAGACCACACTAAAATAATGTCTCTTCTTAACTTCTTACAATCTATCCCTTCTTGAAGGCTTTTTCCAATAAAAACAAAATTAGAAAGTTAAAATAGTGGCTAAGAGTATGGGCATAATAAATACTACTCTATTTTACTGATGTACAAATGATAGAAAATGAATGAGAAAAATAAAATCTTTGATTGAGCTAAAGACACAAATAGAAGTCTCTGCCATGTATAGTATTTGGCGTCTCCAAAACAGAGTTTGAGCCTTTTAATCTTTAAGAAAAGATCCCTATAGTCAATAGACAGCTTGTTATAAGAATAGGCCTTTGCTAGATAAAAATTGCCATAACTCCTCAAAGAGTAGTCCAAACAAGGAGTGCCACACAGCAATACAAAACTTTAAAAGATTACTTTGACTATGTAAGTGGCACTTTGTTGAAAATAAGACTGAATAAAATCTTTTCTAAAACAAATTGTTGTCTATGTCATATATCTGCAAGCATTTTGGTTCAACTAAACCTATGTTTCAACCATACTAAAGCATCCTGAAGATAGGGAAACTCATCCAAAATAGAATTAGGTCTCCAAGAATCTTGTTCTAGTAATCCTCTCCATGGAGCAAGTCTTCTTCTCACCTTATCCTATGATCTCCTTCCGAAAATATTGTGTGAGATCTTGTTCATCAATGTGAGGCAACTCATCTACTATATCAACCTAGGTGACATAAAATGTTTTCGTTTGTATGACAAGTTTCCTATGCACTTTAGAATCATATATGGCCCATAAAACCTATGAGCAAGCTTATTGTTGGAATTGTTCTTCAAGGTAGAATAACAAGATTATGGTACTTTCAGTAGAACCAACTCTCTCCTAGAACTCCATAGAACACCTCTTCTCATTAGAATACATCTTCATCTACCCTTCAGCTTTCCTAAGATTCACTTTACGTTGTTGAAGAAGGGTTTTCATCCTCTCTAACTCCTCTTGCCCATGACAATTTATCTTCTCACTAAAAATAACTGTTTAAAGGAGCACTTTATAGCCTTACAAGGCCTCAAAGGGAGAAACTCTAATACTAGTATGAGGAAGGTATTTGATGTGTTAAGACACCATAAACTCTTTTTGCTAAGGAGATGAATGGTCCATTCATGCATAGATAGAGGTGGAGTACTTAGGCCATATTGTGAGTGAGAAAGATATCTACGCTAACCTTAAGAAGGTGCAATGTGTCAAAGATTGGTTGACACCTACAAACACTACCTCTCTTAGAGTATTTCTTAGTCTATCACCATTCTACTGCATTTTCATAAAGTATTATGAGACTATAGCAACTCTTTTAACTAATAGGTTGAAGAAGGAAGCTTTCTTTTGGGATGCCATTGCAGATAGAAGCTTCAATCAATTAAAGAAACTCCTCGGTTCTATCCTATCTTAGTATATGCAAGCTTCTCTAAGGCATTTACTATACAATATAATGCCAATGGTAAAGGTATAGGGTCTATATTATTATAGGATCATGATGCCATTGCCTTTGAGAGTCACATGCTCACAGATAAAGAGATGGCTATGAATTGTATGACCAAGAGATGGCTATACTTCATGAGATCAAGAAGTGGAACCATTACTTGTATGGTGGTTGATTCAAGGTCAAGAATGATCATAGGGTTCTTAAGTGCTTCCTTACTCAGTTTTAAGCATTATAGGTGGGTGGTTACCTTGCAAATTTATGATTTTGATACACATGGGGCAAGGATAACATAGTGGCTAATTCTCTTTCTAGGATGTAGACATGTAAAGTTCCTAAGCTACATAGTGATTGGGTTGAGGAGCTATAGGAAGCTTATCTTTTCGATAAAGAGCTCAGCCATACATTTCAAAAATTACAACAAAGAGAAAAACTCATATTTTTGGCTTAAGAATTGCCTCATTTGGTTAAGGGCAGGATTCTTATTCCCTCTTTTTCTTAATTCAAGCTAAAAATTATAGAGAAGATGCATTCTTCATCCATAGTTGGACACTTAGGTATGTTCAAGACCTATGATAAGATCTCCAAGGGTTTTCATTGGAAGGGATTGTGTTAAGATGTGAATGATTATGTCATGAAGTACATTCCATACCAATAGAATAAGGACAACACTCATAAGTCAGGTGGTTTGTTGTAGCTAGTGCCCATTGCTAAAGGAAATTGGATGCATACAAACAAGGAGTTTATTACTAGCTTTCCTATGACTAAAAAGGAATGGAATAGCATCTATGTAGTGGTGGATAGACTCACCAAGGTAGCCCATTTATTCCCACCATGAAGATGTAGTTCACTGCATCATAGTTGGCTCGTCAATTTATGGAGTACATCTTTTAGTTACATGGATTATTGGCAGTGATTGTGCATAATAGGGACTCTAAGTTCATGAGTAAATTTTAGTAAATGGTATTTAGCTCCATGGGTACTAAGTTGGCTCCTTCAACAACCTATCATCTGTAGAGTAATGCTAATAAAAAAGGGTCAATAAGTGGTTAGAGACCTACCTTATATATTTTTCATAATGTGTAGCATGTGTGGGACTCATGGTTACACTTGGCTAAGTTTGCTTATAACAATTCTAACCATGCCAATATTGGAGTTTCTCCCTTTGAGGCCTTGTATGGCTATAAAGTGCTCCTTCCATAGTTTTTTTTAGTAAGAAAACAAGCCCTCATGGGAAAGAGGAGTTAGAGAGGATGCAGACCCTTCTTAAACAATGCAAAGAGAATCTTAGGAAAGCCAAAGAGTACAGCCCAAGAGCACATGAAGATGAATGCTAATGAGAAGAGGTGTCCTATGGAGTTTTTGGAAGAAGAGTTGGTTTTGCTAAAAGTGCCCAAGTCTCTGAGGTGGGTAAAACACACTTCACAGTTGATTAGCATCTTTAAACAGTCCCAAAACACACTTAATTAATGAATACAATATTACTGAGTTTGGGAATCTCCCAATTTCTATTTTTTGAATACTAAAAATGTGGCACCCGGATAACATGCCCATAAGTTTGTCAAAAGCATATGATGTGACCTATCATTGGAAAGCGCTTGAAAAATGGAATCTATTGAGCTATAGAGCACTCAATTTGGAGTTATAGTGTTCAAGTTATGACAAATCCATAGATTAAACCACGTGTCCCAAACTTTTGGGAAATTCCCACATTCCCTAATATGGTGTTAATGAAAAATACAAATTTGACACATGGTTTGAGAGAGTTTCAATGGTCCCCCAAAACCTCAATTTTTTGGGGCACTCTTTAACATATATAAATAGATAGGCTATCCACCCTTCAACAGCTGAGATAGCAAGCTCAACACATGCAGACATTGATGATGGACCGCTTGGCTAGATGGGTCCGCACATCTACAGTTAGCATGTTGGTGGTCATTACAATACTTACATGGCCACTAACTTATCACTTATTATAATTAGTTTGTTACACCTATCTACGGTTGGCGAAGATATAGCAGCAGTCGATTAGTATAGTTTGTTATGCATTGTTTGACTTAGTAGGCCACTTTCCTTTATGTTATATCTTATCTATAATTTGTGTGCATTGTATTGTGTGTGGAAGAAGAAGAAGAAATCAGCAAGAAAACGTTTTGGCCTTCATCTCTCTTCTTATGTTCTTGAGTGAGCTTCCTCTTGTGTATATAGTGTGTGTTTTGGTACAACTCAAGCAAGTCCTCCCACCACACAATCCTTGACATGGTATCAGAGCAAGGCCATTGAGAGAGGCTGATTTTGAAGGCTAAAGTGAAGGAAAATAAGAAAGGTTCGAGTAAGCAAGCAACGGGTAAGAAGCTCTCCCATTCTTCCACTCTTTCTCTTAGATAGCGCTTGTGGAAGTACCAGAAGTAGGGTAGAGTGAAAATCTCATATTGCTGTGAGATTTGGTGTGTGAGTAGAGCACTATATATTCTACAAATAAGCCCTTTGAGGCACTCTATCTTCTATAGAGCATTGTAAATTCTACAGTTTTTTTGGGCATTTGAAGCCGTTTCAGGCCCCGTTTTAGAGCCGCAAGGTTGCAAACAATAGTTTCAGGGTAGTCTATATTGGCCAAAAGTACGTACACAAGCTACAAATTTGAATCTCTAATTTTTGAGATGTTTGTAGGAAGTAAACATAAGGTTTATCTGCAAACAGGTTGCAGATTACATGTACTATTGAGCAATCAGTGAAAAAGGTTGCTTGGTGTATTGTTGTGCACTTGTTGTGAAAGGTTGCAGAAGATTAGCTTGTTGTATTGTATCATTTCTTGTGATAATAGCAAAGAACAGTGGAAATCCTATTATTGAGAAGCTCAAAAAGAACAACTACCCTTCATGGAAGTTCCTTGTGACAAACTTCCTCATTGGAAAGGGCCTTTATGAGTTTATTTCAGGTGAAAAAAAGAAGCCAGAGTTGAGTATCCATCCAACTACAGATGAATTAAAGGTATGGAAAGAATGGAATACAAAAGATAAAAAGGTGATGTATTGGCTATCTGCACTCATTGATAATACTATGCTAGGATATATCACGAATGCTGAAACTTCACATGCAGCTTGGATAATTTTTGAGAACATGTTTCAGTGAATACAAAGGCACAAAAGATTCAGCTAAATACCTTGAAGAAAGGAAAAATGTTTGCCAATGAGTATGTTTTGAAGGTGAGAAGCATTGTAGATGCTTTAGCAGTGATTGATGCAATGCTTGATGATGATGATTTGGTTTCATCCACTTTAAGTGGCCTTAATAATGAGAAGACATGGGAATCATTTGTCACTTCTATATATGTACGGAAGCTATTTTCATATTTTGATAAGTTAGTCTCTCTCAAGATTACTGAAGAGATCAATATAGGGTGGCTCATCTAAAAGAAATGGTGAATGATTCTAAGTATTTTACTCAAGTTCAGGAAGGGGATGTGGTAGATCCTCTTCAAGAGGCCATGGTATGGTACGTGCTGGGGAAAACTAGCAAAGTAGGTTCAATTTAGAATGCAGGTTTCAAGAGGCAGAGAAAAATTTAGAGGCATGGGAGCTCTAGAGAAAGAGGTGGATGGCAAAAAAAAAGGTTCTGGAAATTCTGCTATTGTTTGCCATTATTATTTCAAAACAGGTCATATTGCATCCCATTGTTATGCTAAGAAGGATGATATTTGTAGTGGTAAATTCCAGCAAGGAAACTATGCATCGACTTCACGATAGAATGAAGACAAAAATGAGTGTCTATTTGTTATACAACATATGATGAATGTAGTTACAAGAAAGGGGACACATGATGATATATAGTATGTCGAATCAGGTGCATCTAATCATATGACTAGTCATGTTGAATGGTTTGGAGAGATGTAGGACTTAAAAAATCTAGGTTATGTGTAGACAGGTGATGATTCATGCCACCCAATTTCAAACATTGGAAAGGTTGCATGATGGCCAGACAAAGAGTCTTACAGATATATTACATGTGCCATCAATCACAAAGAATCTAGTGTCTATTGGCCAAATAGTAGAGCAAGGGTTGCAAATTCGATTCAATGCAAAAGGTTGTTTTATAGAAAACGTTAATGATAAGTGTAGTTTGGTCGCAAAAGGAAGTATAATTGGCCACATGTTCACTTTAGATGTTGGAATTCTTGCAATGGATGCTGCTATGTATGCTAAAGGAAAAGGAGTGGTGCATATAGATATTTTGGGGCCTATACAGAATGTATCTCTTGGTGGCAACAAATACTTTGTCATATTTATTGATGACTGTTCAAGGAAGCTATGGGTATATTTCATGAAGGAAAAGAGTGATGTATTTAAGCACTTCAAATCTTTCAAGGCAGCTATTGAAATAGAAACAGCTTGAAAGTTAAGTGCTTGAGATCAGATGGAGGGGGAGAATACCTCTCTAATGAGTTTAGTGGCTTCTTGAGGACTCATGGGATAAAGAGGCAATTTACTTGCAGGTATACCCACAACAAAATGGGATTGTAGAAAGAAAAAATAGGCATATTGTAGAAGTTTCACGAGCATTGATGGCCAAAAAGAATATGCTAAAATATTTTTTGATCTGAAGCTCTTCATACTAGTATCTATATTATGAACAGAACTCCCACAGCCTGCAGTTCATCGGATGACCCTCGAATAATGCTTTATTGGCAAGAAGCCCGATGTATCACACTTGAAGGTATTTGGATGTGTTGCATATATTCTTGTGCCAAATGAGCTGCAGAAGAAGCTTGATCCAAAGGCTAAAAAATGTATTTTTATTGGATACTTTTTAGAGCAAAAAGGGTATCGTTGTTATAACCGTGTCATATATGTGAGTTTAGAGTGAGTAGGGATATTATTTTTTATGAGATGAGCAATTGGTATGCACTTTATAGTGATGCATTAGATGATGATAATAATCATGATAGTCATGTGTAAAAAGAAAAGAAAGAATCACGGAGTCTTAGTGGACTAGAAACATCATCTGGTACTACAGCTACAATGAGCCCTTGGTCTAGGAGACTAAGGAGTAGCCCCACATCTTCAAGTGGATCTATAAGTATTGCAGCCAAAGACAAAGGAAAGAAGAAAGTGCTGGATGGTAATGATGCATCTACTAGTCATTTAGGGTTTGATGGAGATTCTAGTGGTTCAAAGAGTTTGGATGATGAGCTTGACATTCCTTCAATCATCAGGACACCAGGTGTACAGAGAGCACATAGTAATGTAAAGGCTCCACTGAGTGATCCAGTGGTACGCAAGTCTAGCAAGGTCATATACCCTATTAAAAGATTTGGTTTTGAAGGTTATGCAACTCACCATTATGCTTATATGGTGAAGGTAGTTGAGGATGTTGAGCCCACTTATTTTGAGGATGCTATTGCTCATGCTCATTGGGATGCATCAATGGATGAGGAGATGGCTGTATTAGAAGCCAATAAGACTTGGGATTTGGTACCCTTGACTAAGGATAAGAAATCTATTGGTTTTAAGTGGGTTTACAAAGTCAAGAACAATGCAAATAGTTCCATTAGCAGGTATAAGGCCAGGCTAGTTTTGCAAAAGACTATGCTCAAACATATGGCATAGATTATAAAGAGACATTCAATCCAATTGCTAGGATGGCAACTATTAGATGTGTGATTGCCTTGGCAGTAGCCAAAGGTTGGAGTTTGTAGCAAATGGATGTTAAGAATTCTTTCTTGCTTGGTTAATTGCAAGAAGAAGTGTATATGGAGCAACCATCAGGTTATGAGGATTTAAAGCATCCCACATATGTGTGCAGGTTAAAGAATGTGCTCTATGGGACTAAAGCTAGTACCTAAAGTGTATTCGGAGAGTATCTTGTCAATATTAGATTTTTTATTTCCGATATTGATCACTCACTTTATGTGAGAAGGGGAGATGCAAGTTTGGTCATCATAGTCATCTATGTGGATGACTTGATTATTACATGTGACACTAACAATGGGATTGTTGAAGTTAAGGACTGCTTGAAGAATAAGTTTGAGATGAAGTATTTAGGTGAGCTGAGATACTTTTCTGGTATTAAGGTGATCAGATGTGATGATAGTATATGGCTATCCCAAAGGCAGTATGGCTTGGATATGTTATCCAAGTATGGTATGACAGCATGTAAGCCTCTTTCAATACCATTGGAGCAAAATGTGAAGTTGAGTCCTGATGTTGGAGATGAGATAGAAGACACTACTATGTTCAGGAGGATAGTAAGGAGTTTGATTTACATGGCTATCACAAGGCCAAACTTGAGCTATGCTATTGGCCTTGTCAATTAATTTATGTAGATGCCTAGAAAGCCTCATTTGGATGTAATCAGAGGTATATTGAGGTATGTGAAGTCCACTTTATATTATGGACTTTTTTATGAGGTAGGTAAGGATGCATAGGTCTTTGGATACATAGATGCAGATTGGGTTGGTAGCATGTCAAATAGAAGATCTACTAGTGGATTCATGTTTTCCCTTGGTAGCAGCAATTACATGGAGCAGTAAAAAGCAACCTACATTTGCTTTATTGAGTACAAAGGCTAAGTATAGAGATGTTGCTATGGCAACATATGAGGTGGTATGACTACAAAAGTTATTAGGTGATTTGGACGTGTAGGGAGATGGTCCAATTGTCATTCATTGTGACAACATGAGCAGCATACATATAGCTAGCTATAGGAATCCAGTGTTCCATGCTAGGACAAAACACATTGAGATGCACTACCACTTTGTGAGAGAGAAGGTACTTACAAGAGAGATTGACTTGGTATATGTTAACACACAAGACCAGATAACTAACATTTTCACAAAGGCATTGGGTGCAGAGAAGCTTTGAAAGTTTTGAAGCTTACTTGGAGTTGCAAACATAGAGTTGAGCTTGAGGGGGAGTGTTGAGATGGCAAGCTCAACACGTGCAGACATTGATGATGGACCACTTGGCTAGATGGGTCTTTACATCTACACTTAGCACATTGGTGGTCATTAGGATACTCACGTGGCCACTTATTTATCACTTATTATATTTATTTTGTTACACCTACCTATAGCTCTGGCGAAGATATAGCGCCAGTCGATTAGTGTAGTCTGTTATGCACTGTTTGACTTAGTATGCAACTTTCCTTTGTGTGTTATCTTTTCTATACTTTTGTGTACATTGTATTGTGTGTGGAAGAAGAAGAAGAAATCAGAAAGAAAATGTTTTGGCCTCCATCTCTCTTCTTGTGTTCTTGAGTGAGCTTCCTCTTGTGTATACAGTGTGTGTTTGGCACAACGGCTCAAGCAAGTCCCCCCACCATGCAATTCTTGACATCAACCTTATCTTATTTGTGTAGGTTTTCACTCCTCTATTGCATTTTCTCCATTTGCCATTGCCAACCCACAAACTACCTCCTTCTTCCTACATCCATTTCTCCATCATTTAGGGGACAAGTGGCGTCCCTCCCTCTGCATCAGGCATCAATCTTGTAGCTTGTGTTTGGCCTTTTCTTCCCCATGCAAAAACCGGTGACCATCTCCTTCTTGTTGGTGGCCCTCCTACAACTGCATTTGTAGCTTCATGTTGTTGCCTACTATCTCAAGCACCTTCCTCCCTATGCTACTGGAAAAGGATCCAACCAAGATTTGTTTGTCATCTCAATTATCTAACCCTTCGATGATTAGCATTTGGTATTTTTCTCATCTTCCATCACTCCAACTAATGGTGTTTCTTCGATACTCCATTACTCTATCCTTGGTTCTTTTGTGCACTCTTACATTTATTTATAGCATTCATTCACTTCATATGTAATAGAGTAAAAGTGCCTGAATGCCTTAGCCAATATTTAGCCTACTAGGGTTAAGTATAAAAGGCTAAGTTGTAACTAGCCTAGCATCTTTTTGCTATTTCACAACATTAGATGTTTGATGTCTCAACCTCCCACCATCTAAGAGGGTGGATACTCTTGGCCACTATAGCTTGGGGTGCATACCATGCTACAGTCTCTCATCATTTGATTCTCAACCATTTATGGTAATATCATTTCATGCCTAGCCACCTTGGCTATGGTTTATTAGCATTTAGTGTATTTCTTTTTATTTTCAATTTAATGGTTACTTGTGGGAATTAGCTTCCTTACATTGGTATCAGAACACATCTTTGATCCGATGGAAATGTCATTTTCATAGTAAATCTGGTTACAGTTTAGGCATAGTGTAATTGGAGGACAAGAATTAGTCACAGGATTTGATTCAGTTAAAACCGTGACTAGCTAAGGTCTTTGCAATAAGCCATGACTAAATGTGATAGTCTTGAAGAATGTCTAAAGAAATAATGGTGGATTCATGGTCATTTTGGTGGTCCATGGTCAATTTGGGACCATTTTGAAGTATCATGGACTTAATTGAAGCCTAAACAAGGTTTAGAGAGGTTAAGTTGTGGTTACTTTTGGAGCAAACTTCTCTTTCCTCTTTCTAAGGTTCTTGATGAAAACTGTCAAGGAGATCTCTGCTCATTTCTCTCTACCATGATCATTTCTCTTCAAGCCACCTACTGGACATGATTCCTGATACCTTGAGCAACCTGTAGACTACTCTATTGCTGGTAAGTATTCATTATAATGATCACATGGAGCACAAAGAGGCCAACATAGTTTGTGCCATTTTTCATCCCTGCTTCTCCTAGGAAAAATCAGCAATCTCCTTCATCATTGAAGCTTCTCCCTCATTTGAATGATTAGTGATAGCCCTGACATGAAGTGCTTGCCTTTTGATACTTGATCTTTCCCTCTTATTCAGCCCTAAAGCTCCCTTCACAACCCTAGATATGGTGGCTAAAAGTGGACAACATGAAGATCTCAGCATTTTCTTGAATTTTTGAGTCAATCTTGGTCTCTTTTAACTTCAAGAAGTGGAAACCAAGCATCCACAATTGACATTGGGCAAACATTGAGCTTCGAAGAAAGATTGAAGCTTTTTCCTCATCTCAAATTAGGAAAAAACAGGGCAATCAATCTTCATCATGGGGATTTTATTGTCTATAACCCCAAGAAGGTTTAATTGAAGGCATTTCATAAATATTGGGCTTACATTTAAGAACTTCTTCAAGATTAAAGGCATTTCCAGCCTCTTGAATATGGCAATGCCTGAATATTTATGGAATCCTTGACTCTAACAAGAATTTACACTCTTCAAAGCTCAAAGGATCTTCTCCAGCAAGCTATTGTATACTTCTATCAAATCATTGGCTTCTCTTGATTCCATTGGAGCAATCTTATTGATTGGGAACTGAAGATTACATAGGAGAAATCATATTGGACAAAGATTTCTTGAAGTTGGTATTATAATCTTCAATATTGGTCCAATGATGGTGGTTTATGCTAAATATTGATTGGTTGGATTCATCTACTAGTCTTCATCAACATTAAAGAGGTAATTCTATTGCTTTTAGCTTAATCTCTATTTTCATCTAATTATTGAACTAGTCCTATTGTTCATAAGAGAGATTGAGTGAAATAAAGCCTCTTAATTTCCATTGAAGGGCATGTAGAATTCAATTTAGGACTGATTATGATTGCTTGATGAATTTCTTTCCTATCCATTCAAATGTTGATGTTGAATTGATTGCATTAATGCTACTTACTACCTCCTTAACTTAAATTTTTTGTTGGATGATTGAATATTGATGCTATAGGACTGAAATAATGATGAAAATGGTAAGTGGGAATATTGTAAAAGTAGTGAGTCACTGCAAAAGGGTAATGTTCTATCCATAGCCCTTTCAATTTAGTCATTTTCCAATACCCACTTGCATTTCATTGAAGAATTTAAAGGATTTTTCAATCAATGCATAGAATTTTTATTTGATTAGCCATTAGAACATACTTGCCATGTTGGTTTGCGCGAGGAAAAGTGGATTCTAGGTGAGTCAGGAAGACAAAAGAGAGGTGATCTTCCCTTCCTGATTAAGTCCGTGATGAAGGGGTGCACAACCCGACTTGAGGTGGAACTTTGCACACCCCTCTTGTCTCGAAGCCCATGAAATTTTCAAATTTAGGTGCAGGTATATTCCCCATTATCAAATTTTGGCAGTAGTACAACAAAGTGATCAGCCCTATTTAGGGTACCACATGTGGTTGAAGGTTCCATTGGAACAAGATTGGAAGAGGTGCAGGGCATCTCCTATTTTCAGGATACCTACAGGTATTGGACAAAGTTTTTTTTACACATACAACTGGTACGTACCAATCTATAGGTTATCCATGAGCCCTATAGGTGCCCCCTAACCCTCTTGTAGTTTCTATAGTGGTTTACAAGGGTTTCTTCCACTCAATATATTCCTACAAGGTCAAACATGGTACTTACAGGTGGTGGACATGGTATAGAAAACTCCTATTCACACCTGAAGATTCAATTACAGAAAATTATGTCCTAATCCAAATTGAGAACTTGATAGCTCCATTTGAAGAGAAGCTTTGATTTTAATAAAAAAAATTGGCAATCCGATATCAGGAGCTCAAGTTATTGCTAATTTTTTGACACTAGGTATACTAAGATAGCATATAGTGGGACATTGTTTGACATTGTTCCACCCAAACTATCCAACCCAAGCCCATATCTTTTGAAATATGGTATATCCCCATATAATAGCCTTAGCTATTAAGCATTGGGATTGGTGCTATATTCTGAGATAAATAGGGGATTAATTGACAAACCATCTACTACTACATCACTGTCTCCCAATGGCCATGAATAAGAAGAAACACCCCATTATTGAAGCATTGAATGATAGTGTTAGGGACTTTCAAGAGGATCAAAATTACACAAATGAAGCCCATAATGTTAAACAAATAGATGAAAAATTAAGCATTGGGATTGCTTGCAACACACATCAAGGAGGGCTTAACATACATGAAGTGCATGCAGTGAATGATTATCTTTTACTATTAAAAATGTTGGGGCATGTCAACGAAGGACTTTCTAAGGATTTAAAGACTTTGAATGAAGGCTTAACACATATGAATCAAGGTTTGTTACAAGGGATGGTACAAGTAAATAAGAGAATCTCTGATTTGCAGCAAAGTAACAAATCTTTATTCCAAGAACTCATCTCAGCCAAAGGAAATTAGGAGCAAGCCACAAAGGGAACCTCAAATTATTGAAGATTCCCATGCAATCTCCTTTGTTGGTAATCCTTCCCATCCAAACAAATAGAGTTCTCAGCTAGCTATGCACACTTTTGAAAGGGGAGAACCATCAAGAGTGAGGGGCAACCATCACCCTTCACAAATTCTTGGCATTCATATCCTAAGGCCTTAGTTTAGCAGCCCAAAAGATAATCATAGACATGAAGGGGAATAAGACAACACTTGATAGGATAATACTTATCATAGATGTGACCCCTTCTACAAGAGTTTTTATCATGATCCCTCAAAGGTACAAAAAGGAAATGTAGTTAACAATCAAGTTCATGAAGGTGGAAGGTATGATGAGCGAAGATCAGCCCATGATGTCCCAAACCAATAGCATGTTTCAAATGGTGAACTCTCATCTCATGGTTTTTGGCCACCTACTCTTTGAAAAAACTCATGAAACAAAGATTCTTGGAGGCAACATTCTTATGGGCAACCATCTTATAATGAAAAAGAATATAAGGAAAAGATCAATATCACTAATTTCAAAGGGATAATGCTTCACATTCGGAATGGAAGGAGTGGATTAATAAGCTTGAATTCTACTTCACCCTTTATCCTAGAAGTGAAGAAGCCAATATTTATTTTTTGGCTCTTCATCTTAAAGGTTACGCCCATACTTGGTGGTGTTACATGCACAAGATTGGGCAAAAACTTGGGAGGAGTTCAAGCAAGCAATGGTTGATGTCTTTGTTTCTCCTTTGGAAAAAGAAAGGCTCTAAAGAAGGTGGTATGCATGTGCTCAAAGAGGAATGTTAGAGACAATTCCAACACCTACTTGAATCTCTACATGTATATTGAAGGCATTTCAGATTTTGCTAAGCTAAATAAATACATTTTTGGTATTGACCCTACTCTATCATCGGAGGTAGGAGCTCAACAACCAAAAACATTACATGAGGCCATACAATTGGTTGAAAGATACTCTTTGAATTACAAGAGAGATGTAGGAAATTTCCAACAAAGGAGTATGGGAAATAATATTTCCAATCAACTTAGTAAAATATGGGCAAGTTTTCAGTTAATCAAGAGACTCTTTTAAGCAAGAAAATAAGGGTTATAATAGTCAAAATAGTTATAACAACAAAGTGCCAACTTTTCCCATTGTTTATGCCTCTAAACAAGGTGGAAATTATGCACAGAAACATGGGAAAACTTTCAAAAATGTGATTGAGAAAAGAGGCACTTTTTCAAGAGCTGAAAAATGCTCCTAAACTATCCCAAAACAATTCTAATAACAACTTCCTTCCTCACGATAAGCTTAGAGAAATGCATGCAAAAGGATTATGCTTCAAATGTGGGAAAAAGTGGTCACAAGATCATAAGCTGAAGTGTAAAGCTAAGAACTCAAAAATAAATATGGTGATCACTCAAGATGTGGAAATTGAAGAAGAGGAAGATCAAGAGGGAAATTTACTGCATGTTGATGTACCCAATGGTTGAAGAGATTCATGAAGAAGACCATGCCACTAACAAAGGATTCTAATGATCCCATGGATGGATTTCCATTTGATCCAGGTGGCACTCATGATTCTCATGCTTCCTTATGTACCATCCCACATGATGCATGGATTGGTTGTGCAAAGGGAAAAGTATACTTAGACTCAAAGGTTTCATTAATGGCAAGGTTGCACATATTTTAGTGGATACGTGCAACACTCATAGCTTCATCAACACCAAATCTTTGAATGGGCCGAAGTTGCTGCCCGTTGAAATAAACTCTTCCTTGCAGATACAAGTTGCCTGGTGCATATGAGTCTAGTAAAGAAGTGTACTCATGTACTTCAATTGAGCTATTGCCCTCTTGCACAATACAAGTAGACTTGATCACTTTGGATATGGGGTCTATTGACATTGTTATTTGATGTAATTGGCTGAAGACACTTTGTAAATTCACTTTAGACTTAGAGAAAATGCAAATGGGATTTAATTGGTAAGGAGAGCACATAGAATTGAAAGGCATAGGCCACAAACAAATAGAACTCATCCCCATGAAGAAATTACGAAAAGAAATCAATGTCAAGTCATGCATCTTCACTCTTTTGCTTGCGAAAGTAGATAAAGAGAAATCATCAAATCAACTATCTTTTTCTTAAAGAAAAGGGATCCAAGATTGGAAGAGGTATTGGAGGAATACAAGGATTTATTTCAGCCACCATCATCTTTACCTCCAAAGCGAGAGGTTGACCATCCTATTTATTTGTTTCCCAACATAAAGCCCATAAACAAACCTCCCTATCGCTTGTCTAAGTTTGAAAGAGAAGAAGTGGAGCAACAAGTCAAAGAATTGTTGCAAATGGATTTAATTCAATAGAGCCAATCACCGTTTTCCTCTCCCATGTTCTTAGTCAAGAAGAAGGATGGATCATTTTGCATGTGTATTGATTATTGGGATTTGAACAAGTCAACAGTCATCAAGAATAGGTATCCTATTCCTCGAATTGATGATCTTTTGGATGAGCTTAAAGATGCAAAGGCCTTCACCAAAATAGATCTTTGATTCGGTTATCATCAAATTTGAATGAAGGAAGGAGAGATTTCAAAATAGTTTTTAGGACTTAAAGAGGGTTATACCACTTCTTGGTTATGCCATTTGGACTTTCCAATGCACCCGCTACTTTTCAAGCCCTCATGAATAAAATATTGTAGCCCTTTTTGTTCAAAATAGTCAGTGTTTTCTTTGATGATATCCTTATCTATAACAAATCCAAGGATGAGCATTTGAAGCATATACGAGAGGTCTTTGATACATTACGAAGAAACACACTCTTTGCCAAGATGGCAAAGTATTCTTTTATGGAAGATGAAGTTGAATACTTCAGGTCATGTTGTGGGAGAGCAAGGCATTAGAGTGGATCCCAATAAGATAAAATGCATTAAAGAATGGCCTACTCCTACAAATGCAATCTCTTTGAGAGAATTCCTTGGGTTATCATCCTTCTATAGGAGGTTCATCAAGAATTATGCTCATGTGGAAGCTCCATTGACGGATAGACTCCTAAAGGAGGCTTTCTTTTGGAAATCCATTACCGATCAAAGTTTCAATTAGCTAAAAGCTCTCTTAATTTCAGCACCTATCCTTGTATGCTTGGATTTCTCTAAGAAGTTTATCCTATGTGCGGATGCTAGTGGAAGAGGAATTGGGGTTGTTTTATGTCAAGACCATGGAGTCATACTCTATGACAGCCAAAAGCTTGATAAGAAGGAGTGTCAATTACATGCTTATGAGCAATAGATGTTAGCAATATTGCATGCTATTAAAAGGTGGCATCATTACATCTATGGCAGCCTTTTCAAGGTCAAAAGCAATCATCGTGTGTATTGAAATACTTCCTTTCACAACCAAATTTGTCTCCCAAGCAACAAAGATGGTTAACCACTCTTCAAGGATATGACTTTGAGATATCTTGTATGGCTGGAAAAGACAATGTGGTGGCGGATGCCTTATCAAGAATGTGGGGATGTATCTCTACCATTTCAACTGTGCATAAGCATTGGATCCATGACATTCAAGAAGAGTATTTGCTTGATGAGCAAGCATCCAAAATGATGAAGGAATTTTAGTAAGGCAAAGGAGAAGAGTATCCAAACTATAAGTGGAATAATGGTATTTTATGATATCAAGGACGGGTTTTCTTGACTCCTCAAGCATCGTTCAAAGACCGCATTTTGCAAGAGATGCACTCTTCACCTTTACCACAACATCATGGTTTGTTCAAAACATTTGATAACATTCATAAGAGATTTTATTGGAAAGGGATTTGGAGAGATGTTAAAGACTATGTTATGAGTTGTCTTCCGTGTCAACAAAATAAGGATTCCACACTTCTACCCAATGGTTTTCTTTCACCCACTACCTATTTCTCATGGAAAGTGGACTGATATTAGCATGGATTTCATAATGAGATTGCCTACAACTAAGCACGAATGGAATAGCATTTATGTGGTGGTAGACCGGCTAACTAAATCAATCCATTTCATTCCAAAAAGGCTCAATTTACAGCAAAGCAAGTGGCTAATCAGTTTATGGAATGTGTCTTTAAGCTTCATGGAATGCCAATGAAGATTGTGTCCGATCGTGGCACCAAGTTTAGGGCAGCTTTTGGAGGAGTTTGTTCTCTTCTATGGGGACTATTTTGACTTCTAGTATAGCTTATCATCCACCAATGGACGGCGGCAAACTGAAAGGGTCAACAAATGGCTAGAAGTTTATTTGTGTCATTTTTGCCATGACAAACAAAGCGCATGGGACCATTGGCTTCATCTTACAGAATTTTGTTATTATAATACTCATCACATGAGTATTGGAATGTTTCCTTTTGAAGCATTATATGGTTACAAGGTTCAAGTACCTTCCACATTGTTTCATGATGATGTAAATCCTAATACTCATGAAGAGTTAGAGAAGATGGAGGCTCTTATGAAGCAATGCAAGGACATTATTGGAAAAGCTCAAGAGACAATGAAGGTCTATGCATATGAGAAAAGAAGACATGTGGAGTTTGATAAAGGTGAATGGGTTTTGTTGAAGGTTCCAAAATCTCGTTATGCTTCTCTTAAGAGAGGACATAATAAACTTGCTCATAGGTATTATGGTCCATACCAAATAGTTAAGAGAGTCAGGGATATTACCTATCAATTTGATTTACCTTTGACTACACACATACACAATGTCTTTCATGTATCTCAACTCAAGAAATATGTTGGCCCTGAAATCTAAGTTCTTGAAGAACTACCTCCCCTTGATGAAGATGGTTTGATCATATATGAACCCGAAAAGATTATTCGTAAGCGGGAGAAAGTTCTAAGAAACCGAGTTCTTGTGGAGTATCTTATTAAGTGGAAGGGTTTGCCTATGGAAAAATCTTCTTGGCAACATGCTTCTTATTTGGAACAATTTTCATGGCTTCTTCAAGAGAATAGTTCATTCACTTGACAATAATCAAGTTTTTGTAATAAATTTATGTTCTAAAGTTAAATGCTTGTCTCCATCAAAATTTGTTTTTGATAGCATGGCTAGATACTACATATTGTCCTCTACATTTCTATACCTCCACATGGAAATTGAACACTTCTACTTCAAGATATGGCCAAATTTGTACTATAGCCTATTTTAGACTGTCTACAATAGTTTATTCCATTTACATGGTCTTTCTTCATTGACTTATTTGGTCTTCTCCAACATGGACTCCTATTTCAACATGACTTCATCTATTTCAAGCTATTCTTGGACTCACCCTCGTATCTTGTTCCCAAATTCAGCTTTGAGGACAAAGCTCTTCTAGGTTAGGATGGCTTATAATAGAGTAAAAGTACCTAAATGCCCTAGAAAATATTTAGACTACTAGGGTTAAGTATAAAAGGATAAGTTGAAACTAGCCTAGCATCTTTTTGCCATTTTACAACATTACATGTTTGAGGTCTCAACCTCCCACCATCTAAGAGGGTGAATACTCTTGGCCACCATATCTTGGGGTGCATAGCATGCTGCAACCTCTCATCATTTGATTCTCAACCATTTATGGTAATATCATTTCATGCCTAGCCACCTTGGCGATGGTTTCTTGGCATTTAGTATATTTCTTTGTATTTTCAATTTAATGGTTACATGTGGGAATTAGCTTCTTTACATCAGAGTTTCTTCTCTTTGTGTTTGAGTTTTGAGTTTTGCATTTGTGTTTTGTGTTTTCTATTTAGGGATTGAGTTTTGCTTATCACTATCTGAGTCTTTGTGTTTTAGTCTTGGTCATACATGATGTGTTTTCTTAGTGCAAACCCTAGCATATCTTCACATGGTATTAGAGTTAATACTCTTTTAAAGAGCATCCTTTGATGTGTGGAGGATAGTCTTTGTGCAAGACTCACATGCAACTTGATTTTGACTCAGAATATCTCAAGCACCTTCTTTTAGGGAGCCTATGATGTCCTATTAGTCTTCTCCATCATTGGAGGCTCTAAGAAGGCATTATGGTCTCGAGGAGGAGGTAGATACACATTCATCTTTACCATCTTCTTCTCCACTTTTTAGCCATCTTATAGAGGAAGACTTTGAAGAGTATTGTGCATCATGTACAGTTTGGTTTTTACACTCCTCCAACGAGTGCTACTACACCGTTTGGACTAATTGGTGAGACTAGCCATCCTGATCTTGGAGGGACCATGACATTCGATGCATTTGGCAATCCATCTCCTTCATCTCAACTAGGCCCTATATTAGGTTCGTATAACCCTTTTGAGTCATATGAACCAAATCCCTCTCATGTTTCTTCTTTAATAGAGGAGGATCTCAAAGAAGATACCCTTCCTTAGCATGTATATCTCTACCATCTTTTCCATTTGAGTATGTTAACTTTGATAGAGGAGGCTCTCAAAGAAGATACATGTCCTCAACAAGTATATCTTTACCATCTTTTTCATTTGAGTATGTAAACCACACTTCTCAACTCCCTCCCATCCCACCATTGTCTTCTCCACATTTTGATCTAGTTAGATCTTCATTCCAAAATCTCAGATTACACTCCAATGCCTCTCAAAGCACATTAGGGGTTGTATCTTCCATCTTCGCTCCTAGCACTTTCTTATTCTCCATCCCACCACCTACTTATCCTCCATTCACTACACCTCACAATGTCTCATTAGGGGGAATTCCACCCTTTAACACTATACCTTCCACATACCCCCACTTTTCCACATCTTTACACTTTGAGGCAACTATGATGGGCAAGCCCCTCACTATTCCTGGACACTCACAATCCCCCACACAACCTTTTAGAGATGCAGGGATATCCATCCTTTGCCCCTCGTGTCCCTATCCTTCCATCTAGGCTCCTAATGCAGTTACCATGTCCATACCCAATCCGCCCATGCTCACATTTGGAACCATTGTGCACACTTCTCATATGCATGGTGAGTGCTCTGGGATGGCTTCCTAAGTGTACTCCACTCTACCACCTTATCCACCCTACCTTGATTATACACTTTCTCTATCTCCCAGCACTACCACTCTAGTTGCGATTGCCAAGAATGTCTTCATGGATGAGTCATGAATTTCACCACCTGGTTGAACTTCATGCAACAAGTGCTTGAACCTTAGGGCCTTTGGGACCTCATCATTATTGTATCTGCCTATGGTAGACCCTTGATTAGCTCACCCTAAGCACATTTTTCAATGGATACTTTACAATGATGTGGCCAATGTTGAGTTAATGCAGGGGTTGCTTCCTGAATTCCACTCTTAGTTACAGCATTTTCCCCTCACATTTGAGTGTTGGAGTCATCTCATTGATTGTTATAGCAGGGATTGCACCCAACATATCAATCTCAATTTTGAGCTTTAGGAGCTTTCCATTAAGGAAGGGGTGATTTGAAAGTAAATGTCCGAATATCAGTGATTACTCGTCGATTTTGCCAGTGATGGTTCCTCAAAGTTAGATGATGATTAGGTCATGCTCTTCTTGAAAAAGTTTCCTAACAAATACTTTGATTTTATCTAGCAGATTATTTCATTACCTAGATTGTCTACATTCCAAGTTTGAGTGCCGATTCTTAGGTTACACAAGGATGTACCATCAATTCCACAAGAAGTCCTCCACACACATGCATTTAGAGGGGCGAGGGTTGATTGCCTCTTCTTCAAGAGGGAAGACCAATAGTTGTAAGAACTCGCAAGATGTGAAGATAAGCCAAAATAAGGTGATACCCCTTCCTCCAATGAAACCAAAGAAACATAATCCCTTTAACAAAAAATTCCTAAGAAAAATAGGTTTTGCACACATTACCAGAGGTCGAGCCATGTGGACGAGGAGTGTCATACCAAGGTCTAGGGTCTTCCACCTCCAAAATCACAGTAGACTATTGTGATTGCCTCCACTATAGTTGGTTAGTCTAATGGGGTATGCCTCTTTCTCTACTGCTGCACCCTTTGCTCCAATTGCCCCCATGACTACCAAACATGGGGCATGCAGATAGCCTCAACAACCTATATCTTTCACTACTCCTAAAGGATTAGCTAATTGGTTTGCTAGTGGCTTACCTATTGCACTTTATGTATCCATTCCTAAGGCATCCATTGCAACTTCTAAGATCACTTCCCCACCTTGTTGTCCATGATATTGGCTACACGCTTAGCCTTTCCTTTTTTGGATCTCACTGCTTACTACTCACTACTCACCTCTGTGCTTGCACATTTTGATCTCTTTTGTAGGGTTTTTCATTTCGATGTAGGGCTAACATGTAGGTTTACACTAGTCCTTCCTAAGTTGGAGATAAGAGCTACTTGTTGTTCCTTTCATGGTTAAATCTACTAGGAGTTTTGCTCTTCTACTAGATGGAGACTTCCCCTCCTATGGGTGATTGTGCAACATCTCTCTTGATGTTATCATGGTAGTGACTTCTATCCTTGCTCGTTCAGAAGGGATGCTTCATCAACTTCACCCACATGTTTCTCGAAGAACCACATGAAGACCAACATCCTCATGCTCCTCTTCCTTCTTCAACATCAACATTTAGGTTGAGAGGGGGTTTCTACCCTTTTGGATATTCTATAAGTTTCAACACTTCAACATCATCCTCCCCCCGTTGTACATTCCCCTATTTATTGCACGATTTCATCATCTTTGTATTAGGGCACTTGGGCAAGTGAACAATTTTCCCATGAGGGACACTGTCCAAGTGGCACCTGTTGTTGCTGCAAGAGCATTCTTCAACATGTAGCATACTATGCATCCCATTGCGTAGAGCACCACTACATGGATCTTAAGCTATTTTAATAGGTGGATTACACCATCATCCTTTTTCACATGATACTTCATCACCTTTCCCTCATCATCAACATCCTCGAGTGGATGGGTAAGCTTGTAATGTGTTGGGTGTATCGTCCCTACTTCTGTCTTATGTATCATTGTTACTTAATCAACTGCCACCCATAAAATTAACTTTCAACAAAAAAATAAACAAAAAACACAAAAATTTTAAAAAAAGTTCAATGTGGTTCCATCCACTTTGTAGGGCTTGGTAGGCCACTAGGCAGTTGACGAGCACCCTTTGTTCAATGCCCTATCCTCTCTCGAGTATTACTTGGACCTCCTTGTTGGTAAGATAACCATTGCCTCTTTAGTCTTGGTAGGCCACTAGGTAGCCAACATGTACCCTTTTTTTGATTCCCCGGCTACTTTAGGATGGAACGCCTTGGGATCAACATTGCAGGCTTGTGCTTTTTGGCTTCCTTTGAGCTTGAGAGGAGATGTTCAACTAAAACATGCTTTGCATTGATTAGCATCTTTAAAAAATCCCAAAACACACTTAATTAATGAAAAATCCAAATGCTGTGAAGTTTGAGAGAGTTTCAATGGTCCCCCAAAACCCTAAGTTGTTGGGGCACCCTTTAACATCTATAAATAGACAAACTGCCCCCCATTCAGCCTTATCCCATTTGTGTAGGTTCTCACTCCTCTACTATCTTTGGTCCATTTGTCATCACAAGCCCGCAAACTGCCTCTTTCTTCCTATGTTCAACTCTCCATCATCAAAGAAACATGTGGTAGCCTTTGCATCTTAAGAGTTAGTCTTGCATTAATTTAAAGAGGCCTCTGCATCTTAAGATGCAAATCCCTCTACATTAAGAGTCAGTCTTGCAACCTACATTTTTCCTTTTCTTCCCTAGTCAGTAATCCATCTTCTTTCTATTGGCAACTCTCCTACAACTATGTTTGCATCTTCCTGATCTGTTGCATACTATCTCAATCACCTCCCATGCTGTCACCTCAATCATATGACCCTCCATTGATCAGCATTTTGTGTTTTTCTCATCTTTCGTTGCTCCAACTGGTGGTCACAACACTTGGGGTCAATCATCTTTCCTTGCTCCAACTTGTGGTCACAACACTTGGGATCAATCTCTGGTGGATATTACTCTCCAACAGTCAAGTGCTCTATCCTTGGGCATTTTGTATAGTCTTACATTCATTTACAACATTCATTCACTTCTTCTCTCTATGTTTGGCTTTGTGTTTGAGTTTTAATTTTTACATTTGCATTTTGCATTTAGGGTTTGAATTTTGTTTGTCAATATTTGAGTCTTTGTGTTTCAATCTTGGTCATACATGATGTGTCTCCTTAGTGCAAACCCTAGCATTTATTCACACGAGGGACATGTGGAGCGAAATTAGTGTGGAAGTGCAACTGCATGAGTGAACTCTAATGTGCATGAGTGATCTTGCATGTGCAAGTAAACCCTGGTATGCGAGTGAGCTAGTGTGTGGAGGATGAACTATTTGGTGGAAGTAAACTCCTAGGGTCTAATGTAGAAGTCCTAGTGCAAAAATGGTAGTGTAGACCTAGTGTAGAGGTCCTAGGTTAGTATAGAAGTGCTAGGGCTAGTGTAGTGTAATGGATGCTTGTGTAGAGGTGGAGAGTGTGTGTCGTAGTGGAAGAGTAAAGCATGCATGGGGTGTGAGTGTCTAATGGTTTTATTGTATGCATGAATGTGAAGTGTGTGTCTAATGGTTTTATTGTATGCATGAATGTGAAGTGTGTGTCTAATGGGTTTATTGTATGCATGAATGTGAAGTATATGTGAATGTATGAATGGTTATAGAAGAGAGGGTGTGTGGTGTAGGGTGTGTGGGAATTTTGGGTGCATAGGTTTAGTGTGGGTTTAGTATTTAGGGTGTATGTGAGTGGTGAAGTGGTGAAAGTCCTAGGTGTGAGCTAAGTAGTGCAAGTGCTAGGTGGCGCTAATACTAGGTGGTGTGAGAGGTAAGTGGTGCAAGTGCTGAGGTAGTGCAAGGGTAAGTGGTGTGAGTGGTAGGTGTGGTGGTACAAGTGGTGAAGTGTTGCAAGTGGTAAGTGTTGTGAGTGATGGTAGGTGATGCAAGTCCTAGGTGGTGTAAGAGATAGGTGCTACAAGTGGTGAGGTGGTGGATAAGTGGTGCAAGTGGTGAGGTGATGCAAGTCCTAGGTAGTGTGAGAGGTAGGTGGTGTGAGTGGTGAGGCGGTGCAAGTCCTAGGTGATGCAAGAGGTAAAGAATGTGAGTGGGCTAAGGTAGTGTGAGTGATAGGTTGGTCCAATTCCTAGGTGGAAGTAGTATGGAAGTTCTAGTGTGGAAGTAAAGTGCTAGTGTGGAAATAGTGTGGGAGCAAGGGTATTGTGTGCAACAAGAGTGATGCCATTGAGTTCAAAACTAATTATGAGATCCAAGATCAATCGACCAACTCAATGTATGGCAACAAGCAACAACCAACCAAATAATGAAAACAATGGCCATGCATTTTATTATTGCATTGTGATTTTTGTACTTTTTTGAGTTTTGATCACTTCCCTTCCTTCAATGTATAAACAACCAAAAAACTATGATAAGCATAATGTATTTTCAAGCCACACTAGTGTTACACAAATTATTCAACTAAGATGAGTTTAAGTATTGATTTTTATGTTTTTGTGTTTTGCAGTTTATGTTTCTTTGAGTTTTTCTCAACTTCCTTCCTTCAATGCATACATAACCAATCACCTATACATCTATAATATAGACCCATGGATTGTTCAAGTAAGAAGTTTTAAGGTTTGGGTTTTGAGTTTTGCATTTTGCATTTTGCATTTTTTTAAGTTTTACATCTTTCAATGCATACACAATCACCCCTAACAAGCAAGATGCATATACAATATTGAAAACATTGTGTTTTTGCATTTTACATTTTGTATTTTGCATTTTGTGTTGTTTTCACTTCAATGCACTCATAATCAAACAAGCATAACAATCATGATGTACCTTGAATTCACATACAGTTTGTTAAAGCAAGATTAGTTTGAATTTTGCATTTTTTTTTCAAAATTTTGCTCAATTTCCATCCTTCAATGCATGTATAATCAATCACCATAACAAGCAAGATGTATCTACACTATTGACACATGGATTGTTTAAGCAAGAAGTTTAAGTTTTGAGTTTTATGTTTTATGTTTTGTATTTTTATATTGTTTTCACTTCAATGCATACACAACCAAACAAGCATTACAAGCATGATGTATCTTCAATCCACAATAGTATCACATGGTTTGTTTAAGAAAGAAGAGTTTGAGTTTTGTGTTTTGTGTTTTTGTCTAGTCTAAAAAATCCAAACTTTCCAATCTCAATCTACTAAATATGTTTCTTTCAATTGAGTCTTTCTAAACTAGTAATATGTGTTTTGGAGTATGCAAGCCATATGTGTTTCGGAGTATACAAGGCACAAGTATGGACAATTGATACTCCATCAATCTTGTCTACTCAAGCAGACAAGCCTTCTATTCCACCATATGGTAGGAGTGTGAGAACCTCAATGACTACACCATCCTTTGTCTCAGCAAGAAAAGAAAAATGTTGGGCCAAGTCAAGACATTGAATGGACTTCTATTGTTTCAAAAGTTGCAACTCACTTTAGTGACAATCTCTCACCTTGTCTCTCAATACTCCACCTAACTAACCATGCATTCTTCCCAAAAAAGCAACAACACAAGACTATCTTTGAGCTATATAGTGAACTCACCTATCTTACCTTCCTATATTTTAGTTTGAAAGCTTGCAGGCTCAAAGATGGTTCCATGACCCAAACAATACAATTTGATGTCATCGCTCCTTCACATCCATGATCGAGTACACCAACAAGTAGAAAAGCTAATAGAGAAGAAGAAGAAATGAAGAGCTTCACCTTCCCTCCATCCCTCACTCTCTCTCTCTCTCTCTCTCTCTCTCTCTCTCTCTCTCTCTCTCTCTCTCTCTCTCTCTCTCTCTCTCTCTCTCTCTCTCTCTCTCTCTCTCTCTCTCTCTCTCTCTCTCTCTCTCTCTCTCTCTCTCTCTCTCTCTCTCTCTCTCTCTCTCTCTCTCTCTCTCTCTCTCTCTCTCATGGAAGCAAGATGATAGAATAGAAGAAGATAATAGAAAGCTTTAATAGTTGCAATGGACAAAGATTTTGTAGCGTGGATGCACCAAAAGGGATAAATACAATTGAGACATCTAACTTTTATACAGACATAAATTAGGGGTACATTTAGGTCTCTTCTCCAGGATGGCAACCCATTTGCATTTTAAGGTTTGCACGCCTTTGCATTTAGGATTTCCACCACTATGAATAGGGGCTTGCACCCTTCTTTGGGCATCCTATCCACTTTGCAAACTCTAGGATGGTCAAATCTTGAAGTATGCTTGGTCCTTAGCCTAAATAGACCTAGCCTATACTATATTTATCACATTTCCATGTGCACAACCCACACAATAGTTGTGGGTGTGACAAATACAACTATGAGTAATAAATACAATTTGCACAAGAGTGAGCTTGGGCTCTCACAAAATAATACATCTATGAATATAATGTGTCTATGAAGTACATCAAGAATTATTTAATTCATGAGATTCTAAAAACTTGTTCTTACATAAGGATAATTTTCAAAAGCTATCAAGACCTTCCAATATGGATGAAGTCAATATAGAATCACCTCTTTTGACGAGACCTAGACCACAAAATAGAAATTTTTCCTAGGATTCCTCTACCTCACAAAGCCTTCTATAGGCACAATCCTTTGTACCAAAAAGAAATTCAAAGACAAGTGACTGGATTACTTGATAAAGGTTTGATCCATCCTAGTTTATTGCCATTTAGTACACTTGTTCTCTTGGTTGAAAAGAAAATAAGACCTATGGGATTTGCATTGATTATACGGTACTAAATAAAGTGATTATAAAAAATTAGTACCCTGTTCTAAGGGTAGATAACTTCTTGGATAGACTTGGGGGGACCAAAAATTTTAGTAAGAAAGATCTTAAATCAATATATCATCAAATTCACATGGATTCAACTAATGTATTTAAAACCATATTTAGGACATAGTTTGATCATTATGAATTCATAGTTATGCCTTTCCATTTTACTAATGCACCCACTATGTTGGATGGATGATGAATACAATTTTCTTACATTATCAAGGCTTTATTATTGTAATCCTTGATGATATTCTTGTTCCCAATGAGTCATAAGAAGAACATAAGAAACATCTTAGAATTGTGTTTAGCTTACTCCATAAAAATTACTTGTATGAAAATCGTAGCAATGGTTTGTTAATAAGAAACCAAATTAGGTACTTGGGATATATATTTTCTATTAAAGAAATTACTATAGATCCAAAAAGAAAGTTTCAACTAGAAAAGACTTGTGCATCCCTAAGAATGTCCATGAAGTTAGACCTTTTCTTGGTTTAGTGGGTTTCTACAAAATTTGTCCAAAACCTTTCATTGTTTGCTTTATATTGACTATATTGTTGCATATAGACATTCTCTTTTGATGGGGTCCTGACTAGCAAAAAAAATTTGATACTCTAAAATATATTTTGACTCATACACATATGGTTTAATTGCTAGATTTTTCTCAACCTTTCTTCCTAGTAGTGATTGATCCTAGTGGCTTAGACATAGGTTTATCATAATGCAAAATGATCACTCTATTACATATGAAAGCCAAAATGCAAACCCTTAGAAAAAAATTACAATAACTACATTGTAACATGCCCGCCTATCAGCTATCCATGCATGTTTTTAGCAATCCATCGAGAGACCAGTCTAAGTGACACCGCCTAATACTCCCATGGAATGTCACAGGGTTTGTCGCCTAGGGTTTCCCGAGTTTGCCTTGCAATGGAATGTTCGCGGCCAACCCCACTAGGATCAACCTGAAACTTGAGTCCCTAGTGGTCAAGGTCTCCTGAAAACATTCTTGCATCGGGTCTTGGACATCCTACTTTACACAGAGATACCCAAGCCAAAGCAGACCCATGTCGCACTTGGTTCAAAGAGAATGGGAAACGAGAGGGATGCGCCGCTCAACCTCTCTGCCCGTAGGGCATAGTCCCATTTTGGTCCCCTAAAACAGCATGAATCGAGTTCTAACCTATCAATACTTAAAGGTCGAGCAAACACAAACCTTGTGAGAAGCCTCCCCGTTCTCTGGGGCCACCTTGTCATAGGATGGACCCGTCGCGAGTTTCGCCCATCCGCTTCCCTTGATAGCTTTAGTTTTCTAATTAGGTCCTATCACATTTATGTGCGACATTTAAAATCAGTTTCCTTAATTAATCCTTTTAGGGAACATGGTTTGTTTGCATAATTTACAGCACAAACATGAATACAGAGCAAGCAATCCTTTGACAATAAGTTCAAACAAATTCCTTAACTTATCTTCATGTTAATCTTTGTCTCCTACCCATACATGAGAAATTATGTATCCCTTCTATCCAACAAAAGTACCTGGTCCAAATCACATGGCACCATAATTTCCAGGCATTATCTAGAATAGGATCTTCCAACGCCCTAGATGTTGGGCTCACGGCAATCTACAACTCCGTTTTAGACTAGGCAAGGGGTGTCTAGAGCTCCACTAACCCCAAGTGACCTAGGAGTGAGACATAACTTCCATGGTTGGCCTTTTCACCACTCCACCTTCGGCCTGTGAATCGAGCAATTCCCTCTTGGGTTGAAACATGGCGTGACCTTAGACATGATCCACCCGCATAAAATATCCTTCCTTAATTAATCCGGTTAAGAATTAAGCACAATCAAGGCAATCAGCCTAGTATCATCATCCGAGAAAACATTTCTTTATTTCCCATGGCAACTTGTTGTCATAGACCCCTGCCATGCATTTACCATCAAGCACAAGCACTTGGAATAATCATCCAAATCACATCCCAACAATCAATTTGATGCATAAGCATTTAAGACATTGTTTGATCAATCAACAAAAACAATGGTATCCTTTTCCAAACATTGCAAGGATAGTCGCGATAACCTTTCCATCGCATATTTGCTCCCCCCCTAGATCAGGAGCGGTTCTATGTAAAATTTACTTAACACACCCTTCTTTCAACCAAGGTATATCTTACGGTTTCAACTCTGTATAATACATAAATTCTATTAATCACTTACATTGATCGATAACCCAGCCTTCTTCCCAAAAAGTACAAAAGCATCGAGACTTAGGGTTTCCTAATCCTCGAGCTCTTCACTTGCCCTAGAGTTGTTGTTGCATCTAGCCCAACCCCGTATAGGATTGCATAGTCGCTATTGGATGGGTCTCTCAAGGCATCTTAATTCTAATCCTTATGATCGTTGCTTGTGTTAACTACACATTAGAGTTTTGAGATTATATTACCTCTAGGATAGATTACTTACCATGTGATCTATCAAGCGTGCAAGCTCAACATACTTTTAGTGTGGTAGAATACATAACTATTATTTTCCAGAGAAAGAGAATTAACAACACCTTGGAACCTTGCAAGTCATTCATGCTATATATGGATTTGTTGCATAGCATCTAGATGCACTTTGCAAACTCCACCTTTTGAATACGTGGAATGAAATTTATCATTTTCAAAGAGCTATTCTCGTGTAGCATAGTATGGGGCCTAATGTACTTCATGCGAGAATCAAAGCAAGCATTCAATTTGGAGATACGTTACTTATGACCGGTACCGCGGTTGGATAGATAGTGATGTCCTCGCCTGAGGCTTCATTGCTCATTGTGGGGTTTCCATCTGCACGCGTCATTTTCCGCTTATCCTCAATCTTTGCAAGTTGCACAAGACCTTCACACCTTATGCCCAATTAGTGGGGCTGATTTGGGAGAGGATTGAGGTTGTGAGTGTTGGATAATCTCGCGAGATAGGTATAGGTTCGTGGCAATGGGGGGAAAAAGATGCTTGTGGCCACCCTCTTTGGAGGGGAAAGGGAGGAGAATCTTCTTGGGGGGGTCTCTATCTTTCTCTCTATCACTCCCTCTCTCTCTCTCCCTCTTCTTCTTCTTCTTCTCTCTTCTTACCTCTCTTCTCTCTCTCTCTCTCTCTCTCTCTCTCTCTCTCTCTCTCTCTCTCTCTCTCTCTCTCTCTCTCCCCCTCTTCTTCTTCTTCTTCTCTCTTCTTACCTCTCTCTCTCTCTCTCTCTCTCTCTCTCTCTCTCTCTCTCTCTCTCTCTCTCTCTCTCTCTCTCTCTCTCTCTCTCTCTCTCTCTCCTCCTCCTCCTCCTCCTCCTCCTCCTCCTCCTCCTCCTCCTCCTCCTCCTCCTCCTCCTCCTCCTCCTCCTCCTCCTCCTCCTCCTCCTCCTCCTCCTCCTCCTCCTCCTCCTCCTCCTCCTCCTTCTTCTTATTATTATTATTATTATTATTCTTCTTCTTCTTCTTCCAAGCTATGGCTACCATTGTTGCAAGACATTTCAGGAAAACTCTCTTTTCTCTTGTAGACCACTTCTGATCTTTTCATTCCAACTCCTAACTTCAAACTTCTACTCCCGCAATGCTGATGCCAAGCTCCTAGGCTTCTCAGACTTCATGGAGTTATGGGGTTTCATGGCTCTGATACCATGTTAGAAAGATGAGAGAGAAATAGGGGCAACATAGAGGAGACAACTCTCAATGTTCTTCTTCTTCATTATTCATCACACTTTCTCTAACTGAGTAACACACCAAACAATATATTACAACCTAAGTCTAGTAGTGTAAAAACTTAGCCTAACTGTACCAACTAAGTCTGACCAACTTTATTGCACACACATGTCGTCCAGATAATCTTTTACTAGATAGAGTTTGTAGGTGTTGGTAGGTAGATTGAGCTTGCATATCTCAATAAGAAAACAAGAAAGTATGGCTTTTATATTTAAAGAGAATAGTTTAGTTTGATTGTGAATTAAAAAGAGGAGGTTAAAATGCATTGAAAGGTATCCGAAAATAAAAAATTTCTCCAAAATATTATGGGTCATTTTGTATCGTTCACAAGATTAATGAGAATGCATTTAGATTGGAAATTCCTCCTCATTGGTAGATTCATAACTCTTTTTATGTTAGCTTATTGAAACCTTTTAAGGGAACTCCTCTAGTAACTCCAGCAGTAGATAACCCAACATTGTTAGAGATAGAAATTGAAATCTTGTATCCAATGTTATCCTTAACAATGACCAAATCACAACTAGAACAAAAAATTAGTATCATATGTATATTTATTTTTGTGGATTTTGTCTATTTTTTGCACAATCCGTGACTTGTTGCATAAGCACACATATGTGATACTAGTCATATTATGCCTGGTATAGAAGGATACTAATGTGCTTTGTGTTGTGGTGAGATTAAAGGGAGTTATGCGGAATAAATGTTTTGAGAGAGTGCATTTTAATGCATAAGGATTAATTGTGGCTGAGTGCTACATAGCATGGCTTTATTATATTTTTGTACACTTCTTGATGCAATAAAATTGTAGGCACATATGTGCAAATTATCTATTTGGATTCTATTATTTTATAAGGCATAGAAGGCTTGATTAATATTTTTATAAACCTTAGTTTAGGTGCATATGTGCAACTTATCTATTTGGATACTATTATTTTATAAGGCCTAAAAGGCTTGATTATTATTTTCATATACCTTAGTTTATGTGTATCTTATAAGAGTTAGAAAATATTGGAGCAAAATGCAACATGCCCACCCATAAGCTATCCAAGCATATTTTTAGCAGTCCATCGAGAGATGAATCTAAGCAACACCGCCCGACACTCCCATGGAATGTTATAGGGTTTGTCACCTAGGGTTTCTCGAGTCCACCTTGTAACGGAATGTTCATGACCGAACGCACTAGGATCGACCTAAAATCTAGGTTCCTAGGGGTCAAGGTTTCCTAACAACATTCTAGCATTGGGTCCTAGAAATCCTACTTTACGTAGAGATACCCAATCCAAGGCAAATCCATGCCGCACTTGGTTCAAAGAGAATGGGAAATAGGAGGGATGCGCTGCTTGACCTCTGTACTTGTAGGGCATAGTCCCATTCCGGTCCCCTTAAATGGTCTGAATCAGGGTTTTAACCTAACAATCCTTAAGGGTCGAACGTCGGTAAAAAAAAGTTCTCTTAGTTAGGTCTTACCACATTTATGTGTGACATTTAAAATCAACTTCCTTAATTAAGCCTTTTAGGGAACAGGGTTCGTTCGCATAACTTAAAGCATCGACATAAAAACTAAGCAAGTAGTCCTTTTGACAAACAAGTTCCTTTATCTATCTTCAAGTTAATCTTTGTCTCCTGCCCGTATAGGAGAAATTATCTATCACTTCTGACTTGCAGAAGTAACTGGTCCAAATCACATGGCACCACAATTTCCATCCTTTATCTAGAAAAGGATCTTCCAACACCTCAGATGTTGGGTCCACAAAAGTCCTCAGCTCCGTTCCGGACGGGCAAGGGGTGTCAAGAGCTCCACTTGGCCCACAAGCTACCTAGGAGTGAAACATCGTTTCCATGGTTGGCCTTTTCACCACTCGACCTTTGGCCTGTGAATTGAGCAGTGCCCTTCTCGAGTTGAAGCACGATGTGATCTTAGAGATGATCCACCCACGCAAAATATCATTTCCTTAATTTATCCAGTTAAGAATCAAGCACAATCAAGGCAATCAACCCTAATATCATTTTCCAAGAAAACTTTCCTTTACCCTCATTGCAATTTGTCATCACACACCCCTGCCATGAATTTACCATAAATCACAAGCACTTGGAATAATCATCCAGATGACAATTTCTCAACAATTAGCTAAATGTAAAAGCATGTTTGAACAACCAACAAAACCAATTGTATTTTTCCAACAATGCAAGAATAAATGCGATAGCATTTCCATTGCATATTCGCTCTTCCCCTTGAGATTAACACTCCCTTCCTTTGGCTAGGGCATATGCTAAGGTCTCATACAACTATGCAAAATGTAAGTCCTACTAATCACTTACATTGATCGACAACACCCAACCTTCTTTCCAACAAGTACAGAGGTATCAATCTTTACTTTGTCTAGGGGTTTCCTATTCCTTGAGCTCTCTTACTTGCCTTTGCAGCCTAGAGTTGTTGTTTGCATCTAGCCCAACCCCGAATTGGATTAATAAACATAGTAATTATCTGACGCATCTCAAGGCATCTTTGTTTTAATCCTTATGATCGTTGTTTATACTAACTACGCATGTCATCAAGATCCCAATGAACTAACAGTTTGTGATATTAGTGAGAGCATGGGCAAAGATCTTAGAGTTTTGAGATTGAATTTCCTCTAGGCTAGATTACTTACCATGCAATCCGTCAAGCGTGCAAGCTATAACATACTTTCAGTGTGGTGAAAAATGTATCTATTATTTACAAGAAAAGGGGAGTCGACAATGCCTTGGAATCTTATATACCATTTATGATATCTTCAATTTTGTCGCATAGTGTCTAGATGCAATTTACTTCTCTTAATACATGTGCTTTGCAAACTCTATCTTTCGAATATGTGAGATGAAACCTATCCCTTTTGATGACCTATTCTTGTGTGGCATAGTACGGGGCCTAACATATCTCATGCGCCAATCAAAGCAAGTATCTATTAATTTGGAAATACATTAATTATGACCGAAACCACAATTGGATTGGTAGTGATCCTCTCGCTCGAGGCTTTCATTGCGGGATTGCCATCCACACATGACATTCTCCGCTTGGGGGTCATTCTCGATCTTCCTCTCTTTTAGATGCAATCCCCTGCTAGAATTTCAGTAGCCTCTTGCTTAAGTGGATGGCAAGAAGGGGGGGAAAACTTCTAGGATAGAGATTAAGTTCATGGGATAGGGTATAGGTTCGCGAGAAAAGGGGAAAGAAAGAACGTATGTGGACACCCTTTAGGGAGGGGAAAGGGGGAAACCTACTAGAAGGTTCTCTCTCTCTCTCTCTCTCTCTCTCTCTCTCTCTCTCTCTCTCTCTCTCTCTCTCTCTCTCTCTCTCTCTCTCTCTCTCTCTCTCTCTTTGTGCATTGCTGTTCAACGTCGAGGCCTCCTATATCCTTACGAATTTGGGGGGGGGTATTATTGGGGGGGTGTGGGGAGAAGGTGGTGTCTCCCCCCCACCCACCACCTATCACTGTGGCACATGCTGGTGGGGTTTTGCAACCTCCCAGATGGCCGCGGACTCTTGTTGAGGGAGCTAGGGGGTGGTAGGCACGTGTAACATTTCCATGCCTCTCCCATAGGAACCCCCCCTTCAAAAATTTTAAAATTAGTTCAAATTTTTTTACCTCTCTCTCCACCCCTACTGACATCATGTCGGGGGGAGAGAGAGAGAGGGAGTAAGAGTGGGAGAGGGGGCATGCACCCCCCCATATGTAGGGGTGGTGGCCAGTCAAACGGTCAAACGGCCGTCTCCCCCCCCCCTATGAACCACCCCTTCCTCACTATATAAGGGGAGCCCCCCCACCTGGTCTTTAACGCCGCCCCCTTGCTCTGCCTGAAACGTCGCCAAGCTGCCACAACCATCGTCACCCTCATCATCATCATTTTTGTCATCATCACCACTCTCATCACCAGTCTCGGCACGATTAAGGAGGAGGAGACGCTGTTAGGGTCAACTGTCTAAAAACAAGAAACTAAAGAAGCTTCCTAGAAGCTTCCACTAAAAGCTTCTTAGGGGTGCTTCACCCCTGCAGATCGCGTAAAGGACACAACTCGTTTGTGGAGGGAGTTCCCTTACGGGAAGGAAGGACTACCAACTTGCAGAAAATTTTAGCATACCCTCCACCTGCCCGACTTATTCCCGACTTATTCCCAAATCCCAATTGTGATGGCCCCAAAGCGCCACACAAGAGGAGCATGCACGGGAGCAAGAGGAGCACGTGCAGGGGTCCCTATCCGAAGCGCAAGAATCGATGATACCCCTCCTGTGGATGTTCAAGTTGTTGCATTATTGAATATATGGCTCATGTGTTAAAAGATGCACTTATGCAATAATGTCCTAGTTGCATCTCGCATATAGGTTAAATATATATTGCAATGTTCTTGTGCATTGGAAGGTTTACATTGGGTAATCTACGTTGGAAAGAATGAATTATGTTGTATACAATGCATTTGTGCAATAAAAATCCCTTGCGATGACCGTAAATAGGTTAATTCATAGAAGGATGTTTAATTAAAGAATAGATAGTTGCTATGGAGAGGAATAAAATAGTTATATTTTATTTAGAATTAGTAGAAGCAACTGCATTATTATTTGCATGACTTGCATGGGAAAAGAAAAAGATTATGGTTTTTTAGCATTATAAATTTACATAGCATAACTTACATGCATAAGTAAATGTATGAAAAGAAAAAGGGTTATATTTTATTTGATGAAAAGCATATAGAATGCAATACGCATGAAATGGTAGTTACATTCAATATGAAAAGATAGGTTAAGTTAAGTTAAAATGTTATTTAGTATTGCGCTTGTAGAGTTAATCCAACATTCTCATACTTAGATCATTTTATGTTGCGAGTAAGAGAGGGTACTAGGCCTTAGGACACGAATACTAGCAAATTGACCAACCAAGGACGACGGGGTTGTCCAAGATCTATTTGACTATAGTACAAGGAGACCTAAGGTAATGATAATTGGGGTCGGTAGGGTATAAACCCTAACCCAAAGAAAAAGGATAAACAAGCAACCTAGCTTGCCAAGCCCTTGGAATCTCGCCAAGTTGCGAATGATTTAGGATCGAATGCTAGGAGTATTCGGGAAGAAGGAATCATACTTTAGCAATTGGTCGTATGAACGACCACAGAAATGATCGTGATTGTACACTTAGGTACATTGTTTGAACTTCTTTGCTCAAGGAACTAATTTAAGGCCAAACACTTAATGCTTCAGGTTAATAGCTTGGAGGGAGAGGTAGGTTCAGTTACCTCCGACTGTCTGCCTAGCCCTATCCAAGGGGGTTGTTAGCCATGCTGGGTACATGGACCAAACCCACCGTGAGAGGTCTCTTCGTGGATGCTAGTTGGAGCGGGAGGACGCTTGGTTGCCACGGGAGGCTCTAGCCGTAAATTCCTTACCTCCAGATCCTGCACAAGAACTCGACATGAATCGAGATGAGATCTCGAGGCCCGTGTACTAGCCTACGGGCGAAACTTGGAGCAACAATCCTGATGATTGTTGGGATAGCCTTCGGGCAAGATACTTGATGTATTCCAAGACTATGATAAATAAAGATCAAATATTTGGGAAAGGAACTTGCTTGACATTGTTTTTTTTTATGTCAGTGCCTAAGTTACATGAAGAAACCTGTGTTTAAATTGGGTTATTAAGGAAGCTGCTTTTGCATGTCAAACTTAATGTGGTAGGTAATTAGATAACTAAGCAACCAGATGAAAGTGCAGTGGACGTGACTTGGGTCCGTCCTACGGAAGGGTGGTCTCGGTTAGCTGGGAACTTTTCTCAAAAGACGTGATAATGAAACTGTGAAGACCTAGAGTTAGTAGAGTTAGAATTCTGATTTATGCTATTTTAGGGGAGCAGAATGGGAATATTCCTTATGGGCAGAAAGGTTGAGCTTTGCATCCCTCTCGTTTCCCATTCTCCATGAACCAAGTGCAGCATAAATCCGCTTTGACCCTGTTGTTTCTTCGCAAAGCGGTTCATCGATGCTAGCTACTTCCTAGACACTTGGCTGATAAAGAACAAAAAAACCCTGACTTCGGGTCTGTCCTAAGTGGGAACGGTCGGATACTTCCACTTTGGGGCAGACTCAGGAAGACCTAGATCACAAACCGTGTGACATTCCTTGCGAGTGCAAGGTGGCGCTTTCTAGACTCTCTTCCCGATGGGCTACTAAGATGTGTCCCATAAGTGGACAAGTAGACACGTTACAATTGGTATCAGAGCAAACCAATGAGATCTAAGGATTATAAGGAAACTTAATGGAGGAAAATAAAGGGAATAAGGGGATAAACGGGGGGGTGAGTAGAATAGAGAAGTGTTTTCTGTTGAAAACATTTCTTTACTCACTTATGGATGCTGGGTTGCAGAGTCACGAAGCATGGAGCAAGTTCTTAGTGTTCCAGGTCATGTTTATGACTGCAATGCATGCTTCAAATTATCGCCAGAGGCTTGGCATGATAAATATTCTGGACCGCATCTATAATCCTTCGCCCCTGTATGAGGAGCGGAGATGGACAGGAGACTCAGGAATATACTACATAGCAACCCACCGACTCACGTACCTTCAGACCAACTTGAAGAGAATCAAGTGGATGGAGGATTTAAAGATCGTGAAGCTGTTCATCTTTGTCGAAGCTCGTGTAAATGTAACTTTGCATGTTAGCGGTCGGAAAGTCAAGCAGAACAAGTATGTCTATGAAGAAGTGACTTAGGTGATTTCTGCTGACAGAATCAAAGTGTTAGGGCGCTATGAGAAGAACGGGCATCAAAACAAGGGATACCCCAAGCTTCCTACGACTTACCATTTCCTGAAAACCCATTACCCCACTCCATATTATTATTCTGTTCCTGTAGCCGATTGTAACACAATCCTATTTTCCCCGAATTGATGTATCAATCAGTCTGTCCTACTTATCCAAAATAAATATACTCAAAGGGACCTGCCTTCATGAATAAATAAGACCTTTTTACAATTGTCTATCTTAATCATAAATGTTAACTAAGGTGTTAATTGATTAAATCACTTAGCTAAAAAGTTGTACTAGTCATATTAACGTAATATGAGAATGTAAGATGAGATGTTAATGTAAAGAATCTTATTTTTCAAATGCAACCCCAAGTGCAAGTTCCAAATCCGACTCTTGCACAAAGTCCAATTACGGCTCAAGAGAAGAAATTCCTTCTCAAAAAAATTAAGCCACCCAAGTTTGATGGCAAGGAAAGAAATGTTCAAGCCGACACCGAGATCTGGATTGAGTCAATGGAGGACTATTTTGAGGTAGTAGGAACTGCACCTGCTAACTAAGCCATGCTCGCCAAACTTAAGCTAACAGGCGAAGCGAGACTTTGGTGGAAATAGTGGTGCAAAGACCAAGAGATCTCGGAGGGGATAGTCACTTGGGATAAGCTTAAGGACGCTGTGCGAGGGAGGTATCTGCCACCTGCCTATCGCACACAAAAGATGAATGAAATCTATGACTTGAAGCAGCTAGGATTATCCCTTGAAGCATATTATTTGAAGTTCATCTCACTCCTAAATTATGCACCTCCAATGGATATGACACATTAGGTGTCAAAATTCTGTATTGGGTTGAATCCACCTATAAACACTCGATTGGAATCAATGTGCCCAATGGACCTATAAGATGCACTCATTTGAGCTGCTCCAATAATACAGGTGCAGACCAAACCAAGGAACAACAGGACTTCGCCTTACAAGGATCAAAATAAGGGCATGTCTAAGGCTCAGACTAAGAGAGCACAGGGTCAGAATCAGGGCCAAAGAAAGAAAGCTAGAGTCAATGATATCAACAACTTTGTTCCAACACAAAGCAATGAGCGCAACCCACGTTGCTTCCATTGCAATGAGCCTGGACACTTCAAGAGGGAGTGTCCCAAGGTGGGCAGAGGACATCGCCAAGGGCAATTCCAAGGTCAAAATAGAGCCACTCATGGCCAAGGAACCACTGTTATGGCCGGAGGGATAACCTCCAATGTTTCCACCAAGAAGCTGGACAATGAAGAAGATCCATCCATGGATGCTGACATTGAGAGGGCAACGGTTCATGCCACTCTTCACAAGAAGGATCCGAATCACCAATTCTCAGTGATTCAAACTCCATCAGAGTATCAAGGTAAAAGCTTCAAAACCTTGATTGACTGTGGCAGTACACATTCCTTCATTTCACCAATCTGTGCAAAAAGATTAGGGATAGCCACAATAGATGCACCTACTTTACTTGTGGAATTAGCAAATGGCCATGAGGTCACTTGTACTAGGCAAACTGCTAAGATGAAATTCCTATTGGGTGGGAAGCCAACTTCTGTGAGATTCAGGGTAGTGAACCTAGGTGTCCACGAATGTTTACTTGGAATGGACTGGCTAATACCCAATTATGCCCACATCCACTATGGGAAGGGCCAAGTCTCCTTCCGCAATTCTGAAGGGGAACTAGTCACGACTCAAGGTGAGGCTGGTAAGCCAAAAATACAGTTGGCAAAAGCAACACGAATAATAAAAGGTGTTCAAAATGGTCTACCCATCTATCTGATTAAGCTAAATAAGCTAGATCAGAATCAAGAATCTGGAGAAGAACCTTCATAGTTAAAGGAATACGCAGACGTATTCCCTGAAGATCTGATGGAACTTCCTCCCCAAAGGAAAGTCAACCACAAAATCAAACTTGTGCCAAGAGTTGCACTGGTCGCAAAGAGGCCATATAAGATGTCCATCCCGAAAGCTATCGAACTGAAAGAGCAACTCAAGCAACTGTTAGATCAAGGCTACATCTGTCCTAGCAGTTCACCATGGGGAGCTCCAGTGTTGTTCCAAAAGAAGAAAGATGGAACACTTCGCCTATGCATTGACTACAGAGGATTGAATCAAGCAACTATCAAAAATAAATACCCCATTCCAAGAATAGATGAATTACTTGACCATCTTCAAGGGGTGAAGATCTTCTCAAAGATAGATCTCAGATCTAGATATTATCAGATAAGGATCAAAGAAGAAGATATCCCAGAGACTGCATTCAGTACAAGGTATGGACACTTTGAATTCCTAGTGATGTCGTCCGGGCTGACGAATGCTCCTACTACCTTCAACAGGTTAATGCATGATATCTTCAGGCCCTATCTTGATGACTTCGTACTCATATTTTTTGATGATACCCTAGTCTACTCAAAATAGGGAAAGGATCATGAACCCCAACTTCGCATTGTTCTTGAAACAATGAGAGCACACAAGCTTTATGCCAAGAAGAAGAAGTGCGCATTTTTCAAGCGACAGATTGAATATCTGGGATTCATTGTATCAACAGAAGGAATTTCAGTAGATCCAACTAAGGTCAGAGACATTCGGGAATGGCCAACACCAACTTCTGTCAAAGAAATACGTAGCTTTCTTGGGTTGACAGGGTGGTACATAATTTTTATCAAAGATTATGCTTTGATTGCAACACCTCTAAGTGATCTACTAAAGAAGCAAGTAGCAATTGTATGGTCACCTTGCTGAATAGACCAGCTTTGACAAACTAAAGCAAAGCTTAGTATCAGCACACCCATCCTAAAACTTCCTGATCTTAGGAAGGAGTTTGAAGTGGTAGCTGATGCTAGCGCACTTACTTTAGGATGTGTACTTATGCAAAGTATCAAGAATTCTCCATCAGTAATGGACTTGTCTACTTTAGGATAAGATTATGTATCCCTGCAAGCCAAACTCTCAAGCAGAAGATACTTTGGGAAGCCCACGACTCCCCTTTCTCAGGGCATCCTGGTTATGCCAAGACCCTTAACACGGTCAGAAAGAGCTATTATTGGGAAAGGCTCAAGGAAGACGTACTCAAATATGTCATGGAATGTTTGTCTTGTCAACGCATTAAGGCAGAACATGTTAAAATGCTTGGGAAATTGCAACCACTTGACATTCCACAAATGAAATGGGAGTTCATCAGTATGGACTTCATTGTTGGCCTACCCCAATTTCAGGGAGGATATAACTCTATTTTGGTTGTAGTAGATATGCTCACCAAGGTCACACATCTCATCCCTGTTAAGATGAACTATAAAGCTTCAGATATCGCAAGATTATTCATCAAGGAAATATTCAAACTTCATGGGTTACCCAGAAGAATCATTAGTGATCATGACTCTCTTTTCACATCACACTTCTGAAGGGCTATCTTTGAGGCGATTGGAACTCAACTCTGTTTCAACACAGCTTACCATCCCCAAACTGATGGTCAAAAAGAACGAGTCAATCAAGTCATTGAAGATATGCTTAGAGCATATTGATGTCGCGAACCCAAAAAGTGGATTCAATACTTACCACTGGTTGAGTTTGCTTACAATGCTTCTTACCAATAGAGTATTCAGATGACCCCTTTCCAAGCATTGTATGGGCATGATTGACATACCCCTTTGAACTTCTCGGATCCAACTTTGAGGGTAGAAGCTTCAAGAGAGATGCTAGAAGACATGGATGATCAAATCAAATCAATAAGACAAGACATTCAAGTTGCCCAGGATAGATAGAAGGCCTACGCTGACTTGAAATGGCAAGACAGATCCTTTGTCGAAGGTGATATGGTATTTATCCGTGTACGTCCTAAAAAGAGTTCACTGTCCTTGGGAGAGTACAAGAAGCTAAGTCTGAGGTATTGTGGATCTTATAAGATCATCAAGTGCCTAGGGCCTAATGCTTACAAACTACAGCTGCCCGCAACTCTAAAGATTCATAATGTATTCCATGTTAGCCTATTGAAAAAGTATCTACCTAATCTGAATCATGTACTTGATGATTAGCAAATTGTAATGCCTAGCCAAGGAGTCTTAGAGCTACGGCTTGATAGAATCCTAGATGTTAGGGAGAGGCATTTGAGATCAAGGAACTTAAGAGAATACCTCATCTAGTGGAAAGATTATCCCGAAGAGGATGCCACCTGGATGGATGAAAATACTCTCAACCAACAATACCCCCAGATCTTCTCGAGATGAGGACATCTCAATTCGTCTAAGGGGGAGAGGATGTAACATTTCCCGTGCCTCTCCCATAGGAACCCCCCTTTCAAAAATGTTAAAATTAGTTCAAATTTTTTTTACCTCTCTCTCTCCCCCTATCGACAGCATGTCGGGGAGAGAGAGAGAGAGAGGGAGTAAGAGTGGGAGAGGGGGCATGCGCCCCCTAGATGTAGAGGTGGCGGCCCATCAAACCACCCCCCTCCCCCCCCCCCATGAACCACCCCCTCCACACTATATAAGGGGAGCCCCCCCCCCCCCCCCCCCGCCCCCTGGTCTTCAGCACCGCCCCCTGCTCCACATGAAATGCTGCCAAGCTGCCAGGACAACCACCACCCTCATCATCATCATTTTTGTCATCATCACCACTCTCAACACAATTGAGAAGGAGGAGATGCTGTCACGGCTGACTATCAAAAAACAAGAAACTAAAGAAGCTTCTTAAGAAGCTTCCTAGAAGCTTCCACTAAAAGCTTCTTAGGGATGCTTCACCCCTGCAGATCGCGTAAAGGACACAACTCGTTTGTGGAGGGAGTTCCCTTACGGGAAGGAAGGACTACCAACTTGCAGAAAATTTTAGCATACCCTCCACCTGCCCGACTTATTCCCAAATCCCAATTGTAATGGCCCCAAAGCGCCACACAAGAGGAGCATGCACGGGAGCAAGAGGAGCACGTGCAGGGGTCCCTAGCCGAAGCGCAAGAATCGATAATACCCCTCCTGTGGATGTTCAAGTTGTTGCATTATTGAATATATGGCTCATGTGTTAAAAGATGCACTTATGCAATAATGTCCTAGTTGCATCTCGCACATAGGTTAAATATATATTGCGATGTTCTTGTGCATTGGAAGCTTTGCATTGGGCAATTTACGTTGGAAAGAATGAATTATGTTGTATACAATGCATTTGTGCAATAAAAATCCCTTGCGATGACCGTAAATAGGTTAATTCATAGAAGAATGTTTAATTAAAGAATAGATAGTTGCTATGGAGAGGAATAAAATAATTATATTTTATTTAGAATTCGCATAAGCAACTACATTCTTATTTGCGTGACTTGCATGGGAAAAGAAAAGATTATGTTTTTTTAGCATTGTAAATTTACATAGCATAACTTGCATGCATAAGCAACTTGCATGCATAAGTAAATGTATGAAAAGAAAAAGGGTTATATTTTATTTGATGAAAAGCATATAGGATGCAATACGCATAAAATGATAGTTACATTCAGTATGAAAAGATAGGTTAAATTAAGTTAAAATGATGCTTAGTATTGCGCTTGCAGAGTTAATCCAACGTTCTCGTACTTAGATCGTTCTATGTTGCGAGTAAGAAAGGGTACTAGCAAATTGACCAACCAAGGACGACGAGGTTGTCCAAGATCTATTTGACTATAGTACAAGGAGACCTAAGGTAATGATAGTTGGGGTTGGTAGGGTATAAACCCTAACCCAAAGAAAAAGGGTAAACAAGCAACCTAGCTTGCCAAGACCTTGGAATCTCGCCAAGTCCTGAATGATCCAGGATCGAATGCTGGGAGTATTCGGGAAGAAGGAATCACACCTTAGCAGTTGGTCATACGAACGACCACAGAAATGATCGTGATTGTACACTTAGGTACATTGTTTGAACTTCTTTGCTCAAGAAACTAATTCAAGGCCAAACACTTAATGCTTCAGGTTAATAGCCTGGAGGGAGTGGCAGGTTCAATTACATTCGACTGCCTGCCTGGCCCTATCCAAGGGGGTTGTTAGCCGCACTGGGTACATGGATCGAACCCGTCGCGAGAGGTCTCTCTGTGGGTGCTGTTTGGAGCGAGAGGATGCTTGGGTGCGAGGGGAGGCTCTAGCCGTAAATTCCTTGCCTCCGAATCCCGCACAAGAGGCCGACGTGACTCAAGATGGGATCTTGAGGCCCGTGCACTAGTCTACGGGTGAAACTTGGAGCAACAATCCTGATGATTGCTGGGATAGCCTTCGGGCAAGATACTTGATGTATTCCAAGAATATGATAAATAAAGATCAAATATTTGGGAAAGGAACTTGCTTGACATTGTTTTTTTTAATGTCAGTGCCTAAGTTACATGAAGGAGCCTGTGTTTAAATTGGGTAATTAAGGAAGCTGCTTTTGCAATTCAAACATAATGTGGTAGGTAATTAGATAACTAAGCAACCCGAGGAAAGTGCGGTGGATGTGACTTGGGTCCGTCCTACGAAAGGGTGGTCTCGGTTAGCTGGGAACTTTTCTCAAAAGACATGATAACGAAACTGTGAAGACCTAGAGTCAGTAGAGCTAGAATTCCGATTTATGTTGTTTTAGGGGAGCCGAATGGAACTATGCCTTATGGGTAGAAAGGTTGAGCTTCGCATCCCTCTCGTTTCCCATTCTCCATGAACCAAGTGCAGCATATATCCGCTTTGACCCTGTTGTTCCTTCATAAAGTGGTTCATCTAGAGCTCGACGCTAGCTATTTCCTAGAGACTTGGCTGATAGAGAACAAAAAAACCCTGACTTCAGGTCGGTCCTAAGTGGGAATGGTCGGATACTTCCACTTCGGGGCAGACTTGGGAAGACCTAGATCGCAAACCGTGTGACATTCCTTGCGAGTGCGAGGTGGCGCTTTCTAGACTCTCTTCCCGATGGGCTACTAAGACGTGTCCCACAAGTGGACAAGCAGACACGTTACAGCACGTGGCCTCCCTCCTTATTATCATCGACTATCTCCTCCTCGTCTTCTTCCTCCCCATCGACGTCATCATGCCACCTCCCCCTCGCTACCTATTCGGTGATGACAAAGGGGGAAAAGATTGAAATTTTTTCAATTACTTTAATTATTAAGGGGGGGATTCCTATGTAGGACCCTACGGGGATATTACACAAAAGCGTGGCATTGATGTAAGGAAAGAAGAGGCCCAAAAAGGATATATTTTTCAATGTTATTTTTAGCATATAAGCTTAATATAACTTATAAATATATGCACGGGGGCAAATTGCACCTAATGATCTTGTGTCATGTATATCTTGTCTATTTCTTTTCTCTCTTGCAAATTGTGTTCTTTCAATTCTCTATTATTTTTTTGTAATTGTATGATGAAGACTAGCAGCATTATCCCTACAACACTCGAAAGCATTGCAACATTTGTTATGTGGGGGGAGGAGCTATGAACTATGGTATAAGGCAAAGGGGTGAGAATCTCAACTTCTAATCAAAATTTCTTGATCAACTTATCATCAATTTTCTTTCAATTCATTGGAGCTAGATTGAACTCCACATTGCTCTCAAGTTTCATCAAGTTAGTGTATGACAAAACATGTGACAAGCAATAAGTTTGAGCTTAAAGAAGCCATCAACAAAGCAATGAAGCAACAAAGTAAATAGATTCCATGAATAGCTCAAGCGTAGAAATATTGAAGATAAGGAGCCTCAACTATCACAAAGGCATGTAAAATAGATAAAAATCAAGGTCCTTACTTCTTCAAATAAAATATACATTATCTTCTATCTCCATGGTTCAATATTCATTGTACATGCTTTAGTGCACAAGCAATACTAAGAGCCTAGTTTACCACTTAATTAGCAAGCTAACCTCTAACATTTCCCATTCACTCTTTGTAATGTTGAAAGCCTAATTGTGCAGTACTTCTTATGCTTATTTTTTCTTAAAAAGAAGAAGAAAACGAAAATTAAATATGCACCCATGGAGTACCTCAAGTTAGATACATTTGGTGGTCTTGGTTGTTGCTAAGCTCCATCTTCAAAGTTATCATATTTGATCATAGAAACAATGCCATTGCTTACTCTCTTGGCTAATTTTGGAGGGAGGTGCCCCTCTCCACCCTTGTGGAAGCTTAGGTGTGCATCTCCAGTATTTAACAAATTCATACGTAAATTTAGGGCTATTTTTAGTTTGTTATGGTAATGGTGTCAATCTAGGTATGCTCTCTCTCTCTCTCTCTCTCTCATATTAGAACCACACATACACACATAGTTTATAGAGTGGTCACTAAGTTGAGTACTTTGTGGAGCATCTACCCCTCCAAGTATCACCCAAGAATTGCCTTGGTCCAAAACATGATGGCTCATAAGTGCAATTCCTCAAGAGGTCATGAAATGGTGCGCAGATCGGTCGCAGATAGCTCATGTAGTGATTCCCTGAAGGTCCCCAAGAACAATGAACTCTACCTTTTTGCACAAAAAACAATGTAAAAGCATGCACAACAAGAGACAAGAGACAAATTGGGTTCAATCTCCCCCATGCCTTATGTGAGCGCTTCACAAAGTATGTATTTTATTTTTATTTCCAATCTTCATGCTCAATAATAGCCCAATTACAAAAATATGACAAGCTTTTAGCTTTTGAGTTTGCTTTCTACAAAAATAGGAAAATAAAGCTAATGGACGGTGCCCATAGAGTCTGGCACGCCCAATCTCAATGTCCAAATAGAAATAACATATCCGGGCGCATAGGCGCATACAAAATAATAATCAATAATCGATGTCTCAATAGACATAACAAAATATAGGCGTGGCGCCTATCAAAATATAGTCCAAATGTCAAATACCCACTAGACTCCAATGCTTTCCTCCGCCACTGCTGCTATCTCTACACATCAACTGAAGCATTCACAATCGTTAGTAAAATAATACAATTAAATCGACAAAAGTGAATACCTAGCAGTCTTCAGCTATATAAATAAATCAACTGGTTAGAAATAAATCCTAACCTTAATTTATTACGAGTGCGCACTCTAAACTCATAAACGTTTATTAATTTAATATGCATTTTGTGGAATCACCCGCTATGGAATCACCCATGTACACACTAAATTAATGAAACGCCCGAAAAGGACAAGCATCCCCATCAACTTCTCGCACAAAGAATCCTCTTTGTGTATGAGCCCCGGTCATCTAAGTTTACGGAATCCACCGTAAAACCTCATGGAATCCACCGTGGCACGGAATCCACCGTGGAATATGCCTCATGGCATTATACCCCCGGGGTGGGATAGCAATTGACCTCAATTGCTATTAGCTCAATGTGGAGCTAACAGAGTGGGGAAAGCATTTAAGTCTCTAGCGTGCATCCATTGTGCTTCCTCTACAGGATGGTTCTTAAATTTTACTAGATATCTAGAATACCTTCGGCCAGTTCTAGTGGTCATGTAGTCAGTGTCTATGATGGCTTCTGGTTCAAGTATTTCAGTCTCTTCTTCTAGTAAAGGTGGGTTTTCGTAAACAGGGTGGATAGGTAATTGGCCTCTAAATGGTCTCAATAAACTAATGTGAAATGTATTATGAATTTTCCAATGAGATGGCAATTCTAACTTGAAGGCATTGTCATTAATCTTATGAATAATTCTAAATGGTCCATAGAATCTAGGAGCTAATTTGACAACTGGATGTCTATCTACACTTTGCAGTCTACGCTTTTCTATTCTAAGCCAAACATAATCATCAACTTTGAAATTCATGGCTTGTCTTTTCTTGTTGGCTTGTTTGGTATATGATTGTTGGGCTTTAGCAATCATATCCTTAACTTCATCAAAAATACTGTTATGCATAGTAGCGATATCATCAGCACTCTGAATTCTATTAGACAAAGATGCAACAGGTGTAGATAATCTATATCCATAAATGACTTCAAAAGGTGCTTTCTTTGTAGATGTGTGCAGTGTATTGTTATATGCAAACTGTAATAAATGTAAATGAGTATCCCATGTCTGAGGTTTAGAGATAGTGTATGCACGTAAAAGATCTAAAATGGTACTATTTGTGGCTTCTGTTTGTCCATTTGTTTCTGGATGAAATGCAGATAAGAAATCAATCTTTGTGCCTAGATTTGCAAACAGTGTAATCCAAAAATTATTACAAAATCTAGAATCTCGATCTGAAATAATCACTTTTGGCAATCCATGGTTAGTAAAAACAGTTTTCAAAAATAACTGTGCTGCTTGTGATGCTGTTAAAGTTTTCTTACATGCAATGAAATATGCTTGCTTACTAAATCTATCTACAATTGTCCAAATCATGTCATGGTTAGATTTAGTATTTGGTAAACCAGTAATGAAATCCATAGATATATGTTCCCAAGGTTTAGATGGAATAGACAAAGGCATTAATAATCGATATTGTTTACCATGATGTCTCTTTATTCTTTGACAAATCAAACATTCAGAAATGAAATTAGATACATCTGCATCCATATGCGACCAATAAAAATCTTTAGTTAACATGCGTATTGTAGAAATGATACCTCTATGACCTTGATATGGGGGACAATGAATTTCATTCAAAACAAAAGATCGGAATGGAATAGTAACACACAGTCTCTTTTCAAAAAACATAAATCCATCATTATATGACAATGAATCAACAGGAATGAAATTATTTTGAACTAATTTTTGCCAATCAGAATGAAAAGTAATATCCTGGTGATATGTGTCTTTCATAGCAATCAAAGAATCAAAAGATATGATAGAAATATTATGAATTGCAGGTCTTCTACTCAATGCATCAGCAACTACATTTTCTTTTCCAGGTTGGTATTGAATGATAGGATGAAAACTTTGAATGAAGGAAGCCCATTTGATATGACGGTCAGAGATTTGGGGTTGGCTAAGTAGATGTCTAATGCTTTGCTGCTCAGTCTTTATCATGAATTCTGAACCCATTAAATAATGCTTCCATTGTTTTAATGCTTGTACAACTGCTAATAGTTCTTTGTCATAAGTGGAATATTTGAGCTCAGAGGGTTTCAGCTTAGAACTAGAATATGCTATTGGATGGTTGTCTTGCATTAATACGGCTCCTATTCCTGATCCGCTAGCATCGGTCACAACTAGAAAGAATGGTCTGTTAAAGTCAGGCAATTGTAGAACAGGGGCATTAGTTAATGCACGTTTCAGTAAATCAAAGGATTTCTGCTGTGTTTCAGTCCATTGATAAACAATTCCTTTCTGAAGAAGTTTTGTTAATGGTAAAGCAAGTAATGAGAAATTACGTACAAACTTCCTATAGAAACTAGCAAGACCAAGGAATGAGCGTAATTCATGTACATTTTTAGGAACAGGCCAATGCAATATTGCATCAATTTTCTTAGGATCAACTTTAATTCCTTCTTTTGATACAATATGACCTAAATATTCTATTTCTGTCTTAAAGAATTCACTCTTTTCAGGATTTGCAAACAATTGATTTTCTTTCAGTAATTGAAAAACTAATGATAAATGCTCATAATGCTCTTTTTCACTTTGACTAAACACCAAAATATCATCAAAGAAAACAATCACACAATATTGATATTTCAGAAAAATACGGTTCATCATTCTACTGAAAGTAGCAGGTGCATTAGTCAATCCGAATGGCATGACTAAGAATTCGTAATGGCCAAACTGTGTTCTAAATGCAGTCTTAAATATGTCGGATCTATCTAGCCTCACCTGATGATATCCAGACTTAAGGTCAATTTTACTAAATATAGAAGATCCTTGCAGTTTGTCCATAAGGTCATCAACTCTAGGTATAGGATACATATTCTTTACAGTGATCTTATTTAATGCTCGGTAGTCAATACACATACGATAGGTATTATTCTTTTTCTTGACTAAGAGCACAGGTGCACCGAATGGAGAACTGCTAGGTCGAATTAAGCCTCTATTTAGTAATTCTTCAACTTGACTCTGGATTTCTTTTTGCTCTATTTGATTGTGCCTATATGGTGCTTTGCAAGGTGGTTGTGTGCCAGGTATTAAATCAATCTTATGGTCTTCTGGACGTGAAGGAGGTAAACCTAGTGGTAGGTCTTCTGCAAAACAGTCCTTAAAATATGCAAGAAATTCCTTATGCCTAGGGTGCATATGATTTTCCTTTGCATGCAATTCATTCATCCAAATGAGATATGATTTAGTATTCTTGCGTAGTGCACGTTTTGCTTGAGTATGCGAAAGCAGTGGAAAAATATGAGATGCATGCATACCATATAATGTAATAGATTTTCCTTGAAAATTAATATTCATTGTGTGCGTGGAATAATCTATATTTGGATTATGCTGGTGTCTCCATGGCATTCCTAAAATAATGTCACTTGACTGTAATGGGACAACTAAGAAATTTCTTCTTTCAATATATGGACCAATTTGAATTTCTAAATCTTGTACTTCTTGTGTGCCATTGTACCTAGTGCCTAAAAATGCAGCTTTTATGCGATAATGCGTAGGTACAGTATGCAATTTCAATTCCTTTACCAATTTTGCTAAAATAAAGTCATGGGTACTACCGTCATCATGCAATATAGTTCTTTCCTTTCCATGCACCATACATTTCATAGTCAACAATGAATGTGGAGTAGGCATACCTGGTAAAGTGTCGGAAGTAGTAGTAGGATCATCCTCATCTTCAGTGAAATCCGGCATATCCTCATGCTCGTCTTCATCCATGGCTCCAAGGTAGTTGATATGTGCTGGTGGCTTCTTTGAATGACAATTTGCTGCGAGATGCCCTGGCTGGTGACACTTGTAGCATACTATTGGCTTGGCTTTGGTTACATTATTTGCAATGGCTAGAAGTCTGGGTACATTTGAATTTGCTTGTGGAATAGGTTTAGGATTTGGATTGACAGTGGATGGTAATGCAGGTGGTTTAGGCCAATTCTTGCGGAAAGATGGTGATAAGAAACGACCTGGATTAAACCTTCTAAAATTGGAATTGAATTGTTTAGATCCATAATTACCGTTGGCTTGGAATTGCTGTGGTCGTCTATCTCTTCCGCGTAACTTATCTTCAGTGTCGTGAGCTAAGGAGATGGCGTCTTCAAGGGTAGCAGGCTTGAACATGTTCACTTCAGCGTAGTAATGTCCAAGAAGTCCAGACATATACTTCCGCTTATGTGTCGTCTCTGGTACGTCTTCAAGCATGCGTAGCTGTAGGAGTGCATTCCAAAAACGCTCTGTATACTGTGAAATAGGCTCACGATCTCGCTGTTGAAGTAAATCCCATTGCTTGATAGCCTTCTCATGAAATTGCGGTGGAAGGAAATTCTGCATGAACTTCTTCTTGAAATCTTCCCAAGTAGCAAGACATTCTATGCTCTTGCGGACTATAGTCCACCAAAGTGATGCTCTGTCTATCAGATGATTAGTAACACTCTTGATTTTATCTTTTTCGGGATAAGTTTCCTCATGGAAATAGTCATCAAACTGGCTAATGAATGATAAAACAGTCTTTCCTTCTCTTATGCCATTGAAAGTGCGAAACTTGAAACTTCGTTTACTTATCTTGGATTCCTTGCGAATGGTTTGTGCTTCAAGGGTAGCGTCGATGGTACGGTGAATCAAATCTTCAGCTTGAGGTTCTTCTTTATCGGTGGACGCTCTTTGAAGTTTTGTCAATTGCGCTTGCAATGCTTGCCTAGCCCTTCGCTCTTCTTCTAATAGTAGCATGATTAGATCCAGCTTTTGTTCCATGGTAGGCTCAGGTAGGTCGTCTTCAGCCATAGGATCATCCATATGTGGGGTAGTCATCCTGTAAAACTCAACAAACCTTTCTCTCTCAAAATCAAGTTAGCGGGATGAGCGTAGCTCAAATTTGGGGTTACAAGGCTATGTATTTTTGGGTATTTCTTTGTATATTTTCAAAAAATCTACAATATTTCTGTATCCGTTTGCTGAAAGTACTTCAACGAACTTATAGATAGGTAGAACAGCTTGCTGCGAACAACTTTCCAATTCAAAGTTTTTGCATACGAACAAGTCTTCTAGGAGTTTTAAGCATTAGTCAATTCTGATTTAGTCTGACTTGCAGAGTTGCAGACTTAGCAGACTTGCAGAGTTGTTGACTTGCTGAACTTAGGCCGACTTGTAGAACTTGCAGAACTTGATTTCAATCGACTTGCTGAACTTGACTTCAGAAGTGCGGGACCTGGAGTTTGCCAACTTGTCTGCCCTGTGTGACTTGCAGTGACTTAAGCTTAAGTGATTAAGCTTAAACTTAATAAGCTTAATGGTGGACTAGCAGGCGGCGTCTAATTTCGTGGGGGGGGGCCGTTTTTTTCCGCCGGAAATCACGGGATGAAGCTGTTTTGCCCACGATTTGAATATTAGAGCTCCCTAAGCTTAAGATTAAGCTTTGTTATGATAATTAACTTGATTATGAAGAGAGCTTATCTCTGTAACTCCACGACTTGATGATGGAGATGTATGCGTGGTCCTCCGCCTGCAGAGCCTGGTCCTTCGCAATCTGACAGTGGAAACAGGGGTTCTTGATCGCCAGAAGTCTGCCTGTATCGACGGTTTGTGACGAGATTGACTGTAGAGCCCATTTGTTCCTGGAGCTCCGCCTTCGCTCGAGATTGGTAGCGATTGGAAGCTCTTGATCTACGCTCCGCTCTGATACCACTGGTGCGCAGATCGGTCGCAGATAGCTCACGTAGTGAATCCCTGAAGGTCCCCAAGAATAATGAACTCTACCTTTTTGCACAAAAAACAATGTAAAAGCATGCACGACAAGAGACAAGAGACAAATTGGGTTCAATCTCCCCCATGCCTTGTGTGAGTGCTTCATAAAGCATGTATTTTATGTATATTTCCAATCTTCATGCTCAATAATAGCCCAATTACAAAAATATGACAAGCTTTTAGCTTTTGAGTTTGCTTTCTACAAAAATAGGAAAATAAAGCTAATGGACGGTGCCCATAGAGTCTGGCACGCCCAATCTCAATGTCCAAATAGAAATAACATATCCGGGCGCATAGGTGCATACAAAATAATAATCAATAATCGATGTCTCAATAGACATAACAAAATATAGGCGTGGCGCCTATCAAAATATAGTCCAAATGTCAAATACCCGCTAGACTCCAATGCTTTCCTCCGCCACTGCTGCTATCTCTACACATCAACTGAAGCATTCACAATCGTTAGTAAAATAATACAATTAAACCGACAAAAGTGAATACCTAGCAGTCTTCAGCTACATAAATAAATCAACTGGTTAGAAATAAATCCTAACCTTAATTTATTACGAGTGCACACTCTAAACTCATAAACGTTTATTAATTTAATATGCATTTTGCGGAATCACCCGCTATGGAATCACCCATGTACACACTAAATTAATGAAACGCCCGAAAAGGACAGGCGTCCCCATCAACTTCTCGCACAAAGAATCCTCTTTGTGTATGAGCCCCGGTCATCTAAGTTTATGGAATCCACCGTAAAACCTCACGGAATCCACCATGGCACGGAATCCACCGTGGAATATGCCTCCTGGCATCATGAAAAGCCATATGTTAATGGTCAATCCACAACCGTGGGCCATATACTTTCTCTTAAGAAGAGGCAATTCCTAGCTGATAATACATTGCAATGGGTTTGAAAACTAAAGTGGCATCATTGCAAAGGGTTTGAAAATTGAAGTAGTATCACAACTTTATTACAAAGCCAAATGGTTTTCACATGCCAACATTAATGATGTCCATGAGGGTTTGAATCCTTTGGCTATATAATCCCATACATGCACATGTGCACGACACAGATATGCATGCACACACGCATGCATGCATGCATATAGAGGTATGCTAAAAATTTTAAGTTTGCTGGTAATATCCATGGCTTTCAATCTTTCATAGACTCTTGTATCACTCTTGGTTTCTTGCAATGCCAATACATGATACTATGTAGTTATAGTAGGATTCTATATGGAGTTACAACTTGATGTGCATAGTTAATTGACACGAGCATGAAAAACAACGAGTGGTGTTTTCCATGTAGCACATAAGTTACAACTTGATGCGCATAGTTAATTGACTCGAGCATGAAAAACAAAAAGTGGTGTTTTCCATGTAGTACATAAGCTACATTGTACATGGTCCATTGGTTTGAGCATGAAGAATCAAACACCAACACCACCTCTTTCTCACTAGTGCTCAACAAAAAAGTCATATGAACCATGCAAGATAAATACAATGTTAAAGATTTAGTGATAAGATGTTGCTTGTATACTGGCATTTAGTAACATTAGCACACATTGTGCACTAGAGTTACTCTTTGTTGGTTGATTTTTTAAATCTTGTACGTGTTAGTTATGGGCTAGAAAAAGAAAACGACCCATACACACAATTAAAAAAAGAAAAAGTGAAAAAATTTAGAGCACGAACTAAAGCCTATCATTAAAGGTAATATTTATTTTCAAGAACAACCTTCAAGTCCTTGCCCATCATCACTCGAGCATTGTGTCACATCCAGGTGTGTTGTTACAACATCTATGCATGGACAGAAGGGGCTTATATTCAAGTTGGCCTTCCCCTGCGAGTATCCCCTAACTCTATGTGAGCAAGGTTAAGTGGAAAGAGAAGCTCATTGGTGACAACACACATGCCTAGGAGGCCCAACCAATCGGCAACTTCTAACATGCTTCTAAGAGGTGCTCTTAGGTGTAATCACTCTTCCTGTGGGGGAAGGCCTAATACTGGAATGAGCTGTGCTAGGCTTGTAAACCCTAGGTGCAACACATAGCATTGAGCATGCCTGAAGGGCTATAAGCAATGGGTACTGCCCGGTCAAGGCCTTAATTTGGATTGGGATGTTACTTGTTTAGTTGTTTAGTGCAAACTGGGTTAGGTGAGCCGTGCTCCACATTGCTAGTGCATGAGGCTCCTGCAAGGTGTTCAAAATACTATCAACTCTCTCTCTCTCTCTATCTCTCCTCTCTGTGCATGAACCAAATAGTACTATACTCTCTCTCTCTCTCTCTCTCTCTCTGTTGTCAGCGCCAGACTTGTGAGCCACCTTCTTTCTGCTGTGGTTTTCTTGTTTCTTTTTCCCCCCCTCTATCAGGCAGACAACCCAAAAGAGAGAGGAATGCAGGCAACTATTTCAGGATTACTCGCTCTTTCAGTTTGTTCTCTTCTGCGTCTGGTTCTCCTGTCTGCACTCTGATGATGGCCCCTCAACCCAAGAAGCTTGTGTGTGTCACAGGAGCTTCAGGCTTCGTAGCGTCGTGGCTTGTGAAGTGCCTGCTCGAGCGCGGGTATTGCGTGCGTGGGACTGTTCGGGATCCTGGTATGGTGCTGAACACAATAGGAGCATTCTTCATCCAATCTATATTACCTACTTTGAACGTTTAACCCTGTTTTGAATAACCGTACGTTCTTCATGTACACCATGCTCTATTTTCAACCTGTGATGTGCTATTTACTGCCAGTTTTTCCTTCCAACACCTGCATCAGAGCTTAAAATGTATTTAATTTTCATGGTGTTATCAAAGCTGTAACCATCGAAGATGTCAAGATTGTCCCCCACATAACACCTGAACATTGGTGATTAAGGAATTATGAATGTGGATAACTGGAAAGTTCAATTGGTGCATGTAACATGGATATATCCTGCACTGCTGAAGCGGTTTAGCTTGAAGCAAGCCAGAGGAGAGCAGAATATGACTGTAACCATTGCCTCATGGACCTGAGGGTATCACAGTGGCATTGTCTAAATCGACTTTCGTCTCATGTTAGTCCTTTCATGATGAACCGAACCAGTACTCCAGCCGCTGATGTTTATTTTGGCTGTAGGCATGAAATATAGACATAATGATGTGCATAATCATCCACCCTGGTACACTATTTCAGGTTCATTTTGCTGATGCAGGTAATTCAGACAAAACAGCACACTTGTGGGAATTACCAGGAGCCAAGGAGCGGCTGACACTACTGCCAGCAGATCTTCTAGCTGAGGGCAGCTTTGACACCGCAGTTGATGGATGTGAGGGTGTTTTCCACACTGCAACCCCTGTAAAATATGTCAGAACTGATCCCCAAGTAAGGTTTGCAAACACCCTGAACTACTATGGGGAGTATATAGCCTTGTTCAATTATGGGAAGTCCAATCAGTTCTGCAAATGTAGATCTCTAGTTTGAAAGGATTTTCCAAGCACATTAAAAAAGTGAGACATGAGGCCTTCTACAGGTGGAGCTTATCGATCCAGCTGTGAAGGGAACTTTGAATGTGCTTCAAGCTTGCAAGAAGTCAAAGACAGTGAAGCGAGTGGTACTCACGTCATCCAGTGCAACAGTACGCTTTAGAGAAGATATCAAACCGGATGAGGTGCTTGACGAGTCAAAATGGAGTTCTTTAGATCTCTGTTACAGAATTCAGGTATTTTGAGAACATTCAAGGGCCAGTTTTTCACCATCACATAGACTTAATAGCTTCCAATATCTCATCTTGTAAGTGGATAGCTGCTGATGTTGTTGCAACTCAATATTGTGCATGTGCATCATATCTATAGCTGTGGTATTCTGTGGCAAAAGTCCATTCAGAGCGTGCTGCATGGGAGTTTGCTGAGAGGAACAATCTTGATCTGGTGGTTCTACTCCCTAGTTTTGTCATTGGACCAGTTTTGCCAGCAGAGCTTTCTTCGACAGCTTCAGATGTGCTGGGACTTCTGAAAGGTAAAGGACTTTAACCAATGGAAGTAAAAGGAACATGTGCTGGTGCTTTAATGTTGTTGATAGCTTGAAATGCATGCAGGCGCAAGTGATAAATTTGCACTACATGGTAGATTGGGATATGTGCATATAGATGATGTGGCTACAGGACACATCTTGGTCTATGAGCACCCCTCTGCAAAAGGGAGGTATCTGTGCTCAGCCACTGTTTTGGAAATACAGGAGCTTGCAAAAATGTTGGCCAACCGATACCCATATCTAGACATACCATTGGAGTAAGCATACATACAAAATAACCCTATCCTAGTTTCAATTTAATCCCTCATAACCTTAGCTAGAGAGCTTAGTTCACAGGCGTGATGGGATGACTAGCTACTAAGAAAAGTTAATGAGTTTAATGAGAAATGTTATGTCCTCTTCATTACATTGTGATATAATGGGCCAATGTGCTGACGCAGATTTCAGAGCTATGGGGAGAGACCGCGTTATCTCCTAGACTCATCAAAGATTGAAAGGCTGGGCCTGCACTTTAAGCCTGTGGAAGACATGTTTGATGACTGCATTTCCTCATTCAAGGCCAAAGGACTACTGGCATAGAAACACCTAAAGTACTTTACTCTAGATTCAGGGAAGAAATATTTTGAGTGAGTCCTGCAAACCATATATAATGGGCCTCAAAGCAAAGCTTTGCAAAGCAGAGCACAACAAAGCAAAAATAAAGCAAAGCAGCAAGAAAGTCTATAAAATAAAAATACACTGGTAATTTCGCTCAACCAACTTCATATACACTGACTCAAAATAGTGTTTAAGTTCAGCATATTGTTGTTTAGTTCATGTTCATACACAATAATTTTTACCAAAACAAAGTACTACAGAGCAGCTTTTTTTCAATCTTTGGCATCCTTGCTAAATGGCTCTCAAAATATGCCTTTTATGAATGACTTAGTCAACTTGATGGGTTCTAAATTCGTAGATTTCTCCAAAACTTATAGAAGTCACATTGTAACATAATGCTCATACATTGAAAGTATATTGGATGAATGCTTAGATGAGAACTCTTTTGAGAATATATGTGGATATTTGTTAAAGTGTTTAAAGAATTTAAAGCATTTGTTCAAATTTTAAAAATTGTCCAAGTTCCAAGGCCTTAATAAGGTCTTGCCACCATTACAAAGTGTTGTAAATTTGCCACAAAATCCTTCTATGCATTGTTTTTCAATTGGAAAAATTCAATGAAAATGCGGTAGCATAGAGTGGAAGAGCACTAAGAAGTTATGAAGGGTAGTGTATAGTGAATGTTTCTAAGACAATGCATACTTGCAACACCGAGTCTCCTAGAACTTCATGATTTGTAATTTCATCATCGAGTCCCATGTCTTTTAGTGCTTCCTAATCGTTTGAAACTGCAACATAGACAAAAGTTGCAATTTCTCAACCTTCCAAAAATTGAATAAACCCTAATGTAAGTCTCTATCTACCTTGAGAAAGTGCATGCCTTTCATTAGTCAATTCAAAGTTGTCCAAAATTTTTATATATATCATTGTGAGACATCCAATCTCCAAGATAATCCTTACATGTAGAGCATGCATGGTCCATTAGTGAACCTCCACTTATCCATCTTTCTTTCTAACCTATTTTGATTTGATGTCCTTAGTGAATATAGCCCAAGCAACTATATTTTTAGAAGTTTTTACTATTGTAGAATTTGTGTAGAATGTTCACTTAGAGAAGCTCCTATTACACTTTGTGAATACATTGTTGAGATGTTTGCAATCACACCTACTTCAGTCTCTTTGGAAGGAGCAATGAGGGCTTAGGACTAGAATTCCATAAGCACAATAGGAGAAATGCTATCATCCAATTCTTATAAAGCATTGTACTTGCTCTCTTTTCTAATGCAATGTCATAGTACTTTTGTCATTTAGTAAAGTCTTTGTGTCATTGTTAGTCTATACACAAGATTGTGCTTATGAATCTAAGTCTCAATCTTGGAACCTAATTCACTTGAGTGACAATTAGTCTTGTTTGTGTCCATGTCTTCGTAAGTTTGGTCTTCATCTTTCAACCTCCATAGCTTCCGTATTGCCATGTCCTAGATTCGTGTTTTTACATGGTATCAGAGCTTAGTCGGGCATGGCCTAGCTTATCTCACTTCTCTCTTAGCTCCTCTTTACTTTTTGTTAGCTCATGACTTCACTTTCAGCTCCATTTTCACTTGTATCTTCAATCAAGCTTGTGCAGCCATAGCCAGCATACACTCGTCTCCTTTGAGTACTTGGATCTCTTCATAGAAGCCATATCTCATTACAAATCCTTTTAGAGAATTATTCCTCAGCTAAAGGTGCTTCTCTCTGTCACTTAAAACCCTACCATTGTTGCCTCTTCAGACCAACATTACGTCTGTAACGATTTGCTGCCCAGAATGTATCTGTGATCTGTTGTACTGCTGATGTTGTGTCCATGGTCCGTGATGTTGATGGCCATCATAGGGCATTGATAACCCACGAATATCAAATCAAGGAGGGGAGATTCTGAAGGTCACTTTGAAGGTCTCAAGCTTCGAGCCACAAGTATCAGTATCTCTTGATATTATTCATCTAGTGTCTTTTGGCACTTGTGCTTATCAAGTATACTCAAGATTAAGTCTTCTGTTACTAAAATTTGAGAATTTTGAAGCTGATTTGCTGCTAATTCTTCAACTTCAATATGGGCAAGGACTCTTCGATTGTTCGCTTTAAAGGGGTCGGGTTTCACACCTGGCAGACCTGCATCAAGCTCATCCTAATGAAGAAGGTTCTTTGGGCCATCACTAGTGGCAAAGAGAAGAAGCCTCGTGATGCAGACCTTGCAGTCACTTGGCAAAAGAATGATGATAAGACTCAGGCCATTATTAAACTGGAGCTAGACGACAGCTATATCCACCATGTGGATAACTCTGATACTTCATAGGATACATGGAAGAGACTTGACACTTTGTTTGGTGCATAATCTAAGTAATCAAGGTATGGTCTCCTGATTGAATTTTTCAGGCTTGAAATGAAGTCCAACACATCACTTGTCACACATCTAAATTACATGGAAGGACTTCTAATCCACCTTGCATGAATCAACATTAAAATGAAAGAAGATGTTTGCATTGGTGTTTTGCTCAAAAGTTTGCCACCTGAATATAATAATGTGTCAACAACTCTAATCAATATGCCAAACCCTAAGCTTGTTGATATCTAGGCATCATTGTTAGAGGAGGAAAAGAAGCTAAAAACTAAGGAAAAACCAAGTACCTCTAGAGATGAACAAGCATTATATATTGGCAACATGTACAAAGGTAAGAAGGACTAGCTTTTCTGTGATTTTTGCAAAAGGATCGGACACATCGAGAAGTTCTGCCACGCTAGAAAGAGGTCCCAAAAGGCCTATCTAGTTGTCGTTAAAGAAGAAGAAGAATATGGAGCAAAAGAAGAAGAATAATAATAAGAAGACCACTAGGAGAAGAACAAACCTCAGCGTTCCTTCTATTTGGATAGAATGTAGCCTTGTACTACAGCCTTTGTACACTTTGTGAGGCCCCTGTTATAGCTTGTGGACGTCCACCATGTTTGTGGTACCCATAGTTAGCGTTTTCTGCGATAGCCTTTGGTGTTTTGCCATGTCTATGGTGTGTCCACACTTTGTAGGTTTTGCTTTCACTAAAGCCTCTATACGCTTTGTACTTCTGGTTGTGATTGAGGAGGGGTGTTGAGATGTTTGCAATCACACCTACTTCAGTCTCTTTGGAAGGAGTAGTAAGGGCTCAGGACTAGAATCCCATAAGTACAATAGGAGAAGTGTTACCATCCAAGTCCTATTAAGCATTGTACTTGCTCTCTTTTCTAATGCAATGTCATAGTACTTTTGTCCTTCAGTAAAGTCTCTGTGCCATTGTCAGTCTATACACAAGATTATGTTTATGAGTCTAAGTCTCAATCTTGGAATCTAATTCACTTGTGTGACAAATAATCTTGTTTGTGTCCATGTCTTCATGAGTTTGGTCTTTGTCTTTCAACCTCCATAGCTTCCGCATTGCCATGTCCTAGATCCATGTTTTTATATACACAACCACACTATCTATATGAAAAGACTAACTTGAATCCTTTATATGGTGTTTCTCATTTGATATTGCTTTTAAAGTGCACATAGCACAACCCATATTCAAGGTCAAAATATTCTTTGTTGATTAAAAGTTTTCTTGATATTGCTTTTAAAGTGCACGTAGCTCAACCCATATTCAAGGTCAACATATTCTTTGTTGATCAAAGTTTGCTTTGCTTTGAAAACCCAATCTACCCTCAACTCCTTTCAACATTGTTTCTCATTCTAGCACCACATGAATACACCTATTGGGAACATCTACATTCAATTTTCTTGCTATTTAGTTTATTGGTGCTTTGAAGGCAGAAAAAATTTATAGGAGATTGCATCTATTTTGTTTTTGAGAGAGGAGTGAAGGGGTAATAGAATCACTTGTGCTTATGCTAAGTCATTGGTCAAACTAGCACTCAATTAAGAGAAGAATTGATCTTGTAAAGGAGATCGTCATTAAGGTCCATGGATAGGTCATCCAAGCAAGCTTGGATGGTGATGTGCCCTAACGTTGTGACGAGGGGAATGGGCTAGGGTATTGCCCTAGGTGTAGTGAATGTGCATGTGCATTTCTTTTCTTTTCTTGTCTTTCTTTTTTGCTTCTTTTCTTTTTCTTTCTCTCTTTTTTTTTGAATAAATAAGTATACAACAAATGACTAGATATAAGAGAGAGACAAGTCACTTTGCTCTAGTGGCCTAAGTGTGCGTTGGTAACAACCCTTGCTAAGAAGATACTCCTTGATGTGCTCTCATGATGCATTTGGGTAAAATGGGTGTGCACACATGGTGAACCTATTGTCCATTGTCCACCATGTCCTCCAGTAATAATTAGGTACAATAGGTTGACAATAATAGGGCATGGAGGTTAAGGTGAACCATTGCCACTTTATCAATTCCACCATTGATAAAAAAAGAGTGGGGGCAGGCCGTCTTCATGAAAGGCGTTACTAGTTGTTGAAGGAGCTTGATAAGAAGGTGGAGATAGTTATATGTAATAATGAAGAAGGGGTTTGGACAATTAGTGAATGTTCTTGCAAATGTACAAAGGAAGGGATTAGGTCAACAAGTTGAAACAAGTAGATTCTATTGAGGTGGGTTGCTCTGATATTGGGAATTCTTGGGAAATCATATATACCATGCTCCCTTTCTTGATACTCTTGGCTATGGATAGAAGAGTGATTTCCCCATTCTTCTCTTTGATTAAATGAAGGCTTTTTGGCCATTTTATTGGCCTCTAGATGGGATAATGACATTCTACTAGTCGTGACATACTTTCTTGGGCTTCAATTTCAGGTGTCTCCCCCTACTTCCTTGAACTCTGCATGACTTTTGATAAGCTTTTACATCTAAAGATTCCAACCACTTTGCAATAATGTTTTTAGTGGTTCATATGAGTAGTTGTGTAATGTGTAATGGCTGTGGTTTCTTAAATCTTCTCTCACCATTTACCTTGATATCTAACTTCATAGCAAGGATGATCTCCTACTTTTCTTAGTATTTTTGAGTTGTTCTCCTCTAGATTCTCATCTTCTTAATGTATTAGGAGCTTAAGGGGAATGGGGTACTCTTACTTTCTGTGGAAATTTTGCAAGGTCTAGATCATGGCCATGTAGGCCACCTTCTCCTCGAGATCTTCCTCTTCATCTATTGGGTGCTCTTCTAACTCCCTTATGTCAAAATCTAGTTAAGTTTGGTAGATCTATGGGAGGCATCATGATTGCGTGTGACTCTAAGGCGATGGGAGAGGTTGACTAGGGTGTTTCAAGTCACATTAGGCCTACTCCCTTGAGTTCTTGCTCTTCATAGCCCTTCTGTCTTAATTGACAAATTAGTTACTCCTAAGTTAGCCACTCTACCATTAGGTTGATTTTTTGAAGCCTCTCCATGTTTTCCAAGGTATCGAAGAGCCGTCTAATTTGGGCTTTAAGTTCTTTTGGATTTTTAGATCAAGGAATTTGGGCCATCATCATAGCTTTCTTAAAGAACTATTGTTCCACCCCCATGACTAGTTTGTAGGCCTCTAGTTGAACTTTGTGTTGGCTTTCACTATATATAGGGCTGCTTCAATGTCATTGGAGAGGTTCACTAACGTATTTTCATAAAGTATTTTTGTGTTGTTTTCAATCATGCTCATGGCCTTTAATAAACTTGTGGTGGAGATGGCCTCTTGTAAGCTTGTATACGATGCACTCCATTGGCCCTGTATTTGCTTATGCTCTTGATCCAATCACTCATGTAAGTCTATCTTTGCTTTATCATAGGCCACTTCAATCTTAGCAAGGAAGAGGTGGTAGCTTATATATGTTATTTGCATGCTTAACTCAATCATTTCTATTTTATAGGTGGTGAGTCACTAGTCTTGCTCCTTGAGTCTATCCTGAAGCTTATTCATAGTGGTCTCCTATTCTTGGAATTGATATTGGAGCTTTTCAAGTGATGAGTTGCACTCTTTTAGTTGATTTTAAAGCTCTTGTACTTGTTTTTCATAGTCCTTGAGTGTAGTGTCATGCTCTTTTAACTAATTTTGGAGATTTGTGAGTGCTAAGTTGTGCTTTTTCAACTGGTGTTAGAACTCTTGCTCTTGTTTTTCTTGAATCTCTTGTAGTGCCTTATCATGTGTCTATAGTTGAGCTTGGAACTCCTCAACATAAATTTTTAATTCAATCAATAATATTTTATACTCCTCCCAAGTCCTTTCCAATCTTTCCCAAAGCTCTTGGTTGGCCTTGAGTACATTGGCTTGTCTTCTTTTAGTTTTGTGCAAAATTTTCATTTATAGAAGGGATATAATTATTGATGTAAAAATGCACAATAGAGATATATAAAATAGAAAAAAAGGGGTTACATGGGTTTTTTAATACCTTCAAATGCACGTTGTATATGTAACATATAGAAGACGAACTCATTGAGATAAGCTTGCTTCTTGGTTGGTAAGAATCCAACTTGCATAAAAGGATAATTTGATTGTTGATATGACCTAGCTAGCTTATTTAATGATTATAATTTAGGTACTAAGTTCCTTGGAACTTTGACTCTGTTATATGCTCAGTAGGGATAAAATTTGAACAAAATATTTAGCAAACATATGAATGGTTTTCAACTTGTCTTGGATTGCTGGGAACTATTTTTTGTGGTTAAAGTTGATTTTTTTGGCATAAATAAGGTAAAATAGTATCAATTGTGTATGAATCCCTCTTGAAGGGGCCTAGTCTTTGCTAAACTAGTAGTTTATGATTGAAACTAGGATATTTTTAAATCGACTATGGCTAGATATAGTAGACACCTAATAGAAGTTATAGATAATGAGTACCATCACTTGATGGTGGCTGCGCATTGAAGAAAAAGTAGTTTGTAAGTGTGAGTATTATAGAGGTTAGTAAAATTGATACCTTATTATATGGAAGGTATATAAGTATCATGTAACTATACAAGTTTTACAAAAAGCCATACTTGTGATTTTTCTGGGATAAGAAAACATATAGGTTTAAAGATTAGAAAAGTGGTAACCAAGCTAAGAATAATATTTACTTGGTGGCTAGAATATGGCCATGATTCTACACAACTATTTATAAGTGACATAATAGGACTCTAATAGCAACATTCCTTCCTATGGTCCAATCCCATTGGGTTTAATAAACTTCTTCTTTTATGACCTATTTGTTTCCAATGTCCAAATTAATTTACAAGCAGAATGTTTTCAAAACACCCTTCTTGACTAGGAAGACATCAAGACTTATTGTTAATGTACTTTAATGTCAAATTCTTATTGGGTTCTTAGTAAGTTAAAAGCTATTAACCATTTTTACCATTGACATTAATAACAAGTGGTTAAAAATGATAACATCTGCAAAGCATATTGGAAGGCAAGGTTCTAACCTTCTTCTTTTACATGGATGCAAGTATAGTTGTTAACCTTGCAATACTAGTGGTAGCTACTCGTAGTTGATTGAGGGCTCTTGAAGATTAAAAATGTTGAAGACATGATATTTTATTCTTTACAACATAAAAAAATACACAAATATACACACATAACTAAGATAGTTGTGTCCCCTAAAAGCGATACTAGAATTGTCTCAAATTTAAAAATAAGTGGACTTCATCATATAAAATCATAGAAATTATGCCTATTCTTACATGTATCACCTCATGGTTGCCATGGTACATGTTTTATACTCTACATCAAATACTCATAAATAAGGAAAAGCACACACACACACACACACACACACACAGTGTGTGTGTGAGTGATTACTTCACATTTTCTATAACTAACTGGGTACACACACACAGACCACCTCCATTATAATAGTCTTTTTAGAACCTTTTTTCCCTTAATGTGATGTGTACACATATCCTACTTGATTTTATGATATGCACACGTGTGCATGTGCACGCACATGCGCGCGCACACACACACATAGATTCCCCCTTCCCCCCTCTTTCTCACTACATGGACTTCCTTTCTCAGCATGCATATATATCTCATATACATATACACTCCCCCTTTTTCATTCTCCACCTTTGTCTTTCTTCCTTACTAGTTTCACACACACACACACACACACACACACACACACACACACACACACACACACACACACACACACACACACACACACACACACACACACACACACACACACACACACACACACACACACACATGTATGTGCACGTGTGTGTGCATGCACTTGCACACATATACATGACACCGCAACTTCTCTAAAAAGTTCACTTCAAACTAGGATACATATAGCAATATATACTTCTTTCATATTCATATTAAGCTCCTATATGGCCCAAATACTATGCCATATGAATATCTATAAGGTCACACTTATTGATACATGGACACTTGAGCTAATTTATTGGTTAAACACACTTCCTCTCTCAATCACACACTTTTACACACACACACACACACACACACACACACACACACACACACACACACACACACACACACACACACACACACACACACACACACACACACATGTATGTAGACATACATAGGAGTAGACTCACACATATACTACCCTACTCACACCTTGGCTTACATGTGTTCTACTGTGTGTGTGTGTGTGTGTGTGTGTGTTAATCTTAGTGCAAAGAAAGCACAAAGAAAGCAAATAAAATTAAAAAGACGTAAAGCACAAGGCAAAAAAAGGTGGCCCAATATAAAAATAGAAGGAAAAGAGCCAAAAGCACAAGAAGCAGACTCAAAAGTCCAAGGCAAGGGAAAAAAAGAGAAAGTCATATTTTAAACATAAAAGTGCACCCTAAATCCTTGTAAAAGAGCTCCAAGCTCCCTCTTGTGCAATTTGTAAATGTAGATGGGCATGGGTGAAGGAACAATGTAAATAGGAAGGGAATAGGAAAAGAGGACCTAGACTAAAATAGCCGGTCATGTAAAATTCTTCTTCTTCTTCTTCTTGCTTGTTCTTGTGCTTGAGAGAGGGCGTGTGAGGGAGTGAGTATGTGAGGGTGAGGGACCATGGTTCTTCTCCTCTATTCTTCTTCTTTTTCTCCTCTCTTCTCTTCTCTCTTGTCTCGCACACGACAATGGAGCTTGGAGCTTGAGGATCCAACTTGCACCTTGGATCGTGCAGAGAGCTTGAGGGAGGAGGCAACTAGATCACACATGAAGGTAAGCTCACTACACTCATAGGTAGGAGGGTATGCATGGCTATGTGAGAGATAGCCACTGCACTTGGCTTGAAATGCTTGAAATAATAAGCAGTCCATGGATCTTGGCAGTTGAATGAGAGCTCCCATATTGCTGAGACCAATGGATTCAAGCTTTGAGTGCTTACGCACTCTGAATCGAGCATTGGATTAGGGTTTTCCCCAAATTGGTGCTTGAGATAGATATGAAGCAAGTCGAAAGGCATTCGATTTCTTTTGCAAGTAAGTTTTTTGGTCTTTTTAGGCTTAGGCAAGTGGGTTGGATAATCTTAAGTGCTTAGTTGTGATTTGGATAAATTTAGATAGGGAAAACTTAGGAAAAACGAAGAAACAAACAATAGGGTTATTGTTATAAACAAGGTGAAAGAGGGAGAAAGAGGAGCTTCAATGCGTTGAGAGAGTAAAGAGAGAAGAAGGGGATTGGAAGACTGCAGAAAAAGGGGTTTAAGAGGCAGAGAGAGCAAAGGAGAGCTCATTTTTGCATTCGGATTTTGAGAGAGAGAGAGAGAGTAGGATAGGTTGTTATAGGCAGTAGGGAGGCAAGGAGAGCTTTGATCTAGCTTGAGATGCTAGGAGGATACTATTGAGTTGCCAAGAGGTTGGCTATGTCTGCATACCAGGGAATAATTATTTCAACTAGAAATAAAGAAGCATCAAGAAGGTCTGGATCATAATGTCCCTCTTCTTCTGTTTGAGGGATCCGTTGACAGATGATTGGCTAGGACATGGGAATGACCAGGCTTAGTGACCACTTCGAAGTCGAACTCCTGGAATAGGAGCAACCATCTCATCATTCGTCTTTTAACATCTGCTTTGTTCATTAGGAAGGACATGGCTTCATGATCCATGTAGAACTTGAAATGTGTTGACAATAAATAGTGTCGAAACTTCTCCAGTGCAAACACCATTGCTAAGCACTCAAGCTCTGTCACTGTATAGTTTCATTCCCTATCAGTGACCTTTCAGCTTGCATAATATATTGGTTGCTCTAATTTAGAAGGGCCCTTTTGACATAGGACAACACCTAGCCCTTCAACTGATGCATCTGTGTGCACATGGAACTCCTTCGTCCAATCAGAAGGTTGTAAAATAGGTGCTTGGATAAGGCACTGTTTAAGGGTATTAAAGGCTTCTTCACAATCATCAGTCCAAAGAAAATCAGCTTCTTTCCTTAGGAGCTTGTGCAGAGGGGCTGCCTTAGTTGCAAAATGTGCAATAAATCTTCTGTAGTAGGCCACATGTCCAAGAAATCCTCTTAATTGCTTGAGGTTTGTTGGTGCTATTAAGGTGGTAATCTTTTCAATCTTTGCCGGGTCTGTTGTAATCCCTTGTGCAGAGACAATATGGCCCAAAAGAACTCCCGAGGAGACCCCAAAGACACATTTATCGGGGTTGAGAGAAATCCCATACTCGCGGCATCTGTCAAAACATTGCTCTAGGTGTCCCCAGTGCTCTCGGATCAAGCTATAAACACAAAAGTCATCAAGATACACCTCAATGAAATCATGCAGATGATTCTGGAAGGCCGCCATCATTACTCATCGTTGGAAGGTGGAAGGAGCATTACAGAGCCCGAATGGCATCACTCTATAAGCATAGGTTCCCCATTCTGTGGTGAAGGTTGTTTTAGATTGGTCCTCTTCTGCGATTTGGACTTGGTTATATCTGTTGAATCCATCCAAGAGGGAATACAAGTCATGGCCTGCCATTGTATCCAACAATTGGTATGTAAAAGGGATAGGGAAATGATCCTTTTTTGTTTTTGAATTGAGCTTTTGAAAGTCGACACATATTTGAAGTTTCCCATTCTTCTTGGGTACTACCACAATGGGCAAAACCCATTCACTATTAGCCACGGGATAAATGAACTCTGCTTCAAGAAGTTTCAATAATTTAGCCTTCACTAGAGTAGAGTAATTAGGATTCATACACCTTTGTCTTTGCCTTACACGTTTGGCATCAGGCTCTAGGTCAATGTGATGTTGGCATACTATGGGATCAATCCCCTTTAGGTCTTTATATGACCAAGCAAACACATCTAAGTTCTCTTTGAGTAGGTCTCGCAGGACCACTAATTCTTCTTCTAGAAGATTGAGGCCCACTTTCAGATGACGTTCAGTACTGTCAGTATCCAAGAACATTACTTGTCTTTCACCTTCCACTTCGCAGATAAATGTCCCACGGATTGCTTCTGGATAGAGGTATGACTCTTTCAAGAGAGTAGTATCCTCGTCTGATGTCCCACTAGAACCAGTGCCCTCCTTCTGAACAGATGACTCATTCGTCTGTTTAGGTTGCTGGAAGGGTATCAAAGCTTTGTTTGCTTCTGCGTGAGTGGTCATTTCTTCAGGACTTAGGGATTCATCTTTAGAGGATGTGTCCAGGAATGTCACATAGCACAGACCTTCTAGGGGCCATGGCTTTGATGACTTTGGCTTTTGTTGGCAGGGGGTATCATCATCATCTTTTCTTTGGACTGAATAGTCAAGGCGACAGGAGCCACTGGTGAACTTAATTTTTATACCTTTAATCCATTGCTTATATAGATTCTGCATACTTTGTAGTCCATTGATCAACCCAAATGGAACCATGGTCATTCCATCTAGCACCTGGAGATCTTCGGCCTCTGAGGTCCCTGTAGGGACATCAACAAGATCATCCACTATCAGAGAAAATACTTCATCTGCACTTTCATAACCTGCTTCATTTTCTTCCTCATCATTTTCATCCTCTTCCTCTGGAGGCTCTGCCTCTGTTTCTGTAGAGGCTCTATAGGAGAAGAACAGATCTTCTGCCTCTGTATCTGCTTCTGCTTCTGTCACCATTTCTGGCTTTGCTTCTGGCTCTAGATCTGGCTCTGTATCTGTTACTATCTCTGTGACTGTCTCTATATCTGCTCTGTCTCTGTTCTGAAGCCACTCTGTATTTGCTTTGCCTTTGCACTGTCTTTGCTCTGTAACTGTATTGTCTATGCTCTGTCTTTGTGACTGTCATGTAACAGGGAGAATAGTACATCCATGCTTCTATTTCACTGTCGAAGGTGATTTTCGAAGTTAATTCTAGTTGAGGCAGGAGGTATTCACCCATGGATAAGGATTTTGCTTCCCTTGGCAGTTGGCTTATAGTGCCCACTATTAGGGACTGTGCCTCTGTTTTCTTAGGAAAAATTTTCTTAACAGCTTCTTCATCTCCTGATGTATCATCGGTTACCTCATTACAGGAGTCAGTTATGACTTCAATGGATGTGGATCCATTGCCTTTTTGCGATCCATACAGCTTTAACACTGCTTTGTTGGGTCCTCTACCTAGGATTAGGGTTCCTTTGAACCAGTCCATCTTGGCTCTTGCTTCAAAAAGCTAAGGTCTTCCCAACAACAGAGGGTATGAGGTCCCATAAGAATTTGGTTTAACCACCAGGTATGTCAGCCACCAATAATCTCTTCCTGCAAGGGTTGTTTTTACATATGGGAGGATGCCCAACGGTTTGACTCTGCTTTGGTCTGCCAATCTGATAAGCCACTGTGTAGGTTGAATTCCTTGCAACCCTAAGTCCTTCATTGTCACATCTATCATTATGTTGATTGATGAGCCTCCATCAATCAATGCATCTGAAATAAAGCATCCTTCGATCCATACACTAATCTCTGGGGTTCCAGGATCTAGAAAGGCATTAGCCACATCTACTTCCTTTACAGGCTCTGGGCCTTATTGGTCTTGGTCGCTATTGAAGGAGCGATCCTTAGTCCACGCCTTCTTGTCAAGATGCTTTTGAATTTCTTTGAGCAGCTGGGAGATAACATCAGCAACTGTCGGAATGCTAGGTTTAGTTTAAAAGTGTCTAGGTCTTTGACCAAGTCATAATCTTTGATAGGATCCACAGGCTTCTCCAGCCGGTTGGGGAATGGGGCTACACCCATTTTCATCTTTCCTTCTTCTTCTAACAATTGCAGCATCGGCACTTCCTCTATTTCTGGAAGTGCTTTTGTATCATCTATCTCCTGAGCCTCTAGTCCTATCTTTGGGATTGTCTCTGTAACTCTCTGTGGCAGTGTAGTGCTCTGTACTGTACTGTTTTGTTCTGTACTGCTCTGTCCCTCTATAGGTAAGTTGAACTTCACAGTCTTGGCAGGAGAGTTATTTTCATCCTGAACCACTGGTTCTTTCTTCTTGGTGCGCGTAACAACAACAACTTCCAACTCACCAAATTGGAAGCAGGGTCTTGTACCTTCTGTTGACTATCAGTGGCATTGGCCTTTATAGGGGCTAGACTAGGACAGTCCTTTGTAGTGTGGCATTTTCCTTTGCATCAACTGCATAAGGGCTTGTAATCCATAGATCGTCTAGGGTTTGGACAATTCAGGGAGATATGTCCCTTTTCTCCACACCTATAACATTCCACCTCTGATCTCTGACCACCGCCAGACTGTCGTCCTCTGTAACTTTGAGAGGGAAACCTCCTTAGATCAAAATTAGGACCAAATACACTAGGCTTTGATCCAATATCCTGTGTTGTCATTTTGGATTCTAGCAAGTTGAATCTTCCATTTTCATCATGGTCTTCGTTCATGCATCTCTTTTAGAGAGTAAATATCCTCTGTATGGTTCTTCCACAAACAGTAGGAACATAAGGCTCCAGGAATGGTTGGTTTTCGGGTACATTCAATGGCTAAATGTCCTGCTTGATGACACTTCCTACACCATGTATTAGAGCGCATCACATCTCTTCTAGCTCCCATAGGAGTGGATATATTGGCGGTATTCACCTTCAACGTCTGTAGCTACTCTGTAAACACATCCACAAGCTCTTTCTTGATACTTGCAACTGAGTTGGATAAGTAGTCCTTCAGATTTTCATCTCCTGAAGTACTTGTAGTGGGATTTTGAGAAGCGTCTGTAATTATTGAATAAACTGGTTGGGTCGATCCAGAAGGTCCTCTCTTCTGGTTCTGATTCAGAGCTCCTGTTGAGACTTGGGGTTGTTGATTCCAGTTGGTAGGGTTCCACTATTGTTGAGTTGCCATTGGAGGAACTGTTTGAGGCCATTGTTGCTGTGGTTGAACCATCATTTGAGGCACTGTCGTCTGTGGTGACCACACTGGATTAGGTGCATTATATTGCGGTACTCTTTGCATCTGGGGATAGGGGTAGGGATTTGTCCCTAGGACTACATTTGGTGGGTATACCATTCTTGGCATGGGAGGAGGTAAGAATCCTCTTCTTGGGGTCATTGACAGCCTTGCTTCAACTTCGTCATACAATCTTGCACCTTCCACTACAGCTTGCAAATTGATTGGTCTTCTCAATTCCACGAACTTGCAAACTTCTGGTTGTAGGCCTCTGAGAAACACTCCTTTTTGGATACCTTCATCCAAATGATGGTTAGTTCATCTCTTCATGATGGATTCCATTTACGAGACATAAGATTCTACTCTTTCTCCAGAGGATTGACTTAGGTTTATGAACTCCTCTCGCATCCGCTCTTCAAAACCTTCACGCCTGAATTTAGTGAGGAAGGCCACATTCCATGTGCCAAAAGTTCCTGCTGCTTGTCTCTCATACTACTAAAACGCCGCGCCCTTGAAAGTGGCGGGAAATATTGCTAACCAATGCTCAGGGGTCCTAGCATTATTAGCCACACATGCTACCATGAACTCTGCTACATGAAGATCAGGGTCTTCATTGTACTCTCCCTTAAAAACTGGCAATGGGACTACATTTGCTGGCCTATCATCAATATTTCCAGGACGAATCTGACTAGGAAGGGGACCTTGATTTGCCATGGGGACTTCTGTAAAGAGTGCTTTTAGGGTGTCAAAGGAGGCTTCTGCTACTGCAAGCTCATTCTCAGCTTTGATTTTTTCCTTCTCTCTTCTCATGTACCTCTAGACTCATTCTAGCACTTGCCTCTTGATTGCATCATTCATCAGGGGGTTGGCTCCAACCAGTTGGTCTGGACTCAACAGGATAGTAACAAAGGGGGCTTTAGTCTCTGATGGAATCTCTGGCCAACATCTCCTCTACTTCCTTCTTTTCAACATCTCTGAATTCAGCTTTCAAACCACTATAGAGGGGAAGATATTCCATTCTAAAAGTATCAAAACTCATTCTTCTTAGGATCGTTGTTGTGTCATTATAATAATGCCAGCTTCTGAGGGTTTCAACAGTGTATGTTGTGAAAAACACTCTGTGTACCAGCTTCTGAGGGTTTCAACAGTGTATGTTGTGAAAAACACTCTGTGTACCAGCTTCCAATGGGTTGCTAATTGGACAAACAGAAGATTGTCAGTGCACCAAACATCCCACATATCTTTCTGTTGAGCATCCACAAACAAATTCCAACTCTTTTCCTTCTTGTTTTTGTGAACCTCTAGAGACCAAGACTTCTGAAGCTTCTTCATGATCTCCCACTTGATGATGTCTAAAAACTTCTCAATGAATGCCAAATCTTCCGTGGATGGTCATTCTCTCTTCTTCTACTCTTCAGTTTGTTCCCAAATAGTTTGCCACCAAGATGCAAGTTTCTACGGCGTCAACAAGAAGAGGAAACAGTCCACCACATAGAGCATGCATCATGATGGTGATATGTTTCCGCCATTGTGGGATGAACTTCTTGTGGAAAGTGGCTTTGATTATGAGAAATTCCAACTCTTTAGTGGAAGCAGGAACTTTGCAAACATCCATTGAATTCTCCTCTTCTTGACAATGCCATTTCCTTCATTTTCAGCCTCTTCTAGTACTTGTTGATGGGCCCCGACTGCGCATCAAAAACATGGAGTCCCAAGAGGAACACCAAGAAAAAGGGAATTCTCTTGCAAGAAAATCTATCTTGTAACATCAACATGCTTTTATTTCATTCTTTTGATCATCAATACACAAAGAAAACAACAATTCTTCACGCAGCATCATAGTAGATTTCTCCCACGGATTTGATAGAATCAACCATAATCTTCAACATCTTTATAGAATCCATCAATATAACAAAGAACAAAAAATAATACACCATCTTTGAATGGAAAACAATCACATGTTATTCATATTCAATGTCTTCATAGTTCTCTCTCTCAAACTCTCATATACAGTTACACTGTTTTGATAGAATTGGCTATCTCTAGCTCTCTCTCTCTCTCCATCAATAATACATAATATCCTCACTAAAATTCTCTCATAATAACCCTCAATAATCCTTCTTAGGTCGTGGATGCACCTCCCAAGAGGTATGTCTGATATGAAGAGTCACCAGAGCCACTATAGTGCCTTTTCACAGCTCACTACGGTCACTGTCACTTAGTCTTCTCTTCAGTCTTCAACAGCTGCTTATTCCACTTTTTTTAGCTCGTTTGAACTTAGATTCATCCTTTCCAAAGGTTAGAAAACTCTCCCAAAGTCACACATACATTCTACAAAACACTTACAAAAGGTCTACAGAACAGTTACAGTACAGTACTAGAGCAGCTACAATGTAGTTACAGTACAGAGACAGAGGCTCTACAGAGGGTCTACAGAAGGTCATTAGAATCTCATAACTCATTTTCTTCCTCATAATTTTTATCCTCTTCCTCTTGAGGCTCTGTCTCTGCTTCTTTAGAGGCTTTGTAGGAGAAGAACATATCTTATGTCTCTGCATCTTCTTTTGCTTCTGTCACAGCTTTCTGACTCTGCTTCTGCCTTTGGCTTTGGCTCTGGCTCTGTGTTTGTTAATGTCTTTGTATCTGCTCTGTATTTGTACTGTATCCGCTCTATCTCTATTCTACCTCTGTACTGTTTCTGGTTTGTCTCTACTCTGTAATAGTTCTGTCTCTGTACTATCTCTACGACTGTCATGTAACAGGGAGAACAGTACATCCGTGCTTCTATTTCACTGTAAGAGGTGATTTCAGAAGTTAATTCTAGTTGAGGCAGGAGGTATTCACCCATGGACAAGGATTTTGCTTCCCTTGGCAGTTGGCTTATAGTGCCCACTGTTAGGGATTGTGCCTCTATTTTCTTATGAAAGATTTGCTTAACAGCCTCTTCATCTCCTGATGTAATATCTGTTACCTCGTTGGAGGAGTCAGTTATTACTTTGATGGATGTGGATCCATTGCCTTTTTGCAATCCATACAACTTCAACGCCACTTTGTTGGGTCCTCTGCCTAGGGCTAGTGTTCCTTTGAACCAGTCTGTCCTGGCTCTTGCTTCAAAAAGCCAAGGTCTTCCTAACAACAGAGGGTATGAGATCCCATAAGAATTTGGTTTGACCACCAGGTATGTCAACCAATAGTCTCTTCCTGCAAGGGTTGTTTTTATGTATGGGAGGATGCCCAATGGTTTAATTTTTCTTTGACTCTTCCAATCTGATAAGCCACTGTGTAGGTTGAATTCCTTGCAACCCTAAGTCCTTCATTGTCACATCTAACATTATGTTTACTGCTGAGCCTCCATCAATCAATGCATTTGAAATAAAGCATTCTTCTATCCATACACTAATCTCTAGGGTTCCAAGATCTAGGAAGGCCTTAGCCACATCGACTTCCTTTACAGGTTCCGGGGCCTTATTGGTATTGGTCACCGTTGAAGGAGTGATCCTTAATCCACGTCTTCTGGTCAAGATGCTTTTAAATTTCTTTCGACGGCTAGGAGACAGCATCAGCAACAGTCGGAATGTTATGTTTGGTTTAAAAGTGTCTAGGTCTTTGACCAAGTCATAATCTTTAATAGGATCCACATGCTTCTCCAGCCTGCTCTGGGGAATGGGGCTACGCCCATTTTCATCTTTCCTTTTTCTTCTAATAATTGTGGCATCAGCACTTCCTCTATTTCTAGAAGTGCTTCTGTCTCTTCTATCTCCTGGGCCTCTGGTCCTGTCTCTAGGACTGTCTTTGTGACTCTCTGTGGCACTGTAGTGCTTTGTACTACACTGTTCTGTTCTGTACTGCTCTATCCCTCTATTGCCAGGTTGAACTTCACAGTCTTGGCAGGAGAGTTATTTTCATTCCGAACCACTGGTTCCTTCTTCTTGGTGCGTGTAACAGTAGCAACTTCCAACTCTACCAAATTGGAGGCAGGCTCTTGTGCCTTCTGTTGGCTATCAGTGCCATTGGCCTTTACAGGGGCTGGACTTGGACAATCCTTTGCAATGTGGCATTCTCCTTTTTATCGATTGCATAAGGGCTTGTAATCCACAGATCGTTTAGGGTTTGGACAATTCAAGGAGATGTGTCCTTTTTATCCACACCTATAACATTCCACCTCTGATCTCTGACCATCGCTAGACTGTCGTCCTCTGTAACTTTGAGAGGGAAACCTCCTTGGACCAAAATTAGGACCAAACTCCCTAGGCTTTGGTCCAATATCCTGTGTTGTCATTTTGGATTCCAGCAAGTTAAATCTTGCATTTTCATCCTTCTGTCTTCGTTTGTGCATCTCTTTCAGAGAGCAAATATCCTCTGTATGGTTCTTCAGCAAATAGTAGGAATAGAAGGCTCTAGGAATGGTTGGCTTTTGGGTACATTCAGTGGCTAAATATCCCACTTGATGACACTTTCCGCACCATGTATTAGAGTGCATCACATCTCTTCTAGATCCCGCAGGAGTAGATATATTGGCGGTATTCACCTTCAGCGTCTGTAGCTGCTTTGTAAACACATCCATAAGCTCTTTCTTGATACTTGCAACTGAGTTGGATAAGGAGTCCTTCAGATTTTCACCTCCTGAAGTACTTGTAGTGGGATTTTGGGAAGCGTTTGTAATTACTGCATAAACTGGTTGGGTCAATCCAGAGGGTCCTTTGTTCTGGTTTTGATTCAGAGCTCGTGCTAAGACTTGGGGTTGTTGATTCCAGTTGGTAGGGTTCCACTATTGTTGAGTCACCATTGGAGGAACTGTTTGAGGCCACTATTGCTGTGGTTGAACCATCATTTGAGGCACTATTGTCTGCGGCGACCATAGTGGATTAGGTGCATTATATTGTGGCACTATTTGCATTTGGGGATAGGGGTAGGGAACTGTCCCTGGGACTGCATTTGGTGGGTATACCATTCCTGGCATGGGAGGAGGTAAGAATCCTCTTCTTGGAGTCATTGATAGCCTTGCTTCAACTTCGTCATACAATCTTGCACCTTCCACTACAGCTTGCAGATTGACTGGTCTTCTCAATTCCACGAACTTGCAAACTTTTGGTTGTAGGCCTCTGAGAAACACTCCTTTTTGAATGCCTTTGTCTAGATGATGGTTAGTCAATCTCTTCAGGATGGATTCCATTCGCTAGACATAAGCTTCTACTCTTTCTCCCGAGGACTCACTTAGGTTCACGAACTCCTCTCACATCCACTCTTCGAAACCTTCACGCCTGAATTTAGTGAAGAAGGCCACGTCCCATGTGCCAAAAGTTCCTACTGCTTGTCTCTCATACTACTAAAACGCCGCGCCCTTGAAAGTGGCGGGGAAGATTGCTAACCAATGCTCAGGGGTTCTGGCATTGTTAGCCACACATGCTACCATAAATTCTGCTACATGAAGATCAGGGTCTTCATTGTACTCTCCCTTAAAAACTAGCAATGGGACTATATTTGCTGGCTTGTCATCAATATTTCTAGGAAGGATCTGAATAGGAAGGGGACCTTGAGTTGCCATAGGGACTTCTGTAAAGAGTGCTTTTAGGGCGTCAAAGGAGGCTTCTGTTGCAACCTCGTTCTCAGCTTTGATTTTTTCCTTCTCTCTTCTCACGTACCTCTGGACTCGTTCTAACGCTTGCCTCTTTATTGCATCATTCATCAGGGAGTTGCTTCCAACCAGTTTGTATGTACTCAACGGGATAGTATTAGAGAGGGCTTCAGTCTCTGAGGGATTCTTTGGCCAACATCTCCTCTACTTCCTTCTTTTCAACATCTCTGAATTCAACTTTCAAACCACTACAGAGGGGAAGATATTCCATTTTGAAAGTATCAAAACTCATTCTTCTTAGGATCGTTGTTGTATCATTATAATAATGCCAGTTTCTAAGGGTTTCAATAGTGTATGTTGTAAAAAAACACTCTGTCTACCAACTTCTAGTGGGTTGCTAATTGGACAAACAGAAGATTGTCAGTACACCAAGCATCCCATGTATCTTGCTGTTGAGCATCCACGAACAAATTCCAACTCTTTTCCTTCTTGTTTTCGTGAACCTCTACAGACCACGACTCCTGAAGCTTCTTCACAATCTCCCACTTGATGATGTCTAAAAACTTCTCAATGAATGCCAAATCTTCCACGGATGGTCATTCTCTCTTCTTCTGCTCTTCAGTTTGTTCCCAAACAGTTTGCCACCAAGATGCAAGTTTCTACTGCGTCAATAGGACACGAGGATTTCCAACTCCATTCTGGACAGGCAAGGGATGTCCAGAGCTCCACTTGACCCACAAGCGGTCTAGGAGTGAGATGCCATTTCTGTGGTTGGCCTTTTCACCACTCGACCATCGGCCTGTGAATCGAGCAGTGCCCTCTCGGGATAATCCGCGATGTGATCTTGGAGATAATCCATGCGTGCAAAATATCCTTCCTTAATTAATCCAATTAAAATTCAAGCACAATCAAAGCAATAAGCCCTAATATCATCTTCTAGAAAAACATTCCTTTATTCCCATGGCAACTTGTCATTACAGATCCCTGCCATGCATTTGCCATCAACACAAGCCTTGGAATATTTATCCAAATCACAATGCAACAATCCCTTGATTGAAAGAAAAACATTTAGGGTGTTGTTCAATCAACCAACAAAACTAATTGTATTTTTTCCAAACAATACAATAATAGATGCGATAATAATTCCATCGCATATTCACTCTCACCCTTGGAGCCAAAGAGTAGAATTTACTTAATATTCCCTCTTTTAGCCTAAGGCATATGCTAAAGGTTCCAATACTATACATGACGTAAGTCCTATCATTCCAATGCAAATTAATCAATCTAGCAAGAGCATTTATGCCTCTTCTCTAAGTGACAATTATCTTTTAGCATTTTCCTACTATGCAACATTTTTTCTTGGCTTTATCTTCCATTCTCCTAAGGCAAGGAGTCGCATGTCATCAATGTAAAGTTTACATAATCTCTCCCATGTATGTACCGTGTATATGCATTTGTGAACTTTAAACAATATTATCCTCGGTAAAGATTAATCAAAGACTCATCGATGCTCAATACTTTAGTGTCCCATATGTTGCTTATGCTATGCATGGATTCATCACATAGCAACTAGGTGCAATTTAACTCCCTTTGATACAAGCACTTCACAAACTTCATCTTTGAATATTTGAGATGCAATTTATCCTTTTCAATGACCTATTATAGCACCACAAGGTATGAAGCCTAATGCATCTCTTGCGAGCATTAAAACAAGCATCTATCAATTTGAAAATACATTACTTACGACCGATACTGCAATTGGATTGATAGTGATGCCTTCACCCGAAGCTCTGTTGCTGGTTGTAGGATTGACATTCTTCGCTTGGAGACCATCGTCCGCAAGTAGACTCAAGAGATTAAGAAGGTGGAATAGATTCGAGATGGGAGAGCGAAAGAAAAGATGGTTAAATCGAGGATCAAGACAGAGGGAAAATTGTGCGGCCTCTCGGGGTAACTCCTCTCTCTCTCTCTCTCTCCCTCTCTCTCCCCCCCTCTCTCTCTCTCTCTCTCTCTCTCTCTCTCAAGCTCTCTCTCACAATCTCTTGGAGGGGTATACTCTCTCTCCCTCTCTCTTGCAGCCTTTCGGGGTCTCCTTATACCCTCTTGTGCCTCCCCATGCCTCATATTTATAATGAATTAGAGAGGAGGGGATAAGTCTGAGAACAAGAGTGGAGGGGCTCTTAGAAGACTTAGTGATCTGATGCTCAGATCATAAATCTGATGGTTGTATTGGCTCCAAAAGAGGGGAAAAACCCCAAGACACTTGATTAGAAAGCTCTTAGTTCACTCCTTCTTCTTTTCTCTGTTCAAAGTGTTGTCTACTGCTTGTAGACTGTGATCGCGGCGCGCACGATTTTGCCAGTCACTTTTCTTTTATTTTTATTTTTATAAAATCTCCAAAACTAAATAAAACATCACTTGTCTTTTCTTTTAAATAAATTTTAGTTCTATCTTTTTAGGATAATATCTAAAATATAATAGTTTTTTTTCTCCCCAAGAATCTAATATTTTTGGACCATTCAAACTATACACATTAATACTAGTGATTAATATGGCTCATAAGTCCCATTCACATTGTACTTTTCGTGAAGGGTGGTTACGGTCCTTATCACTCCAAGAAAAATGTCAGATTTATGACTCTCAATTTTTTAAAATATATTTTTAATTGAATGAAAATTATTAGCTATTAATGCTAGTCAGCTTTTACCTTTGTTAGTCTTTAGTTAGTAATCTTACTAACTTATTAATTGACCAACTAACTTTTAAACTAACCAACTAACTTTTATTGCGTGGAAATATTACATTGAGGATTGGTTGTAATTAACAAGAAACTCACCCAGACATAAGAACTTGAAGGAACCCATTAGTAAGAGAAGATCCCAAGACATAGATGGGTAATCAAATCCCCAAAAGTAGAACGAGGCGAAGAGCACGACCTAAGAGCCAGACACACAGCAAGGACCGACACTGTTGGGGAAGTGGATCTATGCAACCTCATCAACCTAATCGACAACTTGGTACAACATGAAGTCTTAGACATGGAAGAGGGCAGCTCATGCCATAGAAGCAACAAGGAACTTGACGTAGGAGACTATCCTGAGGTGATCCAACAACTAGTGAGCAAATATGATGCCCAAACCCGGCTAGAACACCGCAGCAAACCTGCGGAGGATATCATAACAGATCTTGAGGAGGAGAGGAAGCTAGCATGCAAGGCCCTACAAGGCCTATCCGCATACAACCAAAGGCCAACGGACTCACTAATCCTACTCAACGCTTCGAAGCTTTTGGACTATGCTTAGGTGACAATGGTTGGACCTGGTACACAAGTCTAGATGCTGCGGAGGCAGCCAATTTCAATGGCCTAAAAAATCTCTTTGTTAATAGATTTTTCAAACTTGGTACTCCGATAACTTGCTAGTATGACTCATGAACGTCAAGCAAAGAGAGAAAAAGGACATACATGATTATATGACCTATGTGAGGAGCCTCTTCAAGAGAATCCCTATGGGAAAGAGACCAACCGAAAGATCAAGGTCCACAATATTTATTAACAGAATATGAAGTGAAGAGCTCTACAAAGCCTTGGCCGGTAACTCGAGCTTGCAGCAAGATGCACTTGCCAGGGTGTTTGAAGTAGCTATTAGAGTGGACGACCAGCTCAAAGAGAGAAGCTCTAGGAGCTTGAGTCAAGAAGAGTCTAGTGCCAAGGATTCCGAGAGGGCTTCAATGTTGAGTGAGAGATCAGGCCCAAGCACTCAAATAAAGGGAAGGGCACCGACACAAGATAAGTGCTAGCAAAGATGAAGATGGAAATAGCTAAACTATAGGAGATGATGAGTCGACCAACTCGCCCACATGTCCAATACGCGCATTGCAGTGGGAACCACTTGCCAACCAAGTGTCAGGACCCTAGGCCATGACCTTGCACTAATTGCAGTAGGTTTGACCATGACGCCATGCATTGTCAACTACCTTAGAGACTCCCATACTCGCAGCCCTATGGTCAACCCTACCTTGCAAATGGGCCACCAAACTTCTTGGGAAGGGGAGCCCCATTGGGATCTCCTAGCACCTAATGACACTAAGCCAACCATCCCTAGGATGGAGATAAACCCTACAGGCATCCCTAGACCACCAGAACCCTACATAATGCATATCCACTGAGTGATACTCCAATCCACTACGTGGAGGAGCCAAATGATGATGAGCCTTGTGTAAACCCTTACGTATCGTACGATGAAGAAGGCAATGAAATCCTTATGGAATACCGACCAATACTGATGATGACATTAGGTAGAGGGAGAGGCAGAGGCCTAGGAGGGAAAACCCAAGAGCCAAGGACTTGTGGTGACCCAGGACACGTTTCTTCATGCTGCCCTGAGAGGGAGCAAGCAAATAGAGATAAAGCTAACCTAAGATATGCACTGAGTGCGGGATCACTCATCTCTTTGTCGATTGCCCTAGAAGAAAGTCATCCTCTAGTTTGGCAAATGAGCCATCGGTTCCATTGGGGTTGTTTGGTGTCGAGACACTCGATGGGGAGGCCATGCCTATACCATTGCATGTCATGACGACCCGCGCACAAATAAAATAAGCCGGCATATCATTTCCAGGCCTAGCAACCTTGATGAAACCTCAATTGGAAAGAAGAGTCAGAGACAGAAAAGGCCACACTCTAAGGTCAATCTCAAAACCAAAAGTGCCACAACACTGCCTATTGGAAAGAAGGTCATTGACACAGAGGTAGAGATGTTGGCTCCACGGACAGCTGAGAAGGGAAGTGCTAAGGTTGGCGAGTACTGTGACCAAAAGTGCCAACTCAAAGCCATTGAGAAAGTGAAGGAATGGGTGAAGGAGGCCCAAGAGGACCTAAAAGATGTTGAGCCCATACTAGAAGACGGGATTGATGATCTCTCAAGCATAAGCATGTCAGTCTCTCCCCCACAATCAAGATCAAGGGATGCATTGGCACCATAAGCAGTGCCGCCTAGACAAAGTCTAAGTGCTACGGGCTAGCAAACTAGTTAGGGCCATTGGCTAAGAACCGTAGAGTTAGGAGAGAGACAAGCGGCTAGCAACCTCCTTAATACATTAGTGACCACCCCTGTGACTCTAAGCTTAGGTGACCTACTTAGGCAACATTCAATGCTATGGCAAGAGCAAAAACGGTGGGTCGAAGAATCAAATGATCCAGTTTCCACAGACTTGCCTGAGCACAATGTAGAAACACAAATAATGAGTCTGACAATGCACTCCATGCCTAAATCCTTGCACATCAATGCTTTTTGGAAAGGCATGAAAATGCATGCAATCCTACCAGTCTTAGCTTTGGGGGATGTCATAAGAAAGGGAATCGTAGACATGAGGGCAGGAGTGAGTGTGTTAAGCCATACAGTACTCCAAACTTGGGGTAACCCACTGGTCAAGACTGTTAGGTTCAACGTCACACTGGCTAACGAAATGAAGGTGAAACCGTTCGGAGTATTGAAAATTTGGCCAGTGAAGATCACAGGAATCCAATTCTTTCTTGACTTTATAGTCATGAAGGGAGTGAACTACAACATCCTGCTAGGCCCGAACCTTGGATGCGAAACACAAGAGTCGTAGAAGACTAGGGCAATGGTCTTATCTTCTTAGGCAATCGAACGAAGGCTATAAGAGTAGAGATGGACACTTGGAAGACTACGCCAGTCGACCTAGATGCCATCTCCACCATGTTGAAAGGTGATGGACAAATTAGGAGATCCTATGGGGCCTTAACCAAGTATATCCCATGCCCTGAGGACGAGCAAGACTAGATGCATGTTCTTTCTACCATCGACCTGCCATTCTTAGATATTGAGGAGTACAAACAAGCCATCAAGGCAACTAGAAAGCCCAAGGGCACACCCTCAGCACCAGTCTACATGATAGCTGGAAGCTTATGTGGAAAGCCCAACCCTGTCACATTCTAAGTCCCAAACAATAAACGAGATCTCCTAGAAATCCTAGGATATCTGATTGACAAGTTGGATGGCAATCTTGCAACTAATCTCAAGCCACTCCACGATCTCTTGGATGAGTCTGAATGGCAGTGGTCCAAGGTGCACAATTTAAAATTAATGTACAAATGGGGTTTAGTCCTCGACCACTAAGAAGAGACGTATCAAAACTTAGAGAATGATGAGCAACTAGACACAGACAGCACTGGACAACGAATATTAAGACTAGTGTTCCTTCAATGATGAGAGTGAAAGGAAAATCGATACTATAGAATACAACACGAGGGGATGTGTAATAGAAAAAATGCAAGTGGACCCCAGACTACACAAGTAGAGCGCCCTTAGAATAGAGAAAGGAGTCATGCACAAGGACTGCGATCAAACTTGGTTGGAGCACATGGGCACAATCAACTAACGAACAGGAAAACCTAGCCCAACGGAGTGACGCACCACTGCTAAGAACGGGCCCGCCTTTCGAGCTACGGCCACTAGGAGAGATCCCCTTTTCTAGCAAAGACAAAGAGTTTGATTCTGAGTCAAAAGTTGGCTTAGATAGTAACCCTGAGATACCTCGACCTTCCAAGACTAGATGCACCAAGGGGGACCTACCCATCCACCTAAGATATCGATGATTAAGGGAGGAACGATGGAAGCTGCCTAAGGAAATGCAGACAAAAGAGCAGGGAGACCGTGAGACCTATCAAAGTGATTCACTAAATTCAAAAAAGGAGCTAGGATGGTGATCTTGCTGGGAACCAAATGACAGGAGCAAGCAAGCGAACCAATCGAAGGACCCGCCAAGGTCAAAGATGTCAATTTAGAAGCCAGGGAAGGGGGAACACCACAACTTGTCTTTATAGCCAATGACTTAACTGAGGAAGAGGAAGCAAGTCTCAATACTCTCTTATGAGAGTATATAGGCGTCTTTTCTTAGTTCCTTGAAGAGCTTAAGGGGATAGACCCGAGTATAGTGACTCACAATATACCCATGACCCCTGACGCAACGTCTGTCAAGAAATGATCATATCCCATGAATCCAAAGCATGCCCATGTCATCAAGGAAGAAATTGAAAAGATAATGAGAGCAGGATTCATCTATGAAACTGAACACATAGACTGGGTTTTTCCCATAATCATCTATTACAGAAGAATGGAAAGATTAGAGTGTGTGTCAATTACAAGAAGGTAAACGCTGCTACAAAGAAAGATAACTATCCATTTCCGTACACCAAGTACATGCTCGAGAGAGTAGTTGGAAAAGAGACCTACAGTTTTCTAGATGATTTCTTCGGATACAAGGAGGTGCAAGTGCATCCTAACAATAGACATAAGACCAGGTTCACCACTAAATGGGACGTCTTTGCCTACATAGTCATGCCTTTTGGGTTGACTAATGCGCCAGCTACTTTCCAACGAATGATGTGCACTATATTCAAAGACATGCTCAGGAAGGAGCTATAGGTCTTCATGGATGACTTGTGTGTTCACTCTACTTGGAGGGAACACTTAGATAGGTCTTTGAACGATGTCGGCCATATCGTCTCTCATTGAACCCCTTGAAGTGCCAATTTTGGGTGAAGCATGGATGCATCCTATGACATGTGGTGTTGAAGAATGGCATTGCCACAGATTTCTCAAAGATTAGGGTCATTGTCAACCTTCCACCCCAACTGATTACAAGGACATTCAGTGCTTCTTAGGCCATACAAGGTATTATTGATGGTTCGTGTTGAACTATGCATTGATTGCTAGACCTCTATACAAACTATTGATCATATTCGAATGGATCAAGGAATGCCAATGTGCGTATGAGGAACTAAAAAAGACTCTGACCATGGCACCAATTCTACGAGCCCCAGATTGGACACTCACATTCCATGTGCACACTGAAACTTTGAAATTTTCTATAGGAGCCATGTTGTGCCAACCTGGTGGATTACCCACCAATGAGCTTTGCTAGCAGTCAACTCACTAAGACCAAAATAAATTACTCAACAATGGAGAGAGGGGGCTTAGCCACAGTGTTTTCTATAAAGAAATTTTGGCATTAACTTTTGACTACACATTTTACCTTCTTTGTTGACCATCAAGCCTTGTTGTATCTTGTTAACAAACCTACAGTGCACATCACTAGATTGCTACTTTTACTTTTGGAGTTTGACTTCTCCATGGTGGTGCATAAAGGGAAGTAGCATTATATGGATGACCATATGTCTTGCATCCCCATAGGAGAATCCGTTAGGAAAGGCATTGTAGAAGATGAACTGCCAGACGTACATCTATTCAACTTGTCCAGCAAAAGGGATTTGTTTAAGTCAACATGATGCCGTATTGGGCAGATGACATAGTTCAAGTGCTCGAGCATGGACTACTAGAATGACCAATAGAAAAGGCCCGACCTAGATGGCTCATCCTGAAGATCCAACCCTATCAGTTGATAGCAGGCCAACCCTACAAGTTGTGGCAAGATGGGTTACTGTGCAAATGCATGTGTGAGCATGAGATGCATGGTGTACTCACAGAGGCACACAACGGAATCGCAGGAGGACACTTTAGCGGAGATGCCCCATCGAACTAGTTAGCAACCAAGGCACACACTTCATCAATGAAGTGATAGCTTACCTCCTATCCTCCTTCCTAATCATCCATTGGAAATCTTTGTCTTATTACCCTCAAGAAAATGGCCAAGCTGAATCCACAAATAAAATCTTGGTAAATGTCATGACCAAGATCATCTCTGCTTCGTGCAGTGATTGTGATAACAAGTTGATGGTAGGCTTATGGGCCTACCACACGGCTTACAAGACAGCTGTAGGATAGACCCCCTTTAGGTTAACCTATGGTACAGAGGCAATTCCACCCTTAGACTTCTTTGTGCCTAGCCTCAAGATAGCCCTTCATGAGAGATGGGACGGGAAGGAGGCATGGACGGAGCACCTTAATGAGCTCAAACACTTATCGAAAACCCAGCTTCTAGCCACCCATGTGCTAATATGTGAGAAGGAAAGATGCAAACACTGGTTTGACAAGCATGTCAAGTAGTGCAACTTTGAACAAGGCGACTTAGTATTTTTGTACTCAATCAAAGGTCATAAGTAGAAAATGAAGTTTCGGGGGCTAGGTCATTTCAAGGTTCAAACCATCAGCCAAACTGGAAACATAGAACTCAAAACCCTAGAAGGTGAGGGCATATGCTTCTTCAATGGTAGCCGCATAAAGAAGTACTTCCCTCCCAGGCACCCATTGCATGAGCCTCCAATGCTAGCATCCCCTATCCAAGTACAAGTAGCCACTATCACTAAGATGGATGATGAGGATGAGGAAGTTGTAAAACCAGCTTACCTAAGCATAATGGTCATTCCCAAGCACACATGCACCATCAATGCATTGGTCAATGATGGAGCTAACTTTAATGTCTTAACCCATGACCATTGGACCCAAATTGGCAAACCACGGTTACAACCCACTAACGCTAATCTCAGCTTGTATGGAGGACGATCATACACACTTTTGGGAAGGTTGTAGTTTCTATCGAGTTTGAAAGCATGCCGATGATCTTCTATGTGTTGCCCAACACTAAAGATGCAAGCCCAGAATCGTTGTTAGGACAAACCTTTAAGAAGTGAGCTCGTTGGCATGTCGACTACGAATCACAGCATATCCACCTAGCCATGGGTAATGTCAGCATAGTTACAGCTTTCAGCAAGGGTGGCATAACTGCTTTCAAGTCCACGAAGCCACCGATAAAGGCACCCACTGTCAAGTCTAAGGAGGGGGGTCATGACTCGTCACAACCCACCAAGCCTCAATACTAGCAACCTGTTGAACCCAACGTTGAAGTCCATGAACCCTAGTTCAAATGGATACCTAAACATCAAGGACCACCACCTAGAAGTAGACACCCATGCCCTCACAAAGCTAAGGATCCACACTTGAAACCTAGAAGGCATACTAGAAGCTACCAATATCGACCAACAGTCAAGCCGCGATGGATCTCGAAGATCTTATTGCAAGCGCAAGGCTACTATGAGGGTAACAACCATGTTTGGGTACCTAAAGCCAAGAGGGCCAAAGGCGCTCCTCAAAAGCCACCCTCAAACTTAACCACACAAACCATCCCGACAAGTCTGGTACTTAGACCACAAGAGAATCAGACTGTTAAGTCCATAGAACCTCCAAATCCTAGAGTAGCTGGGCTAAAACAAATCTATCGCCCAAAATCGCAACCTACTACTAATGAACCATCCAAATCTAGTCTTGCTAGTGCCCCTCAAATCTCGTAGCACCTAGTAGGGTGACACCCCGCAACTACAACCAAACCAATCGAACATGAGGCCAAGCTACACCCTCAGGAGCAAACCAAACAGCAACCAGTAGGCTGATGAACTCTCTATTACCATCAAATCTCAACCACTTGCTAGCCTTAAACCCTCTTATAAGTGGCAATCAATTCTAACCTTGGCCGTAGACCTAGCTAAAAATACGGGGGAAGACTTGGTTGCTTGCGTAAGACACTTGGACATTACCTTCATGACACTAACTAAAAGCTACGATCAACTAGGCTTAGGTATCTTGGAAGAGGCTATAGTAATGGCAGTATGCATGCTCCCTTGCTCTTGGAAAGAGTCAAAATTTGTATTCGTAAAGGCTTCCAAAGCAGCTGAGGTGTTAATTGCAACTAAGATATCCAAAGAACAGGCAACCACACAGTGTCTCATAACATCTTATAACAGAACTGTAGTCACGGCCATGGACTAAGAAATCGCACAGTTGCAACAGCTTGCCAACAACGAATCCTCCTTCTTGCAAAAATGGTACACTCTTTGATTGTAATGGGAACTAGAAAGATGCCAAATCATGACCAATGCTGAGCAGCAATGCGCAATCAAGTCATCAGAATACGACCCAACATATGTAGCTCCAACTTCCTATAGGGTGTTGACTACCATCTGTAATCGACCCCTAGAAGAACACATTAAGGGACATCCTTATTTAGATCGCATCCTCACCGAGGAAGAGCTACACATTACTAGCCAAGTGGACTCCGACAACTTCTTGCTTGATGTCCTCACTTATATTACGCATGTGGGCATATGCCCTTTGGACATGGATAGCTATGCTAATTTAGAATATAACTCGAATTTCTATGCTTGGCTCATGCATAGATGAAACACTAAGGCTATGTTGCTGAAAGCCCTTCACCCTCTAACTCTTTAATCCTAAGAAGGATTCTTCTCATCTCAGGGGAGTATGAGGCAAGTGAGGTAAGGCGAATCAAAATCAAATCAAACACCTAAGGAAACAAGAAAAGGAAAAAAACAAATCTTAAAAACCTCAACCCACACCTAAGAATAGAAAAGGAAGGAAAACATTGGATAGTGATCGAGGAGAATGACACAAACTTAGCTTGGAAGGAAAGTCTATTTCTATACTAAACACATTTTGGTTCAGCAACAAGCATGAAATTTCTTTCTTTTTTTCTTCCAGCAAGTAACTGTTCTAAAAAGTATTAATGACAAACCATGGCTTATGACAAAAGTTGAAGATGTTGCAACAAGACCGAGCCCATCACCTCCCCTTCACGGAAGAGGAAAGAGCAAAGTACGGCCTCTCCCTTGAGAATCGGGCGTATAGCCAGCTCAGATTTAGGAGCATTCACAACATCGAAGAGGTAGTGACCAGTGAGGAGGCCATCAGGAGGATCGTAGACTAGTGCACCCTTGCCAAGTACATCGAAGAGCCTGACCACACTAAGTGCGTGGAATTCCTGAGGACCTATGACCCTGACAAGGAGTATGGGACAGTATCCTTGGCAAGCATAGAAGGAATCAAGCAGGTGCAGGTCCCACTCAACAAGGCCTTGGTGGAAAAGGTATTGGGATTGGAACCAAAGGTGGAGAAGAGGCAGACAAAAGATGTCTATGCCATGTTGGGGATGAGGAAGGAGAGAGTCTTGATGAATGATGGCGTAAGCATCCAAGACATTCCCAATGCAGAGGTTAGGTTGCAAGCCAAGGTGATCCACTTCCTCTTCTCCAACCAAAGATACAATTCGCTCATGCATAGGATCAGCTTGCCCATGCTAGAGAGCGTGGCGGCTTATTCACTAGATGAGGTGGGTGGAGAATCCCTAGCATTAAAAGGAACCAACAAGAAGAATCCCTCAGTCAAAGCCTCATTTATAGGGTATGGAGGAGTCTTGACCACCCTTATCCAAGAGGTGATAAAAGAGACACAAGACGGAGAAGAGGGAGGAGCTGACAAAACACCTAATAGGTCACCTCCTCGATAGGACAAAGAACAATCAAGCAAGAGGACGATTAGCGAGGAGGAGGGAGAGCAAGAAGCTCAATCCAGCAAGAGGAGGGCAAGGATGCCTAAGAAGAAGAAGACATAGAAAAAATAGGAGGAAGAGAGGAAGAAAAAGGAGGAAGCTGACCTACAAAAAGCCAAGAATGAGTCAAGAAGAGCCGAGGAAGAGAGGAGGAGAAAAGCCATAGAACAAGAGGAGGAGTTGAGGAGGAAAGAAGAGAAAGACATTGAGCTAGCCAAACAAAGATCAATGGAGCAACAAGGTGAACAAGGCGAGATGGACACCGTGAGCCCAAGGAGAGAGGAGGGCCCAGGATCAAGCATTCTGGTACCTGAAGTCATGCCGACCACGGCGCAAGAGGGCAAGGGCAAAGCCCCCATCAATTCCATCCCACCCCTCATGGTGCCTACCCTCTCAACAACAATGCCCACACAGAGACCCTAGCCATGGTCGATGCCACTCATCTTATGGCCTGGATACAATATTTTGTTAACAATGAGCTAGCTTGGGCAAAGAGCACGAAAGCCCCAATTGTAGGGCAAAAGAGACCGACAGCTGTAGTAGATGCCAAGTCAGGGAAAGACCCTAAGCGGCAAAAGGTGGGGGCCTCCACCACAACTCCCACCATCGCCACAACTGTGACACCACATGCTAACTACGATGACTACATTGCGGAGCTTATTTCCCAACTAGAAAAGGCCAAGGAGGAAAAAAGAATAGTGGTGGATTAGTTGGAAGTTGATAAAGAGTCGGTATGGTGGCCTTCCAACTAGAAAAAACTCAACAAGTTGCCATGTGTCAAAAAGAAATTAGTGACCTAAAGGCCAAGCTCAGTGCCAAGGAGAAAACCTGGGGGTAGCAGCTCGAAGCTGAGAACCTGGAGCTGGTGGCACTACAATGAGAATATGGAGCCTTGATATTGTAGCACCAGGACTTGGAAGCTCAACTGCAAAGAATCCAATCAGGCATGGAAGAGTTGGTTGAAAGAGAAGTAGAAAGGAAACAGGAACAAGAGGAGCATCATCAAGAGGCCAAATACCTCGTAGTCAGAGTATTCCTAGAAATAGATGAGCAGGAGAGGCTAGAGAGAGATATTGAACACTTGGAAAAAGAGAAGGAGGAGATCACCCACAAGGGGAAAGAACAAAAGTCAATCATAACATCCCTAACATGCAGGCAAGGGGAGAGCTCTGAGGAGATGTTGAAGAGAGTCGAAGAATGGGCAACCCACAATGAAGGGAGGGTGAGAACCCTATCAAGCTTGCTTGGCTCAAGTAGAGAAAGACACAACACTTGTAGAAAGCAAAGCAGAGGTCGACCAGGTGAGCTTCCAAATGCAGCGACAAGCCTTCCTGAATAACCTATTGGATGTCACCCAAGCAGAGGAGGGAGAGTCCATAGAGGCCTTGAGAGTAGGCCAATAGATGCGGCCACAACCTAGGAGAGTTGGCCCAAGCTTGGAGGAAGAGCAACGCCACTATCTCCTATTGGCAAGCCTAATCCCACAGGAAGTGGGCACACTTGGATTCACCAAAGAAGAGCCGTAAGAGCCAAGGCAAGAGAGGGAGGTGGATATGAACTTTGAAATGTGTTAACCCTCAGACAAACAAGGTGGAAAATCTCAAAAATCTAAAGCAGAAGACAAAGGCTAAGGCAAAAGTGAAAAGGAAGACAAAGGCGTGCCAAGAAAAATATGAAAACACAAGAAGTGTAGAAAAGTCCTAAATAAAGGAAAAAGGCACACAAGAAAAAGCACAAGTCAATACTTTTGTAAAAGAGCGCAAGCGCATCATGATTTAATTTAAAGAGCGTCGGACTCTCACCCGTGCAATTTGTAAAGGTAGATGGGCGGTAGGAAGGAAGCTAGGAAGATAGAAGGACAACGGGAAAAAGGGCCTAGGCCACAGCAGGACATGTAAAAAAAGGGATAAGGGGATGACCGCCCAAAATGGATTTAGGGTTTTGTATATAAAGTTGAAAAGTGAATGAGAAGCTCATTCTTGTGTGTGGCCAAAAGGATCTTTATTCTTCTTCTTCTTCTTCTTCTTCTTCTTCTTCTTCTTCTTCTTCTTCTTCTTCTTCTTGCTTGCTTGCTTGCTTGCTTGCTTGCTTGAGCTTGTGCTTGTGCTTGAGAGAGGGAGTGTGAGAGTGTGAGCGAGTGAGTGTGTGAGGGTGAGGAACTGGGAAGGAGAAGCTCTCCATCTTCTTCTCTCTTCTTCTATTCTCTTCTCTTCTCTTGTCTTGCTTGAGGCAATGGAGCTTGGAGCTTGGAGCTTGAGGATGGAGCTTGCTTAATGAAGCTTGCACTTAGATTATGGAGCTACTGGAGTGCTTGGGAGAGGAGGTAACTCGATTGGCATGGAGGTAAGCTCACTACACCCATAGATATGGATGGCGCATCAACTATGTGAGAGGTAGCCATTAGTGTTTGGCTTGGAACGCTTGAAGCAATAAGCGGTCCGTGGGTCTTGTGTCAAAAATATTGTGTGATGGAGGGATGTGCATGAGCTGCTATGCCAAACACACATTGTATACACAAGAGGAAGCTCACTCAAGAAAATAAGAAGAGAGATGGAGGCCAAAATATTTTCTTGCTAATTTTTCTTCTTTTTCCACACACTATACAAATGTACACAAAGTATAGATAAGATAAAACATAAAGAAAAGTGGCCTTCTAAGTCAAACAATGCATAACCGACTACACTAATCAACTGGCGTTATATTTTTGTCACTTGTAGGTAGGTGTAACAAATTAAATATAATAAGTGATAAGTTAGTATCCATGTGAGTATTATAATGAACACCAACATACTAAGTGTAGACGTGCAGACTCATCTAGCCAGGTGGTCCATCATCAATGTCCGCACGTGTTGAGCTTGCCATCTCAACACTCCCTCTCAAGATCAATTCTATCTCTACAACTCCAAGTAAGCTTTGAAACTTTTGAATCTTCTCTGCACCCAATGCCTTTGTGAAAATGTCAACTATTTGATCCTGTGTGTTGACATATACCAAGTCAATCTCTCCTATAAGTACCTTCTCTCTCACAAAGTGGTAGTGCACCTCAATATGTTTTATCCTAGCATGGAACACTAGATTCCTAGCTAGCTGTATGTTGCTCATGTTGTCACAATGAATGACAACTGGACCATCTCCTTGCACATCCAAATCGCCTAATAACTTTTGCAACCATACCACCTCACATGTTGCCATAGAAGCACCTCTATACTCAGCCTCTATACTCGATAAATCAACTGTAGGTTGCTTTTTGCTGCTCCATGTAACTGCTGCACTACCAAGGAAAACATGAATCCACTTGTAGATCTTCTGTCTGACATGCTACTAGCCCAATTTGCATCTGTGTATCCAAAGACCTGTACGTCCTTACCTACCTCATAAAAAATTCCATAATGTAAAGTGGACTTCACATACCTCAATATACGTCTAACTGCATCCAAATGAGGCTTTCTAGGCATCTGCATAAACTAACTAACAAGGCCAACAACATAGCTCAAGTCGGGCCTTGTGATAGTCATGTAAATCAAACTCCCTACTATCCTCATGAACATAGTAGGGTCTTCTATCTCATTCCCAATGTCAGCACTCAACTTCACATTTTTCTCCAATGGTAATGAAAGAGGCTTACATGCTGTCATACCATGCTTGGATAATATATCCAAGCCATACTGCCTTTGGGATAGCCATATACCATCATCACATCTGATCACCTCAATACCAAGAAAGTATCTCAGCTCACCCAAATCTTTCATCTCAAACTTCTTCTTCAAGAAGTCCTTAACTTCAACAATCCCATTGTCACTGTCACCTGTAATAATCAAGTCATCCACTTAGATGACTATGATGACCAAACCTACATCTCCCTTTCTCACATAAAGTGAGTGATTAGCATAAAAAATACAAAATCCAATATTGACAAGATACTCTCCAATCTTGTCAGACCATGCTCTAGGTGCTTGCTTCAGCCCATAGAGCGCCTTCTTTAACCTGCACACATATGTGGGATGCTCTAAATCCTCATAACCTGCTGGCTGCCCCATATACACTTCTTCTTGCAATTCACCATGCAAGAAGGCATTCTTAACATCCATTTGCTGCAAACTCCAACCTTTGGCTGCTGCCACGGCAATCACACACCTAACAGTTGCCATCCTGGCAACTGGACTGAATGTCTCTTCATAATCTATGCCATATGTTTGAGCATAGCCTTTTGCAACCAACCAAGCCTTATACCTGCTAATTGAACCATCTGCATTATGCTTGACTTTGTAAACCCACTTACAACCAATAGCTTTCTTACCCTTAGGTAAGGGTACCAAATTCCAAGTCTTATTGTATTCTAATGCAGCCATCTCCTCATCCATTGCTGCATCCCAATGAGCATGACCAACAACATCCTCAAAACAATTGGGCTCAACATCCTCAACTAGTTCCACCATATAAGCATAATGGTGAGCTGCATAACCTTCAAAACCAAATCTTTTAATAGGGTATCTGACCCTGCTAGTTTTGCGTACCATCGGATCACTCAATGGAGCCTTTACATTACTATGAGCTCTCTATACACCTGGTGTCCTGTGACTAAAGGAATACCAAGCTCATCATCCAAACTCTCTGAACCACTGGAATCTCCGTTAAATCCCAAATGACTGGTAGATGCATCATTACCATCTAGCACTTTCTTCTTTCCTTTGTCTTTCCCTGCAACACTTGTAAATCCACTTGAAGATGTGGGGCTACTCCTTAGTTGTTGAGAGTGGAAAAAAATTAAATTTTTGACTGATTTTTGTTGTTTTTGAGGACTGAATGATTGATTTTTGATGGATTTAGAGTGATGTATGGTTGTTAAAGGAAGTATTTAAGAGTGTTTTGGATGATATTGATTATGTTTTGGAAGTTCATGATGATTATCAGTGGAGATATGAAGCTCTATGATGTTCCGATAGGGTCTAATTGGTTCTGTATACCCTCTGTATAGCTTCTGTTTTGTTCTGATTTTCTTCTGTATGAAGCATGGATTGATGCTTGATGAAGATTGAGATCTTTTGGAAGCCTATTGAATAGTTTTTGATAGTATGGAGTGGTTTGAGTATGAGTCATGAGGTTCTAATGACCTTCTGTAACCCTCTATAGACCTTCTGTAGAGCCTTTGTCTCTACTCTGTCTCTATATTGTAACTGTACTATAGCTGCTCTGCTACTGTACTGTAACTGTTCTGTAGACCTTCTGTAAGTGTTCTGTAGAATGTATGTGTGACTTTGGGAAAATTTTCTAACTTTTGGAAAGGATGCATCTAAGTTCAAAAGTGCTAAAACAAGTGGAAAAAATAGCTACTAAAGACTGAAGAGAAGACTCAGTGACAGTGACAATAGTGAGCTGTGAAAAGACACTGTAGTGGCTCTAGTGCCTCTTCATATCAGGCATACCTCTTGAGAGGTGCACCCACCACCTAAGAAGGATTATTGAGAGTTATTATGAGAGTATTGTAGTGAGGAGATGATGTATTATTGATAGAGCGAGAGAGAGAGAGAGCCAGAGATAGTCAATTCTATCAAAACATTGTAACTGTATATGAGAGATTGAGAGAGAGAACTATGAAGACATTGAAGATGAATAATATGTGATTGATTTCTATTCAAATATGGTGTATTATTTTATGTTCTTTGTTATATTGATGGATTCTATGAAGATGTTGAAGATTATGGTTGATTCTATCAAATCCGTGGGAGATATCGCCCAATGTTTGGGACATTGGAAGATCCTATTCTAGATAAAGGATGGAAATTTTGGTGCCATGAGATTTGGATAGGGTACTTCTGTTGGACAAAAGAGATACATAATTCTCCTGTATGGGCAGGAGACAAAGATTAACTTAAAGATAAGTTAAGAACTTGTTTGATAAAAGGATTGCTTGTTTTGTTTTTGTGTATGTGTTGTAAATTACGTGAACGAACTCTGTGCCCTAAAAGGCTTAATTAATAAAGTTGATTTTAAATGTCACACAGAAATGTGGTAGAACCTAATTAGACAACTAAAGCTATAAAGGGAAACGGGTGGACGGAATCCCCCGACGGGTCCGTCCTACGGCTGGGTGGTCCCAGAGAACTGAGAGGCTTTGCACAAGGATTTACCATCGGATGACTTTAGGTATTGTTAAGTTAGAACCCAATTCATGCCGTTTTAGGGGACCGGAATGGGACTATGCCCTACGAGCAAAGAGGTTGAGCGGTGCATCCCTCTCATTTTCCATTCTCTATGAACCAAGTGCAGCATAAATCTGCTTTGACTTTGTTGTTCCTACTCAAAGTGGGTTATCTGAAGCTCGACACTAGCTACTTCCTAGAGACTTGGCTGATAAGAAAGAAACCTTGACCTCAGATCGGTCCTAAGTGGGAATGACCGGATACTTCTGCTCGGGGCAGACTTGGGAAGACCTAGATTGCAAACCCTGTGACATTCCTTGCGAGTGCCAAGTGGCACTTTCTAGACTCCCCTCCCGATGGGCTGCTAAGACGTGTCTGACAAGTGGTCAAGCGGACACGTTACACTCAACTTACCCTCACTCTGTGCATGTGTGTTCTTTTCTGTGCACTATGTGAAATCAAGCTTTTAGCTCTTCTCAAGTGTGTTTTGAGGGCTTGAAATCAGAGTGAGTGAGAAAATAAAGTGTCTAAGCAACTCTAGCACTCTCGTCATGGGTTTAGCTTGATAGGCTTGTATGCTCATCCTCGCTGGTTCATAGGGTTATTCACTATGCCCTCCACTTAGTCAAGATTTGTTTGGGCTCTACAACTCCGCTTGATGCCATTAACGAACCAGATTGCTAGTAGATGGTTGATTAGTGTCACCTCTACATCTACATCTCGTTGATTCCTTTGTTCCTTGTGCCAGAAAGGCATCTCAAGTGTCTGTATGGTCTTCAAGTGTTTGTACAACCGGTGTCTAGGTGGGTTTGGTCCAATTTTTAAAAATCCTAGGAAAAATCAAACTCGGCCCAATAGGTCCGAATTGCAGGGGCTGATTGATTGACTCGGACGGGCCGAGTGATCAAGTGAAACTGGGCCGAATTGGGTCGGGGGTAATAACACGAGGCTGAAGTGGGTCAAGGACAAATATGGAATTCAAACGGGTCAAGCGGCCAAAGGCCGAGTACTTAGTTTGGCCAAGTGGATGACTCAGAGAGTCTGGGTGGGCCGAGTGCTAATGTTCGAATGTGCTTGGGCCAAACGGATTGGTCCGAATGGTGAATTCGGCCAAGCTGAATGTCAGCTTACCCAAGTGTCGAGTTAGGCTGAGGGTCGAATATTCACCTATCCAAGTAAGATGGGCCGAGTGGCCCAACACAAGAGAACTGAGGGCCGATTCTAGGACTCGACCCTAGAATCGTCGTTACTCGAACATGGGAAAGGTGGTGCGTTTTTTTTTCAAAATGATGAAAAACATGATTGTGGGCTTTACACTTACTAAGCACTTTGAGATCCTACCTATGTGTGAAGGAGAAGATGTGGGTATACCTATAGTGGGCAACAAACTTGTCGGCAGCATGATTAAAGTAGATCTACATAATGGATCTCTCTCTTTCTCTCTCTCTCTTTCTACCAGGGCTTCAAATGAGCTCTCTCTTGGCCTCCTTGGCTATTAAACCCTTTCCCCACAAGGTTTTTTCCACTCCTATCACCTCACTCATCAACCTCAACCCCCTTAAGCACTCCTTCCCATTTTTCCATGATTTGTGCCTTGTTTGACCTATTTTACAGCAATAAACCCTACAATTTTCCAATCAATCTCTTAATCTTAACCTACTCTAAATGTAACAAGAATCGAAAGCAAAGTACTGAACTGATTTCTCCTACTCTCCTACTCAACCATCCATCAAAATAACCCAAATATTTACTTGTTGTGACGATAAAAAACCCAAAACTTCCTACCTATCTCAAGCTCTAGTTCAAGGGATGAAACCCTTACTTCAATGCTCGATTTGAAGTGCGCAAGCGCTCAAGCTTGAATTCGTCGGTCCCAGCAATGGAACCAAAATGTTGAGGCTTCTCTCGCTTAACCAACAAGACCCACGGACCACTTATTCCTTCAAGTGTTTCAAGTGAGCACTAATGGCTACCTCTCACATAGCTGACGTGCTATCCCTCTCTACGAGTGTAGTGAGCTTACCTTGATGCCCAATTAAGTTGCTTCCTCTATTAAGCACTCCGATAGCTCCACAATTCATGTTGCAAGCTCAAGCATTCTCGAGCCTCTTCCTCCAAGCTCCATCCTTCAATGCCACACACAAGATGAGAGAAGAGAAGAGAAGAGAGGAGATGGTGGAGGGCTTCAACTCCAAGCTCCCTCACCCTCACACACACACTCCCTCACTCACTAGCACCCCCTCCCTCAAGCACCCACAAGCAAGCAAGAAAGAGAAGAGAATGAGAGAAGAAGAAGAGTCCACTTTGCCACACATCAAAGAATGAGAGTTTCCATTTACTTTTTAGCTTATATACATGCCCTCTTTCCCTTAGGCAGGGTCATCCCATTTTTGCTTCCTAGCTTAGACACCTACCGCCCGTCCGTGGTTACAAATTTCACAAGAGGGAGCTTGGAATATTTTACAAAGATTTTGGCTATGCCTTTATACTTAAAGGTGCGCCTTCTTGCTTTTGAATTTTTTGTAGCTTCCATGGTTGCGCCTTGGACTCCTGGTAGTTGTTCCCATGCTTTTAGACTTTTTTGGGCCCATTCTCTTGTGAGGCACCTTTTCCTTTTTTCCACCTCACCCTTGTCCTCTTGATGGCTCTTTTTCTGCTTTCCTTGCTCTGTAGTAAACAAGAGGGTTCCTCTAGAATTAGGGAATTAAGAAATGATTTATGGCTTAGGGCATCTACAATCACATTCTCCTTGTTTGATCTATACTTGATTTCAAAGTCAAATTCATGCAAGGTCTCAATCCATTGGCGTTGTCTCATATTGAGATCTAATCAATTCAAAATCCACTTTAGTGTTTTATGATCAATGACTAGAGAAAACTTATTACCAAACAAGTAACATCTCCATAATTTAAAGGTATGAATTACAACAAGTAATTCTAGATCATGTGTGGCATAGTTTCTTTTGTGGATCTTTAATTTTCTTGAAGCAAAGGCTAATGAATGTCCTTCTTGCATAAGCATGCAACCCAAAGCAAGAGAGCTTACATCAATTAAGACTTCAAATTCTTTGCTTAGATCAGGTAGCCTTAAGATAGGGGTGGTTACCAAACTTTGCTTAAGCTTCTCAAAGCTAGATTGTTCGGCAGACGTCCATATATTGGAGACATGCTTTTTGAGAAGGTCCATGAGAGGCATAATGATTGAGGTATAGTCCTTAATGAAGACTCTATACCAACCTGTTAGCCCTAGAAAGCTCACTTTGATCATTGTTGAGGGTGGCCAATTGTAAGGTGCCCGCCCATTCATTGTCCAAGCATGCTTTAAGCGGTCTATCGAGAAATGAATCTAAGCATCACTGCCCGGCACTCCCATGGAATGTTCTGGGTTTTGTCACCTAGGGTTTCTCAAATCCGCTTCGCAACGGAATGTTCACGGCTGAATCCACTAGGATCAACCTGAAATCTGGGATCCTAATGGCCAAGGTCTCCTAATAGCATTCTAGCGTTGGGATCCTGGACATCCTACTTTACGCAGAGATACCCAAGCCGAAGCAGACCCATGCCACACTTGGTTCAAAGAGAATGGGAAATGAGAGGGATGCGCTGCTTGATCTCTCTACCCATAGGGCATAGTCCCATTCTAGTCCCCTAAAACAGCATGAGTCGGGTTGTAACCTAACAATACCTAAAGGTTGAATGATGGTAAAAACTTGTGAGAAGCCTCCTAGTTCTTTGGGACTACCTTGCCATAGGACGGACCCATCAGGGGTTTCGCCCACCCGCTTCCCTAAATAGATTTAGTTTTCTAATCAGGTCCTACCACATTTATGTGTGACACTTAAAGTCAGCTTCATTAATTAAGCCTTTTAGGGAACAACGTTTGTTTGCATTACTTATAATACATACACAAAAATAGAGCAAAGGAATCTATTGACAAACAAGTTCCTTAACTTATCTTCAAGTTAATCTTTGTCTCCCGGCCATACATGAGAAATTATGTATCCCTTCTGTCCAACGGAAGTATCCCTTTTGCCCTGCAGAAGTAACTGGTCCAAATCACATGGCACCACAAATTCAATCCTTTATCTAGAATGGGATCTCCCAACATGCCCAGACGTTGGGGGCCATGGAGGCCTTCAACTCCATTCTAGACCTAGCAAGGGGTTTCCAGAGCTCCACATGACCTGCAAGCTGTCTAGGAGTGAAACATCATTCCTGTGGTTGGCCTTTTCACCACTCGACCTTTGGCCCATGAATCTAGTAGTACCCTCTTTGGGTTAATCGGCGGTGCGATCATAGAGGTGATCCACCCGTGCAAAATATCATTCCTTAATTAAATCCTTTAAAAATCAAGCACAAAAAAGGCATTCAGCCCTAATATCATTTTCTAAGAAAACATTCCTTTATCCCCATGGTAACTTGTCATCACAGACCCTTGCCATGCATTTACATAAATCACAAGCACTTGGAACAATCATCCAAACAACAAACTAACAACCAGTTGAATGTAAAAGCATTTAGGATGTTGTTAGATCAACCAACAAAAAACCAATTGTATTCTTGCCAAACAATGCAAGAATAGTCGCGATAATATTACCATAGCATATATGTTCTTCCCCTTGGGATCAAAGAGCTATTCTATGTAAAATTTACTTAATACTTGTATGCATGATTTTTAATGTCATGATTATGCCATTCATAACCCTTGACCGATTCCTCCTTGTAATTGCTCTATCAACGAACAAGCCATATGCAACTAGGTGTAATTAACTTTTCTTAATACATGCACTTTGCAAGCTCGATCTTTTGAATACATGAGCTAAAATTTATCCCTTCTGATGACCTATACTCATGCATCATAGTATGGGGCCTAATGTATCTCATATGAGAATCAAAACAAGCATCTATCAATTTGGAAATATGTTACTTACGAACGGAACCACAATTGGATTGATGGTGATGCCTTCGTCTGAAGCTTCGTTGTTGGTTATGGGGCTGCCATCCATACGTGACATTCTTCGCTTGGGGGCCATTGTCCGCAAGTAGTCTCAAGAGATTAAGAAGGCGGAATAGATTCGAGATGGAAGAGTGTAAGAGAAGATAGGTAAGTCGAGGATCGAAATAGAGGGAATTGAGCTAACTCTCTTCCTTGTAGCCTCTCGGGGCGACTCTTCTCTCTCTCTCTCTCTCTCTTTCAAGCTCTCTCTCACAATCTCTTGGAGGGGTATCCTTCTCTCTACCTCTCTCTCGAAGCCTCTCGGGGTCTCCTTATCCTTTCTTGTGCCTCCATATGTCTCATATTTATAGTGAATTAGAGAAGAGGGCTTGTGGCTGAGAAGTGGAGCTCTTTGTGGAGGGGGATCTTGGAAAAATTGGTGATCTGATGCTCAAATCATAAATTTGATGGTTCCATTGGCTCCGAAAGGGGGGTAAAACCCCAAGATACTTGATTAGAAAGCTCTTAGTTCACTCCTTCTTCTTTTCACTATTCAAAGTACTATTTTCTGTCTGTAGACTGTGATCATGCGATTTCGCCAGTCACTTTTCTTTATTTTTCTTTTTATAAAATTTCCAAAACTAACTAAAATATCACTTGCCTTTTCTTTTAAATGACATCCAGTTCTAGAAATCTCCATATCTTTTTAATATAATATCTAAAATATCTAAAATATACTAGTTTTGCCCAAAATCTAATATTTTTGGACCATCCAAACTATACACATTAATATTAATGATTAATATAGCTCATAAGTCTCGTTCACGTTGTAACTTACGTGAAGGGTGGCTATGGTCCCTGTCAATTCGAGAAAAATATTAGATTTATGAATCTAAAAAATGTTAACATATATTTTTAATTAAATAAAAAATATTAGTTATTAATGTTAGTTAGTTTTTACCTTAGTTAGTCTTTAGTTAGTAATTTTACTAACTTATTAATTGAATAACTAACTTTCAAACTAACCAATTAACTTCTATTGTGTGGAAATATTACACCAATCTTGTATATCTCGGAGCTTAGCAAGATCCACTAAAATACCATGTGCCGATACTATGAATCCTAGATATTTAATATGCTTTTTAAAGAAGACATATTTATTATTTTTAACATATAATTTGTGGGCTCTCATTGTTTCACGAACTACTCGTAGCTGTGGTCCATGGTCTTCTTCATTCTTGGAATATATTAAGATATCATCAAAGAAGATGAGGATAAGGTCATCAAGGTAGGGTCGGAAAATGTCTAGCATTAACATGTTGAAGGTGGTAGGAGCATTTTTTAACTGAAATGACATCACAACAAACTCGTAACGACCGTACCTTGTGTTAAAAGTAGTTTTAGGGATATCTTCCTCCCTAATTCTTATCTAATAATACCCCGATCTGAGATCAATCTTTGAAAAGACATTTGCTCCTTGGAGTTAGTCAAGCAACTCATCTATTCATGGGAATTGGATATTTGCTTGTCACTATCACCTAGTTCAATCCATGATAATTAATACAAAGGTGGAGTGTTCCATTTTTCTTTTTCCAAAATAGTACCGAGGCTCCCCATAGTGAATTACTTGGCCAGATCCTTGGTCTAATAGCTACTTGAGTTTTTCTTTTAGCTCAATGGCTTTAGGAATTGACATTCGGTAGGGATGTTTGGTGACAGGGGCAGTGCTTGGAATGAGTTGAATTTCGTGATCTACTTCCCTTGATGGTGGAAGTTCTGTTAGGTCTTCTGGAAAAAAATCAACATATTATTTTAGCCAAGATGGTTGATCCTTGGCTTCACTATCCTACTCAACCTTGTTGAGTTTAATTAGATAGATGGGTAATCCTTTCTTTAGACCTTTTACTATTCGGAATCTTTAGCCAATCAAACATAAGGGTTCCCTGCTTATCCCTGAGTGGTTACTTGTTCTCCCTTTGAGTTTTGAAATGTGATTTGGCCCTTTCCACAATGGATATGGGCATTATTTGGAATTAACCAATCCATTCCTAGAAAACATTTATAAGCCCCGAGGTTAATAATTCGGAAGCTCATTTTGGAAGAATTGCCACTGAAGTTAAATTTTACATTGCTAGTTTTTTATGTTGATAGAACTTTGCCATTTGCTAACTCCACAAGTAAACTAGGTGAAAGAGTAGTGTTTATGCCTAGCCTTTTCACACATTTTGGTGATATGAAAGAGTGGGTACTTCCACAGTCGATCAAAATTTGAAAGGGTTTACCTTGATAATTTGCTGGTGTTTGAATTACTGAGAATTGGTGATTTGGACTCTTCTTATTGAGAGTGGAGTGTACTCTGGCTCTTTCTATATCGGATTCCATTGTAGGATCTTTATCATTACTAACCTCCTTTAGGTTTATTCCAACAACCTTTTCCCTAGCATCTTGGCTTTGCCTGCGAAACAACTTTAGGCACTGCCTCTTGAAATGTCCTGGTTCCTTGTAGTAGAATCCCCTTGGAGCCTCATTGCTCTTTCATGTGGGTATAAAGCTTTCCACTGCATTTGATTTGGCTTTCTTTGTCCTATTTGGTTGGTACCACCCTTGGGCTTTTTTTGCATAACCTTGGAAGTTGCCCTTATTTTGACTGTTTCTGTTCCAATTTTTTACATTTCTTGGTTTTTAAAAAATCTCTTGAACTATTGGATCTGCTCGAATCAATGCATCCTTTAAATTCAATGGCCTCATTGATTCAAGACGCGTATTCATGGACGGATTTAGACCATTGAGAAATTTGGATACTTGTCGTGAAACATCCATTGTGGGTGCATTTTTAAAAAGTGTTACAAATTTGGAGTAGTAAGCTTATAGGCTTAGGCTTATCTGTTTTAGGTTGAAGAACTCATTCATCTTCTAGGCTTGATTTGTGGGCAGAAGATATCTTCCACGCATAGTGTCCTTAATCTTGTCCCAAGTGATAGTGCTTTCGAACATTCTTTGGTCCTTGCACCACTATTTTCACCAAAGATGGGCATCTCTTGTGAGTTTTAATTTAGCAATCATGGTCTAATTTGACGGTGTAGTCCCTGTAGTAGTGAAATAGTCTTCCATAGATTCTATCCATATTTTTGCTTCATTGCTTGAGAAAAAATTTATTCTCTTGAGCTTCTGTAATATTGAGATTTAGAGTGACGTTTTGAAAAATTATGTAATTTTTATGATTAATTTTCTCTCCAACCATATTAAAAAAAAAGGATGTTGCTTAATCTACCTCATTAATTTAGGAAGGGAATTATGTACTACTTGGCAATTTATAATGATCAGGGTTTACACTTCAAAAGAGAGTTTTAATTTTAATTAGAAAAAAATTCAAACAGATAATTTATTCCCACTATTCCTGATTATCAAGGAGACAAATGGGTGGATAAAAATTATTCTTTACGTCAATAGGAAGGGAATACATTATTTGAGTAGTTCATGAGCTCATATTATTCTTGGAAAAGGTTTCTCTACCACAAACTAGGCATGGCATTGTGATACATCCATCGCATAGTAATTAGGATTCTGAAAATACATATCCAAAAATCTATATTTTAGGGGAAGATCAGGAAGGGTTTCCATCTACCTTAGCCTCTTTAAATTATTCTTGAGGTAAGCAAGACGGTTTGCATCAATGTAACAATATCCTCCGCTTAACATCCATTGTCTTTCATAATACAAGGGTGAAGGATTATATATTTGATCTAATATTCACATCATCTGGTTTCTCCAGCTAAAACTAGAGGAGTGCGTTGCTGACATAAATATAACTTGAAAAATCAAGAATCGTTCCCAAGGTTCGCCTTTCTTATATTAACAAGATAAGATTTTCACTACTTAAGAGAAATATATTTCATGTTGTAATTATAACTAGTTTTATTTACTTGCGTCATGTCCTATATCAATGTTGTCAGAGTGTTTGGGGTCGAAAGCCTACCACGGGGGTAAGAGACAATAGGATGAAGGGAGATTCAGGAAGAAGATGGAAGAGAAGGGGTTTAAAGAAATAGAAGATGTAGAAGAATACTCATAGAGGTGAAGCTAGTTAATTTATTTCTGCATCCTGAGAAGATAAATCTCTTATAGACAAAAAACGTGCATAAAGCAGTAGCTTTCTCTTTACTGATCAGACCACCAATCTAATGCTTCTATTGGCTCCGAAAGGGCGGTAAAATACTAGGATACCTGGTTAGAATTCTCCCACATCGCTCCTTCTTCTTCTCCTAGTTCTTTCGGAGTGTTGTTTGCAACCTTAAACTGTGATCGAGCATTGCACGATTTTGCCAATCCTTATTTTTGCATAAAATCCCTCAAAAAATGGCTGAAAGCCACTTGTTTTTTTTTACATATCATCCTATTCTAGAAGCTGTCTATAGCTTTTGGATATTCACAAGAAATAATATCCAAAATATCAAAAATAGGCTAAACTTGTCCAAAAATCTACTATTTTTGAACCATCCACACTACGGACACTGACACTAATGACTAATATGGCATTGACTCTCTAGATCAATAAGAAAGTTGAATGAGATGCACTCTATAGTTTTTCAAACTGTGTTCGCTTAGGGGAATGACACTCACCCCCTCTTAACCTGCACATCCTCTCGACATGTGTCAAAGTCTTATGGATTTGTAGTGTCAGAAGAAGTATCCTATACCATGTCAATGTCTTCATCTTCTACCTCTTCTTCTTCCATATTCTCGTGTTCATGATTAGTATCCAACTCCTTCAACTCATATGTTGAAGACTCCCTACATTTAAAGAGCTTGATACGCACTGGAATCCTTAGAGTTGTCCCATCCATCTCATTTAATGCATAGGTAGCATTGTCAAAAACAACCTTACCACATATGGACCAAACCACCGCTTTGCCATCTTTTGACTAGCACTATGCTGATTTTTCAAGCTGCTATCATAAACCAACACCCATTCCCTTCTTGTATAGCTCATGGTCAAAGTCTGTGTCACTTGTCAAAGCTCTTATTGTTCTTGATTCTTGTAGTCTTCATCTTTCTCATGGCTATCTCAATGTCTTAGGCCTTCTTTCTAACTGTCCCATAGTAAAACACTCCAAGTAGCAATATTCTCCTCAATAGGCATGATTGGATGTTGTCCATACATTAATTCAGCAGGCATATACCCTATAACTGCACTATGAGTGGTCCTATCAGCCCATAAAGCAAAGGGTAACATTCTTGGCCACTCTTTCATCATGCCCTTGCATGACTTTGCTAATGCCTTAATGATAGGCTGATGACCTCTTTCACTTTTTCCATTTGCTTCTTAGGATTGTAGGTTGCCAGCTTGTTACCCAATCATGAAAAGAAGTCACGAGCCTCATTTGCAACCAATTTTCCTCTATTTGTAACCACTTTACCAACACAACCATACCTGCAAAATACTTCTTCCAATAAGAACCTGCAAATTGATTGAGTAGTATTTGTACTAAGAGCTCGACCTTCCACTTGATTTGTCAAGTCTTCTCATGCAAGCACAAGATATCTCATATTTCATAAACCTGTAGGCATGGTAACTAAATCAACTACCCATTTGTAATGCATAGACAATGGATAGGTCGGTTGCAACCCATCTCTATGCTTTACCATGGAATACATTTGACAATCACTACATGATTTCACATAATGCTCCACATCTTCATATATATTCTGCCACCAATACTTCTCTTTGATCTTGGCAAATGTGTCTCAAACTCCTCTATGTCTAGCCCATAAAATTTCATGAAACTCTTGCATCATCTGTTGTTGAGAAGCCCTATCTCCCAATACACGCAATGGAGCTCCTCTCTTTTTCTTTGCATGCTTCCATAAATATCCGTCTTTCATGAAAAACCCATAAGCTTTTCTTTTAATCCTTTTGAATTTAGCTTTAGACCACTCAGACTCCTTGGTCATGAGGTTGAGATATTGGCCTATTTTTATCCAATCATCCTCATACAACTCTTCCAAAAATTGTGTTCTCACTGAAGCATAACACTGATGATGCTTTCTCTCTATTGCCCATCTCTTCTCTATGGCTGTAAGTTCTTTTCTTACTACTAAAATCTCTGTTATAATAGTTGTACTTGCTATATTTGCCGTTATGATATCTTACCTGCATTAATGACAACTATACTTGCTGTTTTTAGATCTATATCTCTAGTAATAGCAATTGCATACTCATTCCTTGTTGTCATAAAGTCATTTTCAACAGCTATCACATCGTCCTCTTCATCTTCCATCAGATCTTCTTCATATTTAAACCTTGCTCATGAAAGCATGTTAGCCACAAGGTTTTCTCTACGTGCAATATGCTGAAAATCAGGGTTAAGTGACTTTATATATGCAATCCATCATAACATGGCAATATCGGGAGTTGAGCAATTTACTATCATGCCCAATAGAGGTAGACAATTAGTCTCTACCACTACATGAGCTCCCATAAAATACTCCCTATCACACTTAAGGGCTGTCACTACACCCCAAAGCTCTCTTTTGACTTGAAAATACCGCCGTTGCCATTTATGGAGGACCTTTGATCCAAATCAAATGGCATACCTATTCCCATCAGCATCATCTTGACCCATTACCCAACCAATGCCAATTGGGCTTGTATCTACGATGAGAATGAGAGGCTGCCCATTCTCATAAATTTCTCTCTTTAGTGCTAGGGTTGAAATCAATAAGCCCTTTAACTTTTGAACTACCTTCGTATATTATTTACCCCACCAAAGCTTTTGCCCTTTTCTCAAGAGCTGATATAAACTTTCAGCCATGAGCAAAATGTGGAATCCATATCAAATAAAAGACATATGCACCTGAAAATCTTCTCACCTCAGATACATTCGAACATGCCCCCCGCATCTTGCCTATGGCATCAATCTTTATTGGTGAGGCCTTTCTCCCATATGGTCCACACATGTGCCCAACAACTAATACTTCTTCCACTCCAAAAACCAACTTTTCTCCTAACAGAGTCAAATGCACTTCTTCAAGATGGCTCAAAATCCTGTCACAATCAACAATATGATCAGCCATAAATCTTCTACATGCATGCTCATTCAACTTTTCATTCTTCTCATAGATATCACATCCTTTGATCGACACATCATTAAGAAAGGGTAACTTCAACTGAGGAATATACTCCCTCAAAAATTTATGCATAGCATTCATCATATGCGCCACTGAATTGGTTGCTCCGTGTGGAAGATTACACATCCTAACCAATCCAAGTAGTGTCTTTATGGTAGTGATATCCTGGCTTTCCAATGCATACTCGAACTGATCATATCATGAATATAAATCACCTATAGAGTAAATTGCCTTGCCTACAAAAGCTTTTGCAAATTCATCCACTATCATACCTGATTCAACATTTCTTATGGTGACTTTATTAACTAGTTGTAAATCCTGTATAGTGTCCAAAATCCGCATTCTGATCTTCTCATTCAAAAGCTCTAGCAGCTTAGGTAAATATGTCCGAGGCATTGGAATAGGCTTTATATTCCATGGCACATGAGGTACTGTACAGATCATCATAAGTGCAACTATGGATCAACACATCCAATCTCATCTAGTTGAAATGCAAAGGCTTTCCCGTGCCTTGCCAACACCTGCAAGAAACAAGCTCTTTTTGTAGGCAAAAGGGAGATTGTATCACCAATTTTTAGCACTTGTAAAGTTTCAGTTGTAAATTTATGTCCTACTCCATGTGGATCTCATAAACTAGCTATTGAGTCACTTTTTGAGCTAACCCATCACTTTCAGGCGGCAAAGGCAAAGCCACATGCTTAACCTTCTTTGCAATTGTTTTGTACTTTGTATCTACCCTTGCTTCAGCCCTATTTTGCAGCCCATATTGTAGCCCATAACATTCATGCTTAGCAAACTCTTGAATGAATTCATACATCTCTTAAGTGTCAACCTAAATAACCTCTTTTTCTGCCCTATTTTCATCATTAATTACTGCAAAAATTTTAGCCACTGTATCAATATCAACCAACCCTAAAATACCTTCATTTGTAGCCATCAAACCATATGTCTTTAGCTCTTTTTTAGCCCATCCTACATATTTCTTTTCAGCTCTACACATGGTTGAAATATTCTTAAAAGTGCCAAGACTAAATGTTGTCCATTCCTGCATTCCAGATACAAACACAGTTTCCCCCTTTCTTGGAGGCATAATCATCTTCCTAGAGGCACTGCCATAGCCTCCACTTATAGGAGTGATATCTAAAACCCCTAAAATCTTGTGCATTAGGTGGCATGGGATTATCCTGCAGCCTACCTCGATTGCGAGGATGATTCACACAAATAGTGAGAAACTGTACCACCTTTGTATTGTCTTTACTCCGAACCCAAGCATATGAAGAATCATCTTTTGAGACTTTTGTTTCTAGCCTTGGTTTCAAAATATAGGGTTGCCCCAAAATCACTAGATAACTACATGAATCTTGCACAAAAAAATGATATTCATCCCTAATATCTCCAATAGTCATGGGTACATTCAGACAAGCCGCATAAAGATCCCCTAATGAATTGTTTGTTGCTACCTGCATGCACCATCCTGGATCTACATCAATCATTCTCATACAAGCTGCATGCCATAACATTGATTTCGGAACCATGATCCAAGAGAGCTATACAAGGCGTCTCTCTTTCTCCCACTTTAACAATTGTCTCTGTTGTAGCACGAGCCCAATGCGTTCGTGAATAATGATTGCTTAGAATAAAATGAGCGTCTTCTTCTTCATGTACATGTTGATGGACATCTCCATTATACATAGCCTTCTCTCTATGCTTACTCTTGCCCATAAGACTAATTTCAGCCACAAGTTTACTGTCTACACTTCCATTAAACCCATTTTCAACATCAGCCTGCTCCAAATCAACATTACATGCATCATTATATTCCTTTGAAGTTGTTTCTCTATGTCCTTGTCAACCTGCATCAATGCTTGCAAAACTTCACCATCAAACTGTCTTTTTTGTTCTAGCATATCAATGATTGCATCATGAAATTCACACTTCATGATTCCAAGAACTTCACCAAGTGTGAATTCCACTCTACTACCAAGTATGTGATCTTCCAAGACCTTTTTAAGGTTTGTGGCAGTCTCAAGATCCAAGTGTAACCTATAACCAGGATGCTTGCCCCTTTTCTTCCCTTCTTGTTTCTTCTCTTGAGATACATCCTCCATAACATGCTCAAGTATGGCTTTTTCATCCTCTTTTTGCTGCTCCATTTTAGTTCGTGTTATGCATTTAGATGGGCCTAAAGAGGAAGAATCAGCAATGCCCTTTTCATCTCTTCTTCTCTTTTGTTCCACAAGAGCTTCTTGATTATGAACCTCAGCCAAATAAGCATAGGCTGAAAATGAATCCATTGGTGCACTCCATCATGTTCTCCCTCGTATACTCTGAATTGCATTAGCCAATTCAAACTTTGTTGTTTTGTCTTTTTCCATGCAATCTAATGCCTGCATCCAAATGTGAAATTTTTCTTTAGCCATGCCTCCTTTACAAGCTTCTTTGGTCCTTTCAATTCTCAACCCATATGTAGCTACATCTATGGCAAAAAATGCTGTCCTTGCTATTATCACTTCCAACCTCTTTTGCATGGCACCATTTCCAAAATTTGGCTCTATTGGAAGACCAATTTCTGTTGCATGTATTTTTCCATCTTTCCAAAATACTAACCTTTTCGCTTTTGCTTCATGGTAGGTTGTACAGTCTCGCTTTTCATGCTGTAAACTGTCACACCAAATGCATCTCCTCTTGTATCCTTCTTTGTAAGGTCTTTGGATTGTTACCTGACCCTTTTCTTCTACCTTAATATCCAAATTTTTTACCTTTGCATAGATTTTTGTCAAATTCAGCCTCAAATCACACATGCTTTTGATTAATTCATCCACAGCATCACCTTTAAGAGCCAGACCAATAGGTATAGCCAGTTGTTCTACCATAGCCACAGGTGCATTGGCTGTAATTTTAGTCCCCTTTTGAGTACATGTAGGTGTGGTGCATGTACCCCATCTTAATTTCATCCGCTCTCTCTTTACCAACATATGCACTGCCTCAGTTACATTATCCCAATCTGATTTCAGCCCCATTTCAAAAAAGAGGCATCTTCTAAACGATCAGTTAGATTCTCTTGCAAGATAGGATCTACAACTTAAAAAAAAAATTCAATTTTTTGACTCTCCAATGATTGTTTCTCATCGGCATCCAACTACGCATACCGACTTTCAAATTCACGGAGCAAAATTGTAGCAAACAACCCTTTATTAGGCTTTTCAATCCAATTTGCAAATGCCTTTTTAGTTACCAATCCTGCATCTTCCAAGAAAACCTCTTCTCTCAAAGCTTTCTTAAAAGTTGCCCAATCAATATCTCTTCTATGTAACTCATCAATCTGATTATGCAATGCATGCATAGCCAAATGGGAGAAATACCGACTCCATGCATACTGTGGTACCCCATGAAACATCTTTTCTTCATACAACCAGATGAAGGCCAAAACATTTTGACCCTTAAACTACTTCAATTCCTGTCCCACTGCTTGCCTGCAATGCATTCACAGCTAAGGAATCACTTCTTTTTACTTCCTGTCGAGTTTTCATTTGTTGTTGTAACAACAATTGCTGCTATTGTTATAGAAATTACTATTGGCTGAGATGGGCTTACTTTGCACTAGGTTCAAAGAGAATGGAAAATGAAGGAAAGTATAGCACTTTGATCCCTTCTTGTTAAAATGTTGGATCTAGAGCATGGCAGGAGCTATGGAGGTTGGAAGATGAAGACTAAATTCATGTTGACATAGACAATGAGTAGACAATTGTTACACAAGTGAATTAGGTTCCAAGATGGAAGCTTGGACTCATAAAGACAATCTTGTGTATTGGACTGACAATGAAACTAACTGAAAGAGGAAAGCATCATGATATTGTATTCATCATTATGAAAGTGATAGTCAAGTAGAATGCTTTATAGAATTTGGGTTGTTCCACTCTCCTCATCACTGTGCATATGGGATTCATGACAGCTCTTCCTGGAGCATACATCATTTGTCTATTTCTCAACACTCCCCTCAAATGATGAGTCTCTACACTTGTTGACTCGCCCCCCCCCCCCCCCCCCCCCCCCCACATGGTGACATGGCCCAGGAGACTAGCTCATAGGTAGCCTAGTCATGTTAAAGCGTGAAAATTTACATATTTGACAAGGGTTTTTACACAACAAATCCACTAAGGGAAAAATAGAGATCCACGATGGGAAAAACATATGAAAGATACAAATAAAATTATTTAGAACAATCTATCAGAGTTGTTGATGGTAGTGGAAGCATCTTCGTTTTCTTCTTCTTCATTCATAAACTGGTTTTGCTGGTGATCATTTTGCATCTGTTGTGCTCTTTTCTTGTTGAAACATTCATTGGTTGTATGGCCAGTCTTTCCATAATAATGACATATAATCCGATCCCTATTGTTGTTGGTGCCGAGTCCTTGACCATGGCCTCTTGCTCCGTAAGTGCCTTTGGTGTACAAGAGACTGTTGTTGGTGGTGTGCTCCTTTGTATCCTTTCTTTTAAATTTGCTTTCTCCATCAAGTAGTGAGTGCTCAATACCTTTAAGTGAGAGACTTGGAACATTACTTAGGGTGGACACAAGATTATCATATGGATCTTTATTTACACTTGCAAGTAGTATGGCTATTGCTTCATCTTCATCAATATTCTTCTTAAGAGTTGCAAGCTAGGTTTTAAGGCTCTTGAACTTATTAATGTGTATGGTCATAGAAGCATTATCTTTTATATCCAATTTATAAAATTGAATGAGTCATTTTACCTTTGAATTCTTTGCTTGGGTACCAAAGATCCTGTCAAATTCCTCCCAAGTAGTTATAGCATCTCTGATTTACCAAAGATATGATGTAGCACATCATCACTTAGTCCCTAGGCAATGATGCCTAGTGCCTTGTTATTCATCTTCTTCCATTCTTTGGTTTTTGGTGGAGTTACTGCAAGGATCTTGCTTTTTGAATCTTCTTTTTCACCATCTGCATCACCTTCATCATCTTCAAAGAGATCCTAGAGGTCTTTCCTCATGAGGTGGTACATGGTATTTTCCCTCCAAGCATGGAAGCCTTCTTCATTGAACTTTGCTATTTGTTTGAGCTCTACCATTTTTTATTAGCAGCAAATCAACTAGCAAAAGAGTTGTACTTGAATGTGTCAAGAGACACAAGATGATTTGTGTTTAACAACATTGTATGAATATTAAAAAGATATTATCTTGGAGCTCAATGTCAGATATTGATGCTTGATCTTCTTCTTGCTTGTTGATTTATTGTGATGCTTTGCTGGAAATTAAGTGCTCAATAAGACTAGAGTGATAGAGTCTTCAATGGACTAAGAGGAGTAAGAAAATGAAAGGTTTTATGACCTTGAAGGTCAATGGCTATGGCTTTCCATAGAGATGACAGTTAGGGTTTCTCAAATTGTGATCAATAGAGAGATTATTTTGAGGAACCCTCTTGGGCAAGGTTAGCCCACTTAGGGGGCTATCAAAGCCCTATGGTGGCAACATAGATAGTGTATTGTGGAGATGATGGCAACCATATGACCAACAGGGATGCAATTTAAGACAGTGAGGAGGAATTTCAACAATGCTGGCTTTTGCAGTACTCAATGTAAATGTGTGAAGTGATATGATGGTCTGCTTTGAGTAGAGGGAAAGATCTCGAGAAGAAATCATGTGGAGATATTAACTGTGGATAGAGATCTAGGTGTTGTAAGTAGATATGATACTGCTGCCCATGGCAGCCATGAAAGCTCCAGTGAAGGTGAAGCTGAAGCTGGAGTAGGAAATGAAGCTTGATCTGATACCAAGCTAGGCAAAAGTGAAAGGGAGCTAGAGAAGTAGAGTGAGAAGCTGACCATGCTCAATTGAGCTCCGATATCATGTTAAAATGTTGGATCTAGAGCATGGCAAGAGCTATGGAGGTTGGAAGATGAATACTAAATTCATGTTGACATAGACAATGAGTAGACAATTGTTACACAAGTGAATTGGGCTCCAAGATGGAAGCTTGGTCTCATAAAGATAATCTTGTGTATTGGACTAACAATGACACTAATTGAAAGACGAAAGCATTATGATATTGTATTCATCATTATGAAAGTGATACTCAAGTACAATGCTTTATAGAAGTTGGATTGTTCCACTCTCCTCACTATGCATATGGGATTCAAGACACCTCTTCCTAGAGCATACATCATTTGCCTATTTCTTAACACTTTTGCCCATGGTTCTAAAGTGATGCAAGTCAGATGTTTTAATCTCTAATGGTCCATCAAAAATGCGATTTTTATTCCTTCTTAGGAAAGCTCTCAGCTTACCGATACCACCCAACCATAGGTCTAGATTTGTCGGGGGTCCATCCTCCCGCTTCCCTTGAGAAAGTATTTTAGTTACCTAATTACCTACCACTTTAGGTTCAACATATAAAATTAGCTTCTTTGAATTATCTCCTGATACAAATTTGTTACACACCTTTAATTTACGACACAAAAACATAATAAAGCAATCTCTTCTCAATAGGTTTCTTCAAGAAAAATAAATATTTAGAATGTTTTCCATTCTAACTAGAATGATGTCAACCTGAATGTATTATTCTTTCCAAGTTCAGTTCCTCCACTAGTATTGGAACTTCCAGAACACTACCTGGAAATTGAAGGGTAGTTGATAGTTTGTAAGAGCCTAAGGAGTTTATGACCAGAGCCCCCTGGTATCCTCACCTCCTCCTACTGATTAGAGTTCCCTACAACAAGTACTTTTGCATCATGATTGGTCTATACTCACTAACGTGAAACAAAAAAAGAGAAAACTCATTGGAGTAGGTTTTATTCACGCAGGCCTTGAGGAGATCTAGCACCATCAAGAACAATGTCTCAGTCATTCGGTGTTCTGTACTCACCAGAATACTGCCTCAGTCGGTGATCTATACTCAGTCATCCATCTCTTAGCCTAATGATTTTAGGAAAGATTAGTACCTAACTTGCAATCACAAACATCTTAATTCGAATGCATTCTACATTTAAAAAATTATTTTCAAGACAAATTTTTAAAATAAAAATAATAGCATTAAGAAAAAAACTTAGTGTAAGTGGCAATACCTTCCAATAGTCTTCTCAGATTTCCCCTTCCTTGGGATCTAGTTTGGACTAAACAACAATTCTATTCTTGAGAATAACTCCCTTGGAGTTTTTTGGGTCCTTGCTTGTGATAAAAGAATCTTGGTTAGTTTAATTACGAAAAGTATTCTTTGACAATTCCATCTCAAGGCCTTTTATGTACTGAGAATTAGTGTCTGTGATTATCCATCAATGATTTCGTTAGACCAATACAAATAAAAAATATTAAGCCTTTTAGGGACACAGTACCTTCCTTGTATTCACTTAGGTCCATCTTGTACAAACCCAAGTTACCCCTTGGAATTTTTGGTTAAGAGTTCCTTTAAAATATTATATGCAGGAAATGAATAAAATCCTATTTTATGAATGCAGCTTTTGTTGCCAATTCATGGCATAATGGCTTGCTAGCTGCCTTTAAAATATAGTACATGGGGATCCATGACGAGTACTTGGTTGATGGTATTCATAGCTTTGTTTATAATCTAGGTACTCATCATTCCATTTGTAGTGATTGTATTTACATCATTATTGGCAGCTCCTGCCTCCACGACCTTCATAACTTTCTTCTTCGGGGCCATGGTCTTTAATTGCGAGATCATAGAAGGGATTTTTGGCAAAAGAGCTTGGGTTTGTTGCAATTGGATTGATGGGAATTTAATTGATGGGGGGGTTTGGTGATCACTAGGAATTTAGGAAAATCAAGAAGAGTCTAGATTCCACAAGGAAGTAGGGTAGAAAGGATGGAGGATTCGATTTCAAGAGCTTGCAGAGTATCCTCCTTGTCTTCGTGACGAGAATTCATGTCCTCGTGCTTCTCTTGCCCCACTCCTTCTTGCTCTATACTCTTGAGAAGCCTCTCCTCTCTTGCTCAGACTGCCCTCCAATAGCTCCTCATGCCTTGTACTTATAGTTAAATTGAAGAAGAAGGGTTGTGGCCAAGAAGAGGAGCTCTTTATGGATGCCATCTTGGCAAATCAACAACCTAGAAGCTTTGAAGATGCAATCTCATGTTGGTGATTTGATCTTTGAGGTCCAAAGAGGATGTTAGAGAACGAGACTTGTGAGTTATATTAATCACTAAGTTCATGTGTATAGTTTGGAAGGTCCAAAAAACATTAGATTTTGGGCAAAGCTAGTATATTTTAGATATTTTAGATATTATCCTAAAAAAATGATATGGAACTGGATGTCATTTAAAAGAAAAGACAAGTGATATTTTAGTTAATTTGAAGATTTTATAAAAAGAAAAATAAAGAAAAGTGACTGGCGAAATCGCGCGCGCCGCGATCGCAGTACACAGGCAGTGGACAGCACTTTGAACACAGAAAAGAAGGAGTGAACTAAGAGCTTTCTAAGCAAGTGTCTTGGAGTTTTACCCCCCTTTCGGAGCCAATGGAACCATCAGATTTATGATCTGAGCATCAGATCACTGATCTTTCCAAGATCCCCCTCCACAAAGAGCTCCACTTCTCAACCACAAGCCCTCTTCTCTAATTCACTATAAATACGGGGCATGGGAGAGGCATAGGAAGCATAAGGAGACCCCGAGAGGCTGCGAGAGAGAGGTAGAGAGGAGGATACTCCTCCAAGAGATTGTGAGGAAGGGCTTGAAAGAGAGCTTGAGAGAGAGAGAGAGAGAAGAGTCACCCCGAGAGGCTGCAAGGAAGAGAATTAGCTCAATTCCCTCTATCTCAACCATCTTCTCTTACGATCTCCTATCTTGAATCTATTCTACCTTCTTAATCTTTTGAGTCTACTTGCGGACGATGGCCTCCAAGCGAAGAATGTCGCGTGCGGATGATAATCCTGCAACCAGCAACAAGGCTTCGGGCAAAGGCATCACCGTCAATCCAATTGTGGTTCCGGTCGTAAGTAATGTATTTTCAAATTGATTGATGCTTGCTTTGATTCTCGTATGAGATACGTTAGACCCCATACTATTGCACGAGTATAGGTAATGGGAAAGGATAAATTTCATCTCACCTATTCGGAAGATGGAGTTTGCGAAGTGCATATATCAAGGGTAGATAATTGCACCTAGTTACATATGACTTATTTGCTAGTAGAGAAATTACAAGGAAGAATCAGTCAAGCGTTATGAATGGCATAGTCGTAAAAAAGAACGACATTAAAAGATTGGGCATACAAGTGCTAGATTAAAGTATAGTCAAGGGTTATAAATAGCATAATTACTAAAAGAATATGACATTGAGAATCATGAATAGAAAGTACTAGTTGAAAGTTAGATACTTCAAAGGTACATAGCCTAAGAGCCCGAATATTAAGAAAAACTAGATTCTAGCTCAATGCACGGTCTATTGGAGTCTAATTACTTAAGATCATCTCGCACTTATCTTATCAAGCATTTATATGTTATGCCTATAACATGTTTGATATATGAGGATAAATTTCTATTTGCCTCATGACTTGACTAAGAGCTAGTACAATAAATTAATCATAAGGGTTAAAACTAAGATATCTTGAGATCCGTCGGATAAGATGACTTTTGCCAATCCAAATCCAGGGTTGGGATTATCAATCAAGGTAAGTGACCTATAGAATTTACATCATGAATAGTGTTTGAACCCTTAACATATACCCTAGCCGAAGGAAGGAAGTGTTAAGAACATTTTTGCATAATATTACTCTTAGATCCCAAGGGGAAGAGCAATTATGCAATGTGAAATATTATTTCATCTACTCTTGCATTGTTTTGGAAAGAATGCAATTGGTTTTGTTGGTTGATCAAACAATATCCTAAATGATTTTACATTCAACTGGTTGTTAGTTGTTGTTTGGATGGTTATTCCAAGTGCTTGTGATTTATGGTAAATGCATGGCAAGGGTCTGTGATGACAAGTCGCCATGGGATTAAAGGAATGTTTTCTTGGAAAATGATATTAGGTTGAATGCCTTGTTTGTGCTTGATTCTTAAAGGATTTAATTAAGGAAGGATATATTGTACGGGTGGATCACCTCCATGGTCGCACCGCGTATTAACCCGAAAGGGCACTGCTCGATTCACGGGCCGAAGGTCGAGTGGTGAAAAGGCCAACCATGGGAATGATGTTTCGCTCCTAGACAGCTTGTGGGTCAGTTGGAGCTCTGGACACCCCTTGCTAGGTCTAGAATGGAGTTGAAGACCTCCGTGGCCCCCAACATCTGGGCATGTTGGGAGATCCTATTCTAGATAAAGGATTGAGTTTTGGTGCCATGTGAATTGGACCAGTTACTTCTGCAGGGCAGAAGGGATACTTCTATTGGACAGAAGCGAAACATAATTTCTCCTGTATGGGCGGGAGACAAAGATTAACTTGAAGATAAGTTAAGGAACTTGTTTGATCTTGTTTGTCAATAGATTGCTTTGCTCTGTTTTCGTGTCTGTGCTATAATTTACGCGAACGAACCTTGTTCCCTAAAAGGCTTAATTAATGAAGCTGATTTTGAGTGTCACACATAAATGTGGTAGGACCTAATTAGAAAACTAAAGCTATTAAGGGAAGTGGGTGGGCGGAATCCCCGACAGGTCCGTCCTATGGCAGGGTGGTGCCAGAGAACTGGGAGGCTTCTCACAAGTTTTTATTGTCATTCGACCTTTAGGTATTGATAGGTTAGAATCCGATTCATGCCGTTTTAGGGGACCGGAATGGGACTATGCCCTATGGGCAGAGAGGTTGAGCAACGCATCCCTCTCGTTTCCCATTCTCTTTGAACCAAGTGCGGCATAGATCTGCTTCGGGTTGGCTATCTCTACGTAAAGTAGGATGTCCAATACCCGACGCTAGAATGCTAACAGGAGACCTTGACAACTAGGAACCCAAATTTCAGGTCTATCCTAGTGGGTTCGGTCGTGAACGTTCCGTTGCGAGGCGGATTCGGGAAACCCTAGGCAACAAAACTCGGAACATTCCTTGGGAGTGCCGGGCAGCGACGCTTAGATTCGTTTCTCGATAGACCGCTAAAAGAGTGCCTAGAAAGCCGATGGGCGGGCACCTCACATGGATGATCTTACTTTAATCTAATCCTCTCAACGAACTAAGAAGAGGGGGAGATTGTTGGAGTTATCTACTATGATATAGAAGGAGAATTCAGGCTTTTTCCTCAACAATCAAAGACTCAAAATTTGGGAGCATGAGGCACCATTTTTTTAATTAAAAAAGGGGGGGAGGGGGCGACGGCATGTCGTCATCGTTTTCCTCTTCTTCTTCTTTTTCTTCATAAAGTCTTTAAGCTTTAAAGCTTAAATCTTTGAGACTTGTCTTGCTTTGCTAAGCTTTAAATGGGTTTGGTCAATTTTGACTTATGGCCCATGACTCGTATTTGCATGGTGACTTCTATGAAGGATGGCTATAGTCCCTATCAATTCAATAAAGTGTCATGTTATGAACCTCAGACTATTTTGCTCAAGACTTCCTCTATTTAATGGTTTAGAAATCTTCAAGTCCAATTTGCGAGAATTCGGGAAGATTGAAAATAAAGTTGAAATATCATAGTTGCATCTCCTCATGGAAAGAAGAGTACAACTATTGAGCACAAGGTGTAAACTAATATCTCTATCTTTTGAGAGCTTTGGCTTTACATAACTTCATCATATAGTTTGTATATACCAAGATGTACCAGTTTGCTTCCCTTTGGCTAGAGTATCAATGGGACCCACAAAGTCAATGCCCCACTTCATGAATGACTTTAGGGGAAGGATTGACTTTAGTGGCATAGCACTAGATTTGGTAGATTTACCCATCCATTGACAAGCATCACATCATTTTAGTATTCATAGCATGTTTATGTAGTTGTAGGCCACCAATAACCTATGAGTAGGGCCTTTCTGGTTGTTGCTTCTCCCACAAAGTGTTCGCCACAAGGCTCGTCATAGCAAGCTTTTAGTATGATCCTAATCTCATCTCATGTAACACATCTCTGCAGCACTTCATCTTTACCTCTCTTGTACAAAGCACCACCTAGCAAGGTTTAGGGGGTTGATTCCATCAAAAACTTCTTCTTCTCTTTACTAGAGATGCCAAGGGGGGGTTATTGTTGTGTAGCCAGGAGGTTGGCAATGTCCGCATACTATGGTGTTACCATTTGGTAGGGGTACTATTGTGTGGCCAGGAGATTGGAAATATTTGCATACCATTTTAACCAGAAATAGGGAAGTATCAAGGATATCTGGATCATCCTGCTGCTCTACTTCAATCTGATGGGTCCATGATAGATGATCAACCAAAACATAGGAGTGACCAGGCTTGGTAACCATTCAAAGTCAAACTTTTGGAACAAAAGGAGACATCTCATTATTCCTCTTTTAACATTTGTATTATTAATTAGGAAGAATAGTGTCTCATGATCCACATAAGGCTTGAAGTGCATCGATAGCAGGTAGTGTCAAAACTTGTCCAAGGCAAACACCATTGCCAAGCACTCTAACTCCATCACTCTATAGTTTCTTTTTTGGTTTTAGAGACCTTACAACTTGCGTAGTAGATGGGTTGATCAAGCTTTGAGGAGTGTTTTTGGCATAAGGCTGCACCTAACCCTTCTATAGATGCAGCAATGTGCACATGGGATTCCTTTGTCCAATCAAGAGGTTATAGAATGGGTGCTTTAATTAGACATTACTTCAACTTGTTGAAGGCATATTCACAATAATCTATCCTAATGAACTATGCATCTTTCCTTAGGAGGTTATGCCAAGCTGATACCTTTGTTGCAAAGTGTGCGATGAATCTCCAATTCTATTGTGAAGATTATTTTGGATTGATTATCTTATGCAATTTGGACTTGGTTATATCCATTGAATCCATCTGGTAGAGAGTAGAGCTAATGTCTAGCCATTGTATCCAATAGTATTTTGTGAAAGAAATAGAAAAATGATCATTTTTTATCTTAGAGTTCAACTTGCAAAAGTCCACACATATTTTTAGCTTTCCATTCTTCTTAGATACTACCACAATGGGTGAAACCCATTCATCATTGGCCCATTTGATAGATAAACTCAACTTCAAGGAGCTTCAACAACTCTACTTTCATTAGGGTTGAGTAATTTGGATTCATGTGCCTTTGGCTTTGTCTTACTGGTTTGGCATTGGGCTCTAGGTTGATATGATGTTGAGACACTAGGGACCAATCCCATTTATATCTTTATACGACCATGCAAACACGTCCAAGTTCTCCTTTAGTAGGTCATGTGGGACTGACAGCTGCTTTTCTGGAAGACAAGTATCCACCTTCAAGTAACATTCAATGCCATCTGTATCCACAAAATTTAACTACTTTTCACCTTCTACTTCATGGATGAAGGTTTGATGGACTACTTTTGGTTGACTCCTTCAAGGGAGTGGCCTCTTCATTATTTGATGCTCCATCTGAAGCATCTACTTCCTTCAATGGTGACTTGACTTTGGAATGCAGAAATGGTATCATGGCTATTTCAAATTTTATGGGAGAGAATTATATCTTGACTTGAGAAATCTTCTTCTAATGATGCCTCCAGGAACTTCACATAACACGAACCATCTGAGGTATGCTTAGGCTGCATGACTGGTGTTTGTTGTGGCAAGGTACATCACTATTATCCTTTCTTGATAAGGGTATCTTAGAGTGACAAAAGCCAATGCTAAAGGAACCCTTATTTTCCTCAATCCATTTCTTATAAATCTTTCGCATATAAAGATATTCATTTACCAATTCAAATGATACTAGAGTCATTTTGTCCAACAGTGTAATGTGTCCGCTTGACCACTTGTGGAACACGTCTTAGCAGCCCATCGAGAGGGAAGTCTAGAAAGTGCCACCTGGCACTCGCAAGGAATGTCACAGGGTTTGCAATCTAGGTCTTCCCGAGTCTACCCCAAAGCGGAAGTATCCGGCCATTCCCACTTAGGACCAACCTGAAGTCAGGGTTTCTTTCCTATCAGCCAAGTCTCTAGGAAGTAGCTAGCGTCGACCTCCAGATGACCCACTTTGAGTAGGAACAACAGAGTCAAAGCATATTTATGCTGCTTTTGGTTCATAGAGAATGGGAAATGAGAGGGGTGCACTACTCAACCTCTCTGCTCGTAGGGTATAGGCCCATTTCGGTCCCCTAAAACGGCATGAATCGGGTTCTAACTTTACAATACCTAAAGTCATCCGACGGTAAATCCTTGTGAGAAGTCTCCTAGTTCTCTGGGACCACCCAGCCGTAGGACGGACCCGTCCGAGGATTCCGTCCACCTGCTTCCCTTGATATCTTTACTTGTCTAATTAGGTCCTACAACATTTATGTGCGACATTTAAAATCAGCTTTATTAATTAAGCCTTTTAGGGCAAAGAGTTTGTTCACGTAATTTACAACACATACAAAAAAACAAAAGAAGTAGTCCTTTTATCAAACAACTTCCTTAACTTATCTTTAAGTTAATATTTGTCTCCTCCCCATACATGAGAATTATGTATCCCTTCTGTCCAACAGAAGTACCCGATCAAAATCACATGGCATAGAAATTTCCATCCTTTATCTAGAATAGGATCTTCCAACGTCCCAAACATTGGGCTCACGGGGATCTCCAACTCCATTCTAGACAAGCAAGGGATGTCCAAAGCTCCACCTGACCCACAAGCGGTCTAGGAGTGAGATGCCATTTCCGTGGTTGGCCTTTTTCACCAGTTGACCATTGGCCTGTGAATCGAGTAGTGCCCTCTCGGGATAATCTACGATGTGATCTTGGAGATCATCCACACGTGCAAAATATCCCTCCTTAATTAATCCAAATAAAATTCAAGCACAATCAAAGCAATCAGCCCTAATATCATCTTCTAGAAAAACATTCCTTTATTCCCATGGCAACTTGTCATTACAGACCCCTGCCATTCATTTGCCATCAACGCAAGCCTTGGAATATTTATCCAAATCACAATGCAACAATCCCTTGATTGAAAGAAAAATATTTAGGGTGTTGTTCAATCAACCAACAAAACTAATTGTATTTTCCCCAAAAAATACAATGATAGACGCGACAATAATTCCATTGCATATTCACTTTCCCCCTTGGAGCTAAAGAGTAGAATTTACTCAATATTCCCTCCTTTAGCCTAAAGCATATGCTAAAGGTTCCAATACTATACATGACGTAAGTCCTATCATTCCAATGCAAATTAATCAATCTAGCAAGAGCATTTATGCCTCTTCTCTAAGTGACAATTATCTTTTAGCATTTTCCTACTATGCAACATTTTTTTCTTAGCTTTATCTTTCTTTCTCCTAAGGCAAGGAGTCGCGTCATCGATGTAAAGTTTACATAATCTCTCCCATGTATGTACCGTGTATATGCATTTGCGAACTTTAAACAGTATCATCCTCGGTAAAGATTAATCAAACGCTCATTGATGCTCAATTCTTTAGTGTCCCATATGTTGCTTATGCTATGCATGGATTCATCACATAGCAACTAGGTGCAATTTAACTCCCTTTGATACATGCACTTCACAAACTTCACCTTTGAATATTTGAGATGCGATTTATCCTTTTCAATGACCTATTCTAGCACCACAAGGTACGGAGCCTAATGCATCTCTTGCAAGCATTAAAACAAGCATCTATCAATTTGAAAATACATTACTTACGACTGGTACTGCAATTGGATTCATAGTGATGCCTTCGCTCGAAACTCTGTTGCTAGTTGTAGGATTGTCATCCGCATGCGACATTCTTCACTTGGAGGCCATCGTTCGCAAGTAGACTCAAGAGATTAAGAAGGTGGAATAGATTCAAGATGGGAGAGCAAAAGAGAAGATGGTTAAATCGAGGATCGAGATAGAGGGAAATTGTGTAGCACCTTGGGGTAACTCTTCTCTCTCTCTCTCTCTCTCTCTCAAGCTCTCTCTCACAATCTCTTGGAGGGGTATACTCTCTCTCTCCCTCTCTCTTCCAGCCTTTTGAGATCTCCTTATGCTTTCTTGTGCCTCCCCATGCCTCATATATATAATGAATTAGAGAGGAGGGGATAAGTTTGAGAACAAGAGTGGAGGGGCTCTTAGAAGACTCATTGATCAGATGCTCAGATCATAAATCTGATGGTTGCATTGGCTCTAAAAGGGGGGTAAAACGCCAAGATACTTGGTTAGAAAGCTCTTAGTTCACTCCTTCTTTTCTTTGTTCGAAGTGTTGGCTACTGCACGTAGATTGCAATTGCAGTGCGCACGATTTTGCCAGTCACTTTTCTTTATTTCTCTTTTTATAAAATCTCCAAAACTAGCTAAAACATCACTTGTCTTTTCTTTTAAATGACTTTTAGTTCTATCTTTTTAGGATAATATGTAAAGTATAATAGTTTTTTTCTCCCCCAAGAATCTAATATTTTTGGACCATTCAAACTATACACATTAATACTAGTCATTAATATGGCTCATAAGTCCCATTCACATTGTACTTTTTGTGAAGGGTGGCTACAATCCTTATCAATCCAAGAAAAATGTGAGATTTATGACTCTCAATTTTTAAAATATATTTTTAATTGAATAAAAATTATTAGCTATTAATGCTAGTCAGTTTTTACCTTAGTTAGTCTTTAGTTAGTAATCTTACTAACTTATTAATTGACTAACTAACTTTCAAACTAACCAACTAACTTTTATTGCGTGGAAATATTACGTCCTCCCCCCCTCAAAGAAATCGAGATGTCCTCATCTCGAGAGAAACTAGGGAAGAGAAGCACTAATGGGACTTATGACCTGTGGGTTAAGACACACCATGCATCCACTGCACTACTCTTAATGTTTCAACTAGTGCACTCATATTATTTAAATTAACCATAAGTACAAGAGTAGGATTTATTCTCAATTGTGTTACATGTCGATTAAGCTTCTAGGAATTTTAGTCCTCCTAATAAGGTTTAGTGGGCTCTAGATCTTCATCTTCATCCGATTCATCTATATATCCATAGATTGCACTTGTGTAGCTTCATTTTCTTGGAGGCTGAATGTCTTCTGGACTTAGATCAGGGCAGTCTGCTTCGATGTATCCTAGCTCATTACAATGGAAGCATTGAAGGTAGGGACATCTCCTACAAATGTGCCCTATCTCTCCGCAGGTATGGCATCTCTTATCCTGATCTCCATAGTCATCTTTGCTACGATTGCCTGATTTAAGTTCTTGGATGATTGGATTTTCTTGGAGTAATGCGTCTTGCAAGTCCGTTGGATGCATTGCTTCAAGACTGTAGTTTAGAGGAGTATTCAGGCCATGGCAAAACTTGGATACTTGCTATGCAATATCCATAGGTGGTGCAGATCTTAGTAGGATTACAAACTTTGAGTAGTAAGCTTCCCGGGTTAATTCCAAGTGCTTGAGCTTGAAGAATTCATTCAACTTCAAGGTCTGGTAGGTTGGCGGAAGGTATCGTTCATGTACAGCATCTTTGAACTAAGTCCACGTAATAGAAGCTTCAGAAATACCTTGATCTTTGCACCATTTCTTCCACCATAACCGAGCATGGCCAACTAACTTCAGTTTTCCAATCATTGCTTGATTCATGGAGGCAGTTCCCGAAGTAGAGAAATAGTCATCCATCGTCTCAATCCATATCTCTGCTTTTGCTGCGACGTCTAACCCTTCTCCATCAAACTCGGGTGCCTTAATTTGCTTGAGAAGAAATTTTTTCTCTTGCATGTCAGCATTCGTGGGTGCAGAAGGTACCTGACAATCAAGCCATACCACTTAGGTTATTTTTGTTTAGGATATGTCTATGAACCGAACATTAATCAATCATATATCATCATGAAGTTTTGCTCTGATACCAACTGTAACGTGTCCGCTTGACCACTTGTGGGACACATCTTAGCAGCCCATCGGGAGGGGAGTCTAGAAAGCACCACCTGGCACTCGCAAGGAATGTCACAGGGTTTGTGATCTAGGTCTTCCTGAGTCTGCCCCAAAAAGCGAAAGTATCTAGTCGTTCCCACTTAGGACTGACCTGAAGTCAGGGTTTCTTTCCTATCAGCCAAGTCTCTGGGAAGTAGCTAGCATCGAGCTCTAGATGACCCACTTTGAGTAGGAACAATAGAGTCGAAGCAGATTTATGCTGCACTTGGTTCATAGAGAATGGAAACGATAGGGATTTACCACTCAACCTCTTTGCCCGTAGGGCATAGTCCCATTTTGGTCCTCTAAAACGGCATGAATCGGGTTCTAACTTAACAATACCTAAAGTCATCCGACGGTAATCCTTGTGAGAAGCCTCCCAGTTCTTGAGGACCACCCAGTCGTAGGACGGACCTGTCGAGGGATTCCGTCCACCCGCTTCCCTTGATAGCTTTAGTTTTCTAATTAGGTCCTACCACATTTATGTGCGACATTTAAAATCAGCTTCATTAATTAAGCCTTTTAGGGCACAGAGTTCGTTCACGTAATTTACAACACATACACAAAAACAAAAGAAGCAATCCTTTTATCAAACAGGTTCCTTAACTTATCTTTAAGTTAATCTTTGCCTCCTGCCCATACAGGAGAATTATGTATCCCTTTTGTCCAACAAAAGTACCCCGTCCGAATCACATGGCACCAAAATTTCCATCCTTTATCTAGAATAGGATCTTCCAACGTCCTAGACATTCGGCTCACGGGGATCTCCAACTCCATTCTGGACAGGCAAGGGGTGTCCAGAGCTCCACCTGACCCACAAGTGGTCTAGGAGTGAGATGCCATTTTCATGGTTGGCCTTTTCACCACTCGACTATTGGCCTGTGAATCGAGTAGTGCCCTCTCGGGATAATCCGCGATGTGATCTTGGAGATCATCCACACGTGCAAAATATCATTTCTTAATTAATCCAAATAAAATTCAAGCACAATCAAAGCAATCAGTCCTAATATCATCTTCTAGAAAACATTCCTTTATTCCCATGGCAACTTGTCATTACAGACCCCTACCATTCATTTGTCACCATCAACATAAGCCTTGGAATATTTATCCAAATCACAATGCAACAATCCCTTGATTGAAAGAAAAACATTTAGGGTGTTGTTCAATCAACCAACAAAACTAATTGTATTTTCCCCAAAAAATACAATGATAGACGTGACAATAATTCCATTGCATATTCACTTTCCCCCTTGGGGCCAAAGAGTAGAATTTACTTAATGTTCCCTCCTTTAGCCTAAGGCATATGCTAAAGGTTCCAATACTATACATGATGTAAGTCCTATCATTCCAATGCAAATTAATCAATCTAGTAAGAGCATTTATGCCTCTTCTCTAAGTGACAATTATCTTTTAGCATTTTCCTACTATGGAACATTTTTTTCTTGGCTTTATCTTCCTTTCTCCTAAGGCAAGGAGTCGTGTCATCGATGTAAAGTTTACATAATCTCTCCCATGTATGTACCGTGTATATGCATTTGCGAACTTTAAACACTATTATCCTCGGTAAAGATTAATCAAAGGCCCATCGATGCTCAATACTTTAGTGTCCCATATGTTGCTTATGCTATGCATGGATTCATTACATAGCAACTAAGTGCAATTTAACCCCCTTTGATACAAGCACTTCACAAACTTCATCTTTGAATATTTGAGATGCGATTTATCCTTTTCAATGACCTATTCGAGCACCACAAGGTACGAAGCCTAATGTATCGCTTGAGAGCATTAAAACAAGCATTTATCAATTTAAAAATACATTATTTACGACCGGTACTGCAATTGGATTGATAATGATACCTTCGCCTGAAGCTCTGTTGCTAGTTGTAGGATTTCCATCCGCATGCGACATTCTTCGCTTAGAGGGCATTGTCCGCAAGTAGACTCAAGAGATTAAGAAGGTGGAATAGATTCGAGATGGGAGAGCAAAAGAGAAGATTGTTAAATCGAGGATCGAGATAGAGGGAAATTGTGCAGCCTCTCAGGGTAACTCTTCTCTCTCTCTCTCTCTCTCTCTCTCTCTCTCTCTCTCTCTCTCTCTCTCTCTCTCTTTCTCAAGCTCTCTCTCACAATCTCTTGGAGGGGTATACTCTCTCTCTCCCTCTCTCTTGCAGCCTTTCGGGGTCTCCTTATGCTTCCTTGTGCCTCCCCATGCCTTATATTTATAATGAATTAGAGAGGAGGGGATAAGTTTGAGAATAAGAGTGGAGGGGCTCTTAGAAGACTCATTGATTTGATGCTCAGATCATAAATCTGATGGTAGCATTGGCTCCAAAATGGGGGTAAAACTCCAAGATACTTGATTAGAAAGCTCTTACTTCACTCCTTCTTCTTTTCTCTGTTCGAAGTGCTATCTAGTGCCTGTAGACTGCGATCGCGGCGTGCGCGATTTTGCGGCCAATCACTTTTCTTTATTTCTCTTTTTATAAAATCTCCAAAACTAACCAAAACATCACTTGTCTTTTCTTTTAAATGACTTTTAGTTCTATCTTTTTAGGATAATGTCTAAAATATAATAGTTTCCCCCCCCTCCCCCCCAAGAATCTAATATTTTTGGACTATTCAAACTATACACATTATTACTAGTCATTAATATGGCTCATAAGTCGCATTCACATTGTAGTTTTTGTGAAGGGTGGCTATGGTCCTTATCAATCCAAGAAAAATGTCAGATTTATGACTCTCGATTTTTTAAAATATATTTTTAATTGAATGAAAATTATTAGCTATTAATACTAGTCAGTTTTTACCTTAGTCTTTAGTTAGTAATCTTACTAACTTATTAATTGACTAACTAACTTTCAAACTAACCAACTAACTTTTATTGCATGGAAATATTACATCCTCTCCCCTTAGAGAAATCAAGATGTCCTCATCTTGAGAGAAACTCGGGAAGAGAAGCACTAATGGGGCTTATGACCTGTGGATTAAGACCCACCATGCATCCGCTGTGCTACTCTTAATGTTTCAAGTAGTGCACTTATATTATTTGAATTAACCATAGGTACAAGAGTAGGATTTATTCTCAATTGTGTTACATGTCGATTAAGCTTCTAGGAATTTTAGTCCTCCTAATAAGGTTTAGTGGGCTCTAGATCTTCGTCTTCATCTGATTCATCTATATATCCATAGACTACACCTTTGTAGCTTCGTTTTCTTGGAGGCTCAATGTCTTTTGGACTTAGATCAAGGCAGTCTGCTTGGATGTGTCCTAGCTCATTACAATGGAAGCATTGACAGTAGGGACATCTCCTATGGATGTGCCCTATCTCTCCGCATGTATGGCATCTCTTATCCTGATCTCCATAGTCATCTTTGCTACAATTGCCCGATTTAAGTTCTTGGACGATTGGATTTGCTAGGAGTAATGCGTCTTGCAGGTCTGTTAGATGCATTGCTTCAAGATGGTAGTTTAGAGGAGTGTTCAGGCCATGGCAAAACTTGGATACTTTCTTTGTAATATCCATAGGTGGCGCATATTTTAGTAGGATTACAAACTTTGAGTAGTAAGCTTCCCAGGTTAATTCCAACTGCTTGAGCTTGAAGAATTCATTCATCTTCAAGGTCTGGTAGGTTGGTGAAAGGTATCATTCACGTACAACATCTTTCAACTGAGTCCACATAACAGCGGCTTCAGAAATACCTTGATCTTTGCACCATTGCTTCCACCATAGCCGAGCATGGCCAACTAACTTTAATTTTCCAATCATTCCTTGATTCATGGAGGTAGTTCTTGAAGCACAGAAATAGTCATCCATCGTTTCAATCCATATCTCTGCTTCTACTGCAACGTCTAACCCTTCTCCATCAAACTCAGGTGCCTTAATTTGCTTGAGAAGAAATTTCTTCTCTTGCATGTCAGCATTCATGGGTGCAGAAGGTGCTTGACAATCAAGCCATACCACTTAGGTTATTTTTGTTTAGGATATGTCTATGAACCGAACATTAATCAATCATGTATCATCATGAATTTTTTCTCTGATACCAACTGTAACGTGTCCGCTTGACCACTTGTGGGACACGTCTTAGCAGCCCATCGGGAGGAGAGTCTAGAAAGCGCCACCTGACACTTACAAGGAATGTCACAGGGTTTGTGATCTAGGTCTTCTCGAGTCTGCCCCGAAGCGGAAGTATGCGGCCATTCCCACTTAGGACCGACCTAAAGTCAGGGTTTCTTTACTATCAACCAAGTCTCTAGGAAGTAGCTAGTGTCGAGCTCCAGATGACCCACTTTGAGTAGGAACAACAGAGTCGAAGCATATTTATGCTACACTTGGTTCATAGAGAATGGGAAACGATAGGGATGCACCGCTCAACCTCTCTACCCGTAGGGCATAGTCCCCTTTCGGTCCCTTAAAATGGCATGAATCGGGTTCTAACTTAACAATACCTAAATTCATTCGACGGTAAATCCTTGTGAGAAGCCTCCCAGTTCTCTGGGACCACCCAGCTGTAGGACGAACCCGTCAGGGGATTCCGTCCACCCACTTCCCTTGATAGCTTTAGTTTTCTAATTAGGTCCTACCAGATTTATGTGCGACATTTAAAATCAGCTTCATTAAGTAAGCCTTTTAGGGCATAGAGTTCGTTCACGTAATTCACAACACACACAAAAACAAAAGAAGTAGTCATTTTATCAAACAAGTTCCTTAACTTATCTTTAAGTTAATATTTGCCTCCTACTCATACAAGAGAATTATGTATCCCTTCTGTCCAACAAAAGTACCCGGTCCAAATCACATGGCACCGAAATTTTCATCCTTTATCTAGAATAGGATCTTCCAACTTCCCAGACATTGGGCTTACGGGGATCTCCAATTCCATTCTGGACAGGCAAGGTGTGTCCAGAGCTCCACCTGACCCACAAGCGGTCTAGGAGTGAGATGTCATTTTCGTGGTTGGCCTTTTCACCAGTTGACCATTGGCCTATGAATCGAGTAGTGCCCTCTCGGGATAATCCACGATGTGATCTTTGAGATGATCCACACGTGCAAAATATCCTTCCTTAATTAATCCAATTAAAATTCAAGAATAATCAAAGAAATCAGCCCTAATATCATCTTCTAGAAAAACATTCCTTTAATCCCATGGCAACTTGTCATTACAGGCCCCTGCCATTCATTTGCCATCAACACAAGCTTTGGAATATTTATCCAAATCACAATGCAACAATCCCTTGATTGAAAGAAAAACATTTAGGGTGTTGTTCAATCGACCAACAAAACTAATTGTATTTTCCCCAAACAATACAATAATAGACGCAACAATAATTCCATTGCATATTCACTTTCCCCCTTGGGGCCAAAGAGTAGAATTTACTTAATATTCCCTCCTGTAGCCTAAGGCATATGCTAAGGGTTCCAATACTATAAATGATGCAAGTCCTATCATTCCAATGCAAATTAATCAATCTAGCAAGAGCATTTATGCCTCTTCTCCAAGTGACAATTATCTTTTAGCATTTTCCTACTATGCAACATTTTTTTCTTGGCTTTACCTTCCTTTCTCCTAAGGCAAGGAGTCGCATCATGGATGTAAAGTTTACATAATCTCTCCCATGTATGTACCGTGTATATGCATTTGTGAACTTTAAAAAATCTTATACTCGGTAGGATTAATCAAAGACTCATCGATGCTCAATACTTTAGTTGCCCATATGTTGCTTATGCTATGTATGGATTCATCACATAGCAACTAGGTGCAATTTAACTCCCTTTGATACAAGCACTTCACAAACTTCATCTTTGAATATTTGTGATGCGATTTATCCTTTTCAATGACCTATTCTAGCACCACAAGGTACAGAGCCTAATGCATCTCTTGCGAGCATTAAAACAAGCATCTATCAATTTGAAAATACATTACTTACGACCAGTACTACAATTGGATTGATAGTGATGCCTTGGCCCAAAGCTCTGTTGCTAGTTGTAGGATTGTCATCCGCATGTGACATTCTTCGCTTGGAGGCCATCGTCTGCAAGTAGACTCAAGAGATTAAGAAGGTGGAATAGATTTGAGATGGGAGAGCAAAAGAGAATATGGTTAAATCAAGGATCGAGATAGAGGGAAATTGTGCAGCCTCTCGGGGTAACTCTTCTCTCTCTCTCTCTCTCTCTCTCTCTCTCTCTCTCTCTCTCTCTCTCAAGCTCTCTCTCACAATATTTTGGAGGGGTATACTCTCTCCCTCTCTCTTGGAGCCTTTCAGGGTCTCCTTATGCTTCATTGTGCCTCCCAATGCCTCATATTTATAATGAATTAGAGAGGAGGCGATAAGTTTGAGAACAAGAGTGGAGGGCTCTTAGAAGACTCACTGATTTGATACTCAGATCATAAATCTTATGGTTGCATTGGTTCCAAAAGGAGGGGAAAATTCCAAGATACTTGATTAGAAAGCTCTTAGTTCACTCCTTCTTTTCTCTATTCAAAGTGTTGTCTATTGCTTGTAGATTGCGATCGCGGTGCACATGATTTTGTTAGTCACTTTTCTTTATTTCTCTTTTTATAAAATCTCCAAAACTAACTAAAACATCACTTGTTTTTTCTTTTAAATGACTTTTAGTTCTATCTTTTTAGGATAATATCTAAAATATAATAGTTTTTTTTCCCCCAAGAATCTAATATTTTCGGACCAGTCAAACTATACACATTAATACTAGTCATTAATATGGCTCATAAGTCTAGTTCACATTGTACTTTTCGTGAAGGGTGGCTACGATCCTTATTAATCCAAGAAAAATGTCAGATTTATGACTCTCGATTTTTTAAAATATATTTTTAATTGAATGAAAATTATTAGCTATTAATGCTAGTCAGTTTTTACCTTAGTTAGTCTTTAGTTAGTAATCTTACTAACTTATTAATTGACTAACTAACTTTCAAACTAACCAACTAACTTTTATTGTGTGGAAATATTACATCCTCCCCCCCTTAGAGAAATCGAGATGTCCTCATCTTGAGAGAAACTGGGGAAGACAAGCACTAATGAGGCTTATGACCTGTGGGTTAAGACCCACCATGCATCCGCTACGCTACTCTTAATGTTTCAAGTAGTGCACTCATATTATTTGAATTAACCATAGGTACAAGAGTAGGATTTATTCTCAATTGTGTTACATGTCGATTAAGCTTCTAGGAATTTTAGTCCTCCTAATAAGGTTTACTGGGCTCTAGATCTTTGTCTTCATCTGATTCATCTATATATCCATAGATTGCACCTGTGTAGCTTCGTTTTCTTGGAGGCTGAATGTCTTCTGGACTTAGACTAGGGCAGTCTGCTTGGATGTGTCCTAGCTCATTACAATGGAAGCATCGATAGTAGGGACATCTCCTACGGATGTGCCCTATCTCTCTGCACGTATAGCATCTCTTATCCTGATCTCCATATTCATCTTTGCTACAACTGCCCGATTTAAGTTCTTGGACAATCGGATTTGCTCGGAGTAATGCGTCTTGCAAGTCCGTTGGATGCATTGCTTCAAGACGGTAGTTCAGAGGAGTGTTCAGGCCATGGCAAAACTTGGATACTTGCTGTGCAATATCCATAGGTGGCGCCTATTTTAGTAGAATTACAAACTTTGAGTAGTAAGCTTCCCGGGTTAATTCGAGCTGCTTGAGCTTGAAGAATTTATTCATCTTCAAGGTCTGTAGGTTGGTGGAAGGTATCGTTCGCGTACAACATCTTTCAACTAAGTCCATATAACAACAACTTCAGAAATACCTTGATCTTTACACCATTGCTTCCACCATAACTGAGCATGGCTAACTAACTTCAGTTTTCCAATCATTGCTTGATTCATGGAAGCAGTTCTCGAAGCACAAAAATATTCATCCATCGTTTCAATCCATACCTCTGCTTCTACTGTGACGTCTAACCCTTCTCCATCAAACTCAGGTGCCTTAATTTTCTTGAGAAGAAATTTCTTCTATTGCATGTCAGCATTCCTGGGTGCAGAAGGTGCCTGACAATCAAGCCATACCACTTAGGTTACTTTTATTTAGGATATGTCTGTGAACCGAACATTAATCAATCATGTATCATCATGAAGTTTTTCTCTGATACCAACTGTAACGTGTCTGCTTGACCACTTGAGGGACACGTCTTAGTAGCCCATCGGGAGGGGAGTCTAGAAAGCGCCACCTGGCACTCGCAAGGAATGTCACAGGGTTGCGATTTAGGTCTTTCCGAGTCTGTCCCAAAGCGGAAGTATCTGGCCGTTCCTTGTGAGAAGCCTCCCAGTTCTCTGGGACCACCCAGCCATAGGATAGATCCATCAGGGGATTCCGTCCACCTGCTTCTCTTGATAGCTTTAGTTTTCTAATTAGGCCCTATCACATTTATGTGAGAAATTTAAAATCAGCTTCATTAATTAAGCCTTTTAGGGCACAAAGTTCGTTCACGTAATTTACAACACATGCACAAAAACAAAAGAAGCAGTCCTTTTATCAAATAAGTTCCTTAACTTATCTTTAAGTTAATCTTTGCCTCCTGCCCATACAGGAGAATTGTGTATCCCTTCTATCCAACAAAAGTACCTGGTCCAAATCACATGGCACCGAAATTTCCATCCTTTATCTAGAATAGGATCTTCCAACATCCTAGACATTCAACTCACGGGGATCTCCAACTCCATTCTCGACAGGCAAGGGGTGTCGAGAGCTCCATTTGGCCCACAAATGGTCTAGGGGTGAGATGCCATTTCCGTGGTTGGCCTTTTCACCACTGAACCATTGGCCTGTGAATCGAGCAGTGCCCTCTCGGGATAATCCGCGATGTGATCTTGGAGATGATCCACACGTGCAAAATATTCTTCCTTAATTAATCAAATTAAAATTCAAGCACAATCAAAGCAATTAGCCCTAATATCATCTTCTAGAAAAACATTCCTTTATTCCCATGGCAACTTGTCATTACAGACCCCTGCCATTCATTTGCCATCAACACAAGCCTTGGAATATTTATCCAAATCACAATGCAACAATCCCTTGATTGAAAGAAAAACATTTAGGGTGTTGTTCAATCAACCAAAAAAACTAATTGTATTTTCCCCAAACAATACAATAATAGACACGCCAATAATTCCATTGCATATTCACTTTTCCCCTTGGGGCCAAAGAGTAGAATTTACTTAATATTCTCTCCTTTAGCCTAAGGCATATGCTAAAGGTTCCAATACTATACATGATGTAAGTCCTATCATTCCAATGCAAATTAATTAATCTAGCAATAGCATTTATGCCTCTTCTCTAAGTGACAATTATCTTTTAGCATTTTCCTACTATGCAACATTTTTTTCTTGGCTTTATCTTCCTTTCTCCTAAGGCAAGGAGTCGTGTCATCAATGTAAAGTTTACATAATCTCTCCCATGTATGTACCGTGTATATGCATTTGCAAACTTTAAACAATATTATCCTCGGTAAAGATTAATCAAAGACTCATCGATGCTCAATACTTTAGTGTCCCATATGTTGCTTATGCTATGCATGGATTCATCACATAGCAAGTAGGTGCAATTTAACTCCCTTTGATACAAGCACTTCACAAACTTCATCTTTGAATATTTGAGATGCGATTTATCCTTTTCAATGACCTATTCTAGCACCACAAGGTACAGAGCCTAATGCATCTCTTGCGAGCATTAAAACAAGCATCTATCAATTTGAAAATACATTACTTACGACCGGTACTGCAATTGGATTGATAGTGATGCCTTCGCCCAAAGCTTTGTTGCTGGTTGTAGGATTGTCATCCACATGCGACATTGTTCTCTTGGAGGCCATTGTCTGCATGTAGACTCAAGAGATTAAGAAGGTGGAATAGATTTGAGATGGGAGAGGAAAAGAGAAGATGGTTAAATCGAGGATCGAGATAGAGGAAAATTGTGCAGCCCCTCGGGGTAACTCTTCTCTCTCTCTCTCTCTCTCTCTCTCAAGCTCTCTGTCAGAATATCTTGGAGGGGTATACTCTCTCTTTATGCTTCCTTGTGCCTCCCCATGCCTCATATTTATAATGAATTAGAGAGGAGGGGATAAGTTTGAGAACAAGATTGGAGGGGCTCTTAGAAGACTCAGTGATATGATGCTCAGATTGTAAATCTGATGGTTGCATTTGCTCCAAAAGGGGGTAAAACTCCAAGATACTTGATTAGAAAGCTCTTATTTCACTCCTTCTTTTCTCTGTTCGAAGTATTATCTACTACTTGTAGACTACGATTGCAGCGTGCGCGATTTTGCCACTCACTTTTCTTTATTTCTCTTTTATAAAATCTCCAAAACTAACTAAAGCATCACTTGTCTTTTCTTTTAAATGACTTTTAGTTCCATCTTCTTAGGATAATATATAAAATATAATAGTTTTTCCCCCCCCAAGAATCTAATATTTTTGGACCATTCAAACTATGCACATTAATACTAGTGATTAATATGGCTCATAAGTCATGTTCACATTGTATTTTTCGTGAAGGGTGGCTACGGTCCTTATCAATCTGAGAGAAATGTCAAATTTATAGCTCTCGATTTTTTAAAATATACTTTTAATTGAATGAAAATTATTAGCTATTAATGCTAGTCAGTTTTTACCTTAGTTAGTCTTTAGTTAGTAATCTTACTAACTTATTAATTGACTAACTAACTTTCGAACTAACCAACTAACTTTATTGTGTGGAAATATTACAAACATCATGGGATCTTTAGCTTCTAAAACCTCTAAGACTTCATCCTTATTTCTATCCTCTTGTAATTGAATAGATTCCTTCACCTTGTTTTTGTAATCTTCATCTTGACTTTCATCATTGTCCTCTTTAGACTTTGGCTATGCCTCTATAGGGGCTCTGTAAGAGAAGAACAAGTTCTCTATTGTATCTTCTACTTTTGCTTTTGTCTCTAGTCTGCTGTGGCCATGTAATAGGGAGAACAATATATCCATGTATTTATCTCACTATCAGAAGTAACTTCAAAATTCATTTCTGGTTCAAGTAGAATATATTCACCCATTGACAATGACTTTTCTTCTATTGGGAGTATTTTACAGTACCCGCTATCAAGGACGATAACTCTATTTTCTTGAGAAAGATCTATTTTGGTAGCATCTTCATCTGCTGATATACAATTTGTAACTTCATTGGAGGAGTCTGTTAAGACTTCAACAGAGGTGGATCCATTACTTTTTTGAGATCCATACAACTTTACTACTATCTTATTAGATCCTCTACCTAGGGTCATAGGGTTCCCTTGAACTAATTTATTCATGCTCTCGCTTTAAAAAGCCATGGTCTTCCTAGTGGTAGAGAATATGAGGTCTTGTAGGAATTTGGTTTTACCACTAAATAGGTCATCTAATAGTCTCATCCTGTGAGAGTTGTCTTCACATATGGAAGAGTGTCCAAAGGCTTAATTCTGCTTTGGTCTGCTAGTCTAATAAGCCATTGTGTAGGTTGCATGCCTTACAAGCCTAAATCCTTCATTGTCACATTTATCATTTGTTCATTGATGAGCCTCCATCAATCAATGTATATGTAATAAAACATCTCTCAATCAGAACACCAATCTTTGGCGTATCGGGTTCTAGGAAGGCGTTACTCATATCCACTTCTTTCATAGGCTTTAGGGATTTATTAAACTTAGTGGCAGTTGTGACGGTAATCCTTAGTCCTTAGACCACGTGTTCTTGTCAGCATGCTTTTAAATTTATTTCAATGGTTGGGGGATACAATTAGTATAACCGTCGAAATGTCTCCTCTTTCATCTTTCCTCTTTTTTCTAGTAGTGGCAACATCTAAACTTCTTCTATTACTAGGGGTACTTCTACATCCTCTATCTCTTGGCATTTGATTCTATCTCTATAACAGTCTTTGTACCATTTTGTGGTACTAGATTACTCTGTAGTATTGCACTATTCTATTTTGTTGTTCTGTTTCTATTTTGGAAGATTGAACTTCACAATTTTGGCAAAGGGAACGTTCTCTTTTGAAACTATGGGTTCTCTTTTTTTTGCATGCATTATTGCAGCAACTTCCAATTCCAACAAGTTGGAGGTAGGTTCTTACACCTTTTGTTGATTATCAGTGGTGTTGGCTTTCATAGGAGCTAGACTAGGATAGTCTTTTGTAGTGTGGCCTTCTCCCTTGCATTGATTTCATAAGGGCTTGTAGTCCATGGGCCTTCTAGGGTTTGGACAATTTGGTGAGATATGTCCCTTTTCTCCACATCTATAACACTTCACTTTTGATCTCTGGCCATTGCCATACTATTGTCCCTCTGTAACTTTGAGAGGGGGACTTCCTTGGGCTGAAATTAGGGTTGAACTCTCTACGCTTTGGTCCAATATCTGGGGTTTTCATATTGGATTCCAACAAATTAAATCTTGCTTCCTTATCTTTTTTCCTTTATTCATGCATCTCCTTTTTAGAGAGAAAATATCATATGTCTAGTTCTTTCTTAAACAATATGGACAAAAGGCTCTAGGGATAGTTGGTTTTTGGGTACATTGGATGGTTAAATGTCTTGTCTAATGGCACTTTCCACACCATGTATTTGATCGCACCACATCTCTTCTACCTCTTGCAGTACTAGGTTATGTTGGCGGTATTCATCTTCGGTGTTTGCAGTTTTTCTGTAGTCACATCCATCAATTCTTTCTTGATGCTTGTAATGGAATTGTAAAAATAGTCCTTCAAATTTTCTCCTTCTGGAGTACTCATAGTAGGGTTTTGGGAAGTATCTATAATCACTGCCTTTGTTCTGATTCTAATTCAAAGCTCTTGTTGATACTAGTGGTTGTTGGTCCAAAGAATCCTTTGTTCTGATTCTAATTCAAAGCTCTTGTTGAGACTAGTTGGGTTGGTCCAAAGGATCCTTTGTTCTGATTCTAATTCAAAGCTCTTGTTGAGACTAGTGGTTGTTGGTTATAGTTGATAGGGCTCCATTGTTGTTGTTGATTTGCCATTGGGAAAACTCTTTGAGGCTATTGTTATTGTGGTTGAACCATCATTTGAGGTATTGTGGTCTACGGCCACTATGGATTCGATGCACTATAATGTGACACTATTTACATTTGAGGGTAGGGATAGGGAACAATCCTTGGGATTGCATTTGGTGGGTATACCATTCTTGGTATGAGAAAAGGTATGACTCCTCTTCTTGAGATCATCGATAATCTTGCTTCAACTTCATCATATAGTCTAGCATCTTCCATTGTAGCTTGCAAGCTGACTAATCTTTAGAACCAAATAAACACATTATACAACCTATCATAATATCATATCTAAACCAAAAACCATCATGAGCTTCTCAAATATACTCAACCTATCCCAACACACTCTAAAACACTTTCAACACATAAAAAATCAATTAATCCATCACAAAATCAACCATTCATCTCATAAAAACAACAAAAATCAGTTTTAAAAAAAGTCGTATCAGCCCTCAACATATCCCCACACTTAATCAGGGAGTGTTGAGATGGCAAGCTCAACACATGTGGACATTGATGATGGACCACTTGGCTAGATGGGTTTGCACGTCTACACTTAGCACGTTAGTGGTCATTATGATACTCACATGGCCACTGACTTATCACTTATTATATTTAGTTTGTTACACCTACCTACAATTGGCAAAGACATAGCACTATTCGATTAGTGTAGTCGGTTATGCACCGTTTGACTTAGTAGGCCACTTTCCTTTATGTTGTATCTTATCTATACTTTGTGTACATTGTATATGTGTTGAAGAAGAAGAAGAAACCAACAAGAAAACATTTTGGCCTCCATCTCTCTTCTTGTGTTCTTGAGTGAGATTCCTCTTGTGTATATAGTGTGTGTTTGGTGCAGCAGCTCAAGCAAGTCCCCCCACATGCGATTCTTGACATGGTATCAGAGCCGTGCTACTGAGAGAGACTAATTTTGAAGGTTGAAGTGAAGGAGAAGAAGCAAAGTTTGAGCAAGCAAGCAACGGGTAAGGAGCTCTCCCATTCTTCCACTCTCTCTCTTGGATAGTGCCTGTGGAGGCATCGAAAGCAGGGTTGAGCAAAAATCACAGATTGCTGTGAGATTTGGTGTGCAAGAAGGCCAGTGTATATTTTGCATATAATTTGGGCGTCTGAGGCCGTTTCAGGCCCCGTTTTAGAGCTACAAGGTTGGGCACAACAGTTTTAGGGTACATTGTGATTTTGGCTGTATTGACCGAAAGTGGGTGCGCAGGTTACAAATTGCGAATCTGTAATTTTTGAGGTGTTTGCAGGAAGCAAACATAAGGTTTATTTGCAAACAGGTTGCAGATTACATGTACTATTGAGCAATCAGTAAAAAAGGTTGCTTAGTGTATTGTTGTACACGTGTTGTGAAAGATTGTAGAATACTAGCTTGCTGTGTTGTATCCTTGTTTGTGATAATGGCAGAGAATAGTGGAAATTCCATTTTTGAGAAGCTCATGGAAGTTCCGTGTGACGAACTTCCTCATTGGAAAGGGCCTTTATGATTTTGTCTCAAGTGAAGATAAGGAGCCAGAGTTGGGTATCCCTCTGACTACAAATGAGTTAAAAGCATGGAAAGAGTGGAATGTAAAAGACAAAAAGGTGATCTACTAGCTATCTGCAGTCATTGATAATACTATGCTGGGACATATTAGGAATGCGAAAACTTCACATGTAGCTTGGACAATTTTGAGAGTATGTTTTCGGTAAATACAAAGGTAGAAAGATTCAACTCAAACAAGAGTTGAATGCCTTGAAGAAAGGGAAAATGTCTATCAATGAGTATGCGTTGAAGGTGAGGAGCATTGTAGATGCTTTAGCAGCGATTGATGTAATGCTGGATGATGATGATTTGGTTTTATCCACTCTTAGTGGCCTTAACAATGAAAAAGCATGGAAATCATTTGTTACTTTAGTATATGTACAGTAGCCATTTCCAGAATTTGATGAGCTGATCTCTCTCATGATTACTGAAGAGATCAATATATAGGGTGATTCGTCTAAAAGAAATGCTAAACAGGTCCAAGCATTTTACTCGAGTTCAGAAAGGGGACATGGTAGATTCTCTTCGAGAGGCCATGGTATGGGACGTGTTGGCGATAACCAACAAAACAAGTTCAATCAATAGTTTGGTGAAATGCAGGTTTCTAGGGGTAGAGGAAACTTTAGAGGCAAGGGGAGCTCTAGAGGAAGAGGTGGATGGCAGAATAGAGGTTTTGGAAATTCTGCTATTGTTTGCCATTATTGTGGCAAAACAGGCCATATTGTAGCCCATTGTTATGCAAAGAAGGATGATATTCGTAGTGGTAAATTGCAACAAGGAAACTATGCATCGTCTTCACAACAGAATGAAGACAAAAATGAGCGTTTGTTTGTTATGCATCGTATGATGAATGCAGTTACAAGAAAGGGGACACATGATGATGTATGGTATGTCAATTCAGGTGCATCTAATCATATGACTAGTCATATTGAATGGTTTGGAGAGATGCAGGACTTACAAAACCCAGGTTATGTGTAGACGGGTGATGATTCATACCACCCAATTTCACACATTGGAAAGGTTCCCTTGTCCTTGTATGATGGCCAGACAAAGAGTCTGACAAATGTATTACATGTGCTATCAATTACAAAGAATCTAGTATCTGTTTGCTAAATGGTAGAGCAAGGGTTGCAGGTCCGATTCAATGCAAAAGGTTGTTTTGTAGAAGACTTTAATGATAAGTGCAGGTTGGTCGCAAAAGGAAGTAGGGTTGGCCAAATGTTCACTTTAGATGCTGGAATTCCTACAATGGATGCTGCTATGTATGCTAAAGGAAAATGAGTAGTTGCAGATATTGAAATATGGCATAAACGTATTGGACATAGAAATGTGCAAAGACTGAAGTTAATGCAGTTTAGAGGATTGGTTACAGGGTTGCCTTCTTTTAGAGTTGCAGAATTGCATAAAGTCTGTGAAGCGTGCTAGTTTGGTAAGCATGCAAGACAACCCTTCTTGCATGACAGAGAAGTGAGTAGAAAAATACTTGATGTAGTGCATATAGATGTTTGGGGGTCTACACAGAATGTATCTCTTGGTGGCAGCAAATACTTTGTCACATTTATTGATGACTGTTCAAGGAAGTTATGGGTATACTTCATGAAGGAAAAGAGTGATGTGTTTGAGCACTTCAAATCTTTTAAAGCAGCTGTTGAAATAGAAATATACTTAAAAGTGAAGTGCTTGAGATCAGATGGAGGGGGAGAGTACCTCTCTAATGAGTTTACTAGCTTCTTGAGGACTCATGGGATAAAGAGGTAATTTACTTGCAGGTATACCCCATAGCAAAATGGTGTATCAGAAAGAAAAAATAGGCATATTGCAGAAGTTGCACGAGAATTAATGGCTGAAAATAATATGCCCAAACATTTTTGGTCTAAGGCTGTCCATACTGCTATCTACATTATGAACAGAACTCCCACAGTTGCAGTTCATGGGATGACTCCTGAAGAGTGCTTTACTGGCAAGAATCCCGATGTATCGCACTTGAAGGTATTTGGATGTGTTGCATATGTTCATGTGCTAGATGAGCTACGAAAGAAGCTTGATCCAAAGGCTAAAAAATATTGGGTACTCTTTAGAGTAGAAAGGGTGTTGTTATAACCCTGTCACAGGTGAGTTGAGAGTGAGCAATGATGTTATATTTGATGAGATGGGCAACTGGTATGCACCTACTAGTGATGTATTAGATGATGATAATGATAAGGACAGCTATGTGCAAAAAGAAAAACAAGAATCACAGAGTCTTAGTGGACTAGAAACATCATATGGTACTATATCTACAGTGAGCCCTTGGTCTGGGAGTCTAAGGAGTAGTCACACATCTTCAGGTGGATCTATAAGTGTTGTAGGGAATGACAAAGGAAAGAAGAAAGTGTTGGATGGTAATGATGCATCTACCAGTCATTTGGGATTTGATGGAGATTCTAGTGGTTTGGAGAGTTTGGATAATGAGCTTGGCATTCCTTCAGTCTAGACACCAGGTGTACAAAGAGCTCATAGTAATGTAAAGGTTCCATTGAGTGATCTAGTGGTACGTAGATCTAGCAAGGTCAGATACCCTATTAAAAGATTTTGTTTTGAAGGTTATGCATCTCACCATTATTCTTATATGGTGAAACTAGTTGAGGATGTTGAGCCCACTTGTTTTGAAGATGTTGTTGGTCATGCTCATTGAGATGCAGCAATGGATGAGAAGATGGCTGCATTAGAATGATGCTGATCACTCACTTTATGTAAGAAAGGGAGATGCAGGTTTGGTCATCATAATCATCTATGTGGATGACTTGATTATTACAAGTGACAATGACAATGGGATTGCTGAAGTTAAGGAATTCTTGAAGAAAAAGTTTGAGATGAAAGATTTGGGTGAGGTGAGATACTTTCTTGGTATTGAGGTGATCAGATGTGATGATGGTATATGCCTATTCCAAAGGCAGTATGGCTTGGATATGTTATCGAAGTATGGCATGACAGCATGTAAGCCTCTTTCAATAACATTCGAGCAAAATGTGAAGTTGAGTGATGATGTTGAGGATGAGATAGAAGACCCTACTATGTTCAGGAGGATAGTAGGAAGTTTGATTTACATGACTATCACAAGGCCAAACTTGAGTTATGCTGTTGGCCTTGTCAGTCTGTTTATGTAGATGCCTAGTGTTGAGTGTTGAAATGACTTGTTTTTTGGCTGATTTTTGTTGTTTTTGAGAGCTGAATGGTTGATTTTATGAGATGATTGATTGATTCGGAAGTGGTTTGAGAGTGTTTTGGATGATAATGATGGTGTTTTGGAAGTTCATGATGTTTGTTAGTGGTTCTGTGATGTTCTGATAGGTTCTGTATACCTTTTGTTTTGCTCTGTTTTGGTCTGTTTTGTTCTGATTATCTTCTGTAGGGAGGGATGGAGTATTGATTGATGAAGATTGAGATATTGAGAAAGCTTATTGAATGGTTTGTGAGAGTTTGGAATGGTTTGAGAATGAGTTATGTGGTTTTGATTATCTTCTGTAACCTTCTGTAGGTCTTCTGTAGAGCCTCTGCTTCTGTTTCTGTTCTGTTCTGTTCTGTACTGTAGTTGTTCTGGTACTGTTCTGTAACTGTTCTGTATGCTTCTATATGTGTTCTGATGGATGAGAGTGTAGCTTGGGAAAGTTTTCTAGCCTTGGAAAGAGGTGAATACAAGTGCAAATGAGCTGAAAGAAGTGGAAGAAGTACCTGCTGAAGACTCAAGTGCAGACTAAAGTGAAGTGACAGTAGTGAGCTATGAAAGGACACTGTAGTGGCTCTGGTGACTCTTCATATCAGACATACCTCTTGGGAGGGGTATCCACGAACTAAGAAGGATTATTGAGTGTGATTTTTGAGAGATTGTAGTGAGGATATGATGTATTATTGATGGATTGAGAGAGAGAGAGTCAGAGATAGCCAATTTTACTCAAACAGAGTGATTGTATATGAGAGATTGAGAGAGAAGACTATGAAGATATTGAAGATGAATACTATGTGATGTATTTCCATTCAAAGATGGTGTATTCCTTTGCTTTCTTTGTTCTATAGATGGATTTTATGAAGATATTGAAGAATATGGTTGATTCTATCAAATCCGTGGGAGATCTACATGATGCTGTATGAAGATTTGTTGTGCCTAGTGTTCTTTTCTTCATTGTGATTATATGAAACATGATAAACAAGCTTGTTGATGTTACAAGATAGATTTTCTTGCAAGAGAATTCCCTTTTCCTTGGTGTTCCTCTTGGGGCTCCATGTTTTTGGTGCGCAGCCGGGGAAACTTGCCATCAACAAGCACCAGAAGAGGCTGAAAATGAAGGAAATGGCATTGCCAAGAAGAGAAGAATTCAATGGATGTTTGTAAAGTTCCTTCTTCCACTGAAGAGTTGGAATTCCTCATAATCAAAGCCACTTTCCACAAGAAGTTCATCCCACAATGGCGGAAACACATCACCATCATGATGCATGCTCTATGTGGTGGACAATTTCCTCTTCCTATTGAAGCAGCAGAAACTTGCATCTTGGTGGCAAACTGTTTGGGAACAAACTGAAGAGCAGAAACAGAGAGAATGACCATCCATGGAAGATTTGGCATTCATTGAGAAGTTTCCAGACAATATCAAGTGGGAGATTGTGAAGAAGCTTCAGGAGTCTTCGTCTGTAGAGGTTCACAAAGACAAGGAAAAGAGTTGGAATTTGTTCGTGGATGCTCAACAGCAAGATACATGGGATGCTTGGTGTACTGATAATCTTCTGTTTGTTCAATTAGCAACCCACTGGAAGTTGGTAGACAGAGTGTTTTTCACAACATACACTGTTGAAACCATCAGAAGCTGGCATTACTATGATGATGGCACCACCACAATGCTCAGACGTATGCATTTTGACACCTTCAGAACCGAATATCTTCCTCTGTGCAGTGGCATGAAAGAAAAATTCAGGGACATTGAAAAGAAAGAAGTAGAAGAAATGTTGGCAAGAGAGTCCTCCAGAGACTGAAGCCTTCTGTTAACCCTCTGTGGAGCACTAACAACCTAGTGGAGCCAACCCCCTGATGAATGACGCAATAAAGAGGCAAGCGTTAGAACGAGTCCAGAGGTGCGTGAGAAGAGAGAAAGTAAAAATCAAGGCTGAGAATGAGCTAGCAGCAGAAGCTGCCTTTGACGCCCTTGCGGAACTCTTTACAGAAGTCCCAATGGCACATCAAGCCCTTCCTCCTGCTAGAGGTCCACTTCCAAGCCAGATCCGTCCTGGAAATATTGATGCAAGACCAGCAAATGTAGTCCCATTGCCAGTTTTTAAGGGAGAGTACAATGAAGACCCCGATCTTCATGTAGCAGAGTTTATGGTAGCGTGTGTGGCTAACAATGCCAGAACCCCTGAGCATTGGTTAGCAATATTCCCCGCCACTTTCAAGGGCGTGGCGTTTCAGTGGTATGAGAGACAAGCAACAGGAACTTTTGGCACATGGGACGACCTGAAGTTGGCCTTCCTCACTAAATTCAGGCGTGAAGGTTTTGAAGAGTGGATGCGAGAGGAATTTATGAACCTAAGTCAATCCTCTGGAGAAAGAGTAGAAGCCTATGTCTCACGAATAGAATCCATCCTGAAGAGATGGACTAACCATAATTTAGATGATGGCATTCAGAAGGGGGTGTTTCTTAGAGGATTACAACCAGAAGTCCGTAAGTTTGTGGAGCTGCAAAGACCAGCCACCCTGCAAGCTGCAACAGAAGGTGCAAGACTGTACGATGAAGTGGAAGCTAGATTGGCAATGAATACAGGAAGAGGAGTCCTACCTCCCCTGATGCCAGGAATGATGTACCCACCAAATGCAGTTCCAGGGACTGTTCCCTATCCCTACCAACAGATGTCCCCGATATCACAGTACAGTGCACCAAATCCACAGTGGCCATAATCCATGCCTCAAACGATGGTTCAACCACAACAGCAATGGTCCCAACCAATTTCCTCAATGCCAAATCAGTAGCAACAGTGGAACCCTACCAACTGGAGTCAACAGCCAACAGTTCAAACAGGAGCTCTGAATCAGAACCAGAACAGAGACCCCTCTGTACCAGCCCAGCCCGTTTATGCAGTGATTACAGAGACTCCTCAAAACCCTCCTGCCAGTGCCTCAAGAGGAGAAAGCTTGAAGGATTACTTATCTAACTCAGTTGCAAACATAAAAAAGGAGTTGATGGATGTGATTACAGAACAACTACAGACGCTGAAAGTAAATACCGCTAGCATATCCAACGTTGCAGGAGCGGGAAGAGATGTGATGCGGTCAAACACTTGGTGTGGTAAGTGTCATCAAGCAGGCCATTTAGCCATTGAATGTACACAAAAACCAACTATTCCTAGGGCCTTCTGTTCCTACTATTTGCGGAAGAACCATACAGAGGACATTTGCTCTTTGAAGGAGATGCATGATGGGAGAAGGAAGGAAGAAGACGCAAGATTTAACTTGTTGGAATCCAAAATGACAACACAAGATATTGGACCCAAGCCTAGAGAGTTTGGTCCTAATTTCGGACCCAGAAGATTTCCCTCTCAAAGTTACAGAGGAAGACAGTCTGGCGGTGGTTAGAGATCAGAAGTGGAATGTTATAGATGCGGAGAAAAGGGACACATCTCACCAAATTGTCCAAATCCTCGAAGGTCAGTGGATTACAAGCCCTTATGCAGTCGATGCAAAGGAGAAGGCCACACTGCAAAGGACTGTCCAAGCCCAGCCCCAGTGAAAAACAGTACTACTGACAGTCCGGCCAAGGCTCAAGAGCCTACCTCCAATTTAGTGGAATTGGAAGTTGCTGCTATCACGCGTGCAAAGCAAAAGGAACCACCTGTCTAGAAAGAAAACAATCTTCCAGCCAGAACAGTGAAGTTCAATCTTCCACCAGAAGAACAGAACAGAACAGAGCTTAACAGTGCCGTACAGAGCCCTACAGTGCCACAGAGAGTTACAGAGACAGGACCAGAGGTCCAGGAGACAGAAGAGGAGGAAGTGCCACAAGTGGCAGAAGAAGTTCCTGTAATTCCTCTGTTGGAAGAAAGAGGGAAAATGAAAATGGGTGTTGCCCCATTCCCTAACCGGTTAGAGAAGCCAGTGGATCCTATTAAGGAACACGATTTGGTTAGAGATTTAGATACCTTTAAACCAAACCTCACATTCCGACAATTATTGATGTTGTCTCCTAGTTGCCGGAAAAGATTCAAAAGTATACTGACAAAAAGACGTGGTTTAAGGATTGCTCCCTCAACAATGACAAAGTCCAACCATGCTCCAGATCCTGTAAAAGAAGTGGATGTGGCTAATGCTTTCCTAGATCCGGGTACTCCAGAGAGACTGGTGTGTGGATAGAACGGTGCTTCATTTCAAATGCATTGATTGATGGAGGTTCATCAGTGAACATTATGACGGATGTTACAATGAAGGATCTAGGCTTACAAGGTGTGCAACCAACCCAATGGCTCATCAGACTAGCGGAACAGAGTAGAATCAAGCCTTTGGGCATTCTCCCATATGTGAAGACTACAGTGGCTGGAAAAGATTATTGGCTAACCTATCTGGTGGTGAAGCCAAACTCTTATGGTACATCCTACCCTCTGTTACTGGGCAGACCATGGCTTTTTGAAGCCCGAGCAAGGACAGATTGGTTCAAAGGAACTTTGACCTTGGGTAGAGGACCCAATAAAGTGGTGCTGAAACTGTATGGTTCTCAAAAAGGACATGGATCCACCTCCTTGGAATTATCTTCTGACTCCCCTAATGAGGCTACAGATGGAACATCAGCAGACGAAGATGCTGTCAAACAGATCCTTCCCAAGAAAACAATGGCACATTCCTTAACAGTGGATACTGTAAGCCGACTTCCAAAAGATGCAAAGCCATTATCAATGGGTGAATACTTCCTGCCTGAACCAGGAATGACTTTGGAAATCACTTCTGACAGTGAGATAGAAGCTTGGATGTACTGCTCTCCCTGTTACATGGCCATAGCAGAGCCAGAGACAGAGGCAGGAGAGGAAACAAAGAATCTGTTCTTCTATTACAGAGCTCCTACAGAAACAGAAGCAGAAGCAGAAATAGAAGCAGAAGCAGAAGCAGAGACAGACACAGAGACAGAAGCATAAGCAGAAGCAGAGACAGAAACAGAAGAGGATGGATATGAAATGGACGAAGAAGGTGATGAAAGTGAGCCAGAAGAATCTACCCCACCTGAAGAGGATATATTTGGAGAAGAAGTTCCAGAAGCTTCAGAAGCAGACGAGCTCATGCTATGGGACAGAATGGCGATGGTACCATTTGGTCTAGTAAATGGATCTTCTCATATGAAAAACCTTTATAAGACATGGATTAAGAAGAACAAGCCGTCTTTTAGCAGTGGCTCCTGCCGTCCTAACCCATCCTTGCCAAAGAAAGATGATGATGATGCACCGTGCCAACAAGCACCAATCCCACCAACCCAACAGGCATCAGAGGGTCCCTGTTATGTGACGTTCCTAGATGTGTCATCTTCAGAAGAGGAGTCTTCAAGCCAAGAGGTAATTAGTTTTGAAACCAAACCCGAAACGGCTCTAATCCCATTTCAACATCTTAAGGAGCAACCTAAGTCTCCACCAAAAGAAGAAATTGGTTCTAGTGGGACATCAGAAGAGAACATCACTTCCTTGAAGGAGTCAGATCTATATCCAGAAGCAGTCCGCGGGACCTTCATCCGTGAAGTAGAAGGTGAAAGGCAGTTAACCTTTGTGGATGCAGAAGGCACTGAACGCCACTTGAAGGTGGGTAGCAGCCTCCCAGAAGAGGAATTGTCAACCTTGTACAACTTGTTGAAAGAAAATTTGGACGTGTTTGCATGGTCCTACAAAGACCTAAAGGGGATTGATCCCACAATATGTCAACATCATATTGACTTGGAGCCTGATGCCAAGCCAGTACGGCAACGACAGAGGCGAATGAACCCGAATTATTCAGCACTGGTGAAAGCGAAGCTGCTGAAGCTTCTGGAAGCCGAGTTCATCTATCCAGTGGCAAATAGTGAATGGGTTTCACCCATCGTGGTTGTACCCAAGAAGAATGGAAAATTGCGAATATGTGTGGATTTCTGAAAGCTTAATTCCAAGACAAAGAAGGATCACTTTCCTATCCCTTTCACAGACCAACTGTTGGACACAGTGGCAGGACATGAGCTTTATTCCCTTCTGGATGGATTCAGCGGATACAACCAAGTCTAGATCGCAGAAGAAGACCAATCCAAAACAACCTTCACCATAGAATGGGGGACCTACGCTTACTGAGTGATGCCATTTGGGCTCTGCAATGCCCCTGCTACTTTCCAACGAGTCATGATGGCCGCATTTCAAAATCATCTACATGACTTCATTGAGGTATATTTGGATGACTTTTGTGTCTATAGCTTGATCCGTGAACACTGGGAACACCTGGAACAATGTTTTGACTGATGCCGGGAGTATGGGATTTCCCTCAACCCCGACAAATGCATCTTTGGGGTTTCCTGGAGTCCTGTTGGGCCACATTGTCTCTGCACAAGGGATATCAACAGACCCTGCAAAGATTGAAAAGATCGCAGCTCTGACAGCACCCACCAACCTCAAACAGTTGAGGGGATTCCTAGGCCATGTGGGTTACTACAGAAGGTTTATAGCCCATTTTGCGACAAAGGCAACTTCCTTGCACAAGCTTCTGAGGAAAGATGCAGAGTTTACTTGGATGGAAGAATGTGACAAAGCCTTTCACACTCTGAAGCAGTGTCTGATAGAGGCACCCATTCTGCAACCTCCTGATTGGACGAAAGAGTTCCATGTACACACGGATGCATCCATTGAAGGCTTAGGTGTTGTCCTCTACCAAAAGGGCTCCTCGAAGTTGGATCAACCAATCTACTACGCAAGCCAAAAAGTCACTGATAGGGAACGGAACTATACAGTGACAGAGCTGGAATGCTTGGCAATGGTGTTTGCCCTGGAGAAGTTTCGCCATTACCTCCTATCCACCCACTTTAAATTTTATGTGGATCATGAGGCCCTATCCTTCTTGATGAACAAAGCAGATGTGAAAGGACGAATGATGAGATGGCTCCTTTTATTTCAGGAGTTCGAATTTGAGGTGATTACTAAGCCTGGTCGTTCCCATGTTCTGGCTGATCATCTGTCGCGTATCCCACAAACTGCAGACGAGGGGCAAGATGATCCAGACCTCCCTAATGCTTCCCTATTCTTGGTAGAAACTGTCACTCCCTGGTATGCAGACATTGTCAATCTGCTGGCAACCCAACAGTATCCTCCTGGTATTTCTAGTCGGGAAAGGAAGAAGCTCATGCTAGAATCAGCCCCCTACACCCTGCTAGGCGGTGCACTGTATAAGAAAGGCAAAGATGAAGTGCTCAGAAGATGTGTTGCAGGAGATGAGATTGGGATTGTTCTGAAGGCTTGCCACGACGAGCCATGTGGAGGTCACTTTGCAGGAGAAGCTACAGCCAGGAAGGCTCTGCTAGCAGGATATTGGTGGCCTACCATTCACAAAGATGCCTATGATTACTATAAAAGATGTGATGCTTGTTAGAGAATGGGGAAACCCACGAAGACAAGTGCCATGCCACTGCAGCCTATCCTTCCCCTGAAGCCGTTTGAGAAGTGGGGCATTGACTTCGTAGGTTTGATCGATCCTCCACCAGAAGGAAACAGAACCGATACATCCTCGTATGTACGGATTATGTCCCAAAGTGGTGTGAAGCTAAAGCTCTAAAGCGGGATGATGGTAACAGCGTGGCCCTGTTCATGTATGAGAATATCATCACCCATTTTGGCAGTCCCTTAGAGCTGGTAAGTGATAGAGGCACTCATTTCCTTAATAAAGTCATGGAAGAGTTGACAGAGTTGTATAAGATCCGCCATCGCAAGTCCAATCCTTATTACCCTAGAGCCAACGGCCAAGTCGAAGTAACTAATCGCATCCTTTGCTCAATTCTGATAAGAACAATTGCCGCACATCGTCGTGATTGGGACGATCGACTTACAGAGGCCCTCTGGGCGTACAGAACCTCCCATAAAGCAGCAACAGGACAGACACCCTTCCAGCTGGTGTATGGAACAGAAGCTGTTTTTCCTGTTGAATTGGAATTACCCTCTTTGAGAGTGGCTATCAAAGAGCGTTTGGGGGACGATGATTCACTGCAACGCCGTCTCTTGCACTTGGAATGTTTGGACGAAATTCGTAGGATGGCTCTCCAGTGCATGGAAGCCACGCAAGCTCGACGTAAGGCTTACCATGATAGCTTCATCAAGCACAAGGAGTTCAAAGAAGGTGATTTGGTCCTAGCCTATGATTCACGATTTGGCAAGTTTCCTGGCAAGCTTCAACAGTGGTGGATGGGCCCATATAAGGTACTTGCCGTCAACCCTAATGGTTCTGTCCAAGTGCAGACCGTTGATGCCTCTGATGATCCCTTTCTGATCAATGGATATCGCCTGAGGAAGTACTTCCCTCCTTGGAGATCTTGACAATTACGATCACTTGATCTTTTCCCTCATTGGCGCGGCACTGTACTTCTTATGATGCTACTTCTGATAGTCGTTCTTCAATCACTCCTGATGAAGTGAACGCAACCCTCTGTTCCCTCAAACCCCCCTTCCAGCCTTGATCTCTTATCCTTGATTTTCCACCAGCATCAGTGGCGAGGTTGGTTCTGACAAATGGTAGTTCTACCATTCCCTTGCTCAATTCGAAAGAAAAAAAAAAGAAAAGAAAAAGAAAGAAAAAAAAATATACATATCGGTCATGGGAGAAAAGGACTTAGGTCCCTGTCATGCCGACCTATTCTTCGAGAAAAGGTGGAAACACCCTCGGGAATAGGGGAAAACAAGAAAAAGAAAAAAAAAACAAACAAACAAATCTGTTATGAGAGAAAAGGAAGCAATTCCAGTCATAGCAGGCCTCGTTCCAAGAAAAGGTGGCACACACCCTTGGGCGAGAAGCTAGCTGTGGAAAAGGTGGCAACACCCAGCAGTCCAGAAAGTGGATTCATTGATTGATATCCCTCAGATCCAATTCCGACGCTGCCTCCCTTGGTATGCTGTGTCCTGGGTCTCTCTGCAGAGCGTCTAACTGTCCTCTAGCAAACGACATGTTCATGTCCAATACAACGTTCGATTTGATGGCTACCTCCCTGGGTACGCCTCTTCAACACCAACTGACGACGTGATCTTCATCAACAAACAATCGAGTGATGTGAGCTTTCATCCTAACCGGATGGGGAAGTGAGTATGGTTGCCCTCTATAATTATCAACAGAGCGTGAGACAGAGGGTGGGACGAGAGACCAGTCTTTTCCCTTCAAATCAAATGAGAGGTGAGAAGTGTGAATGAAGTGTTGCACGCACGGGATGGGCCTCTCAATGCACAAAGCACAATTTGTTTATGTGCACTGCACCATAAGGCTCCCTGGCCTTCCTTCTCGCACAGTATGCTGGCACAGGGCGGGATGCACAGTTGCACCATCAAATGCACACAAGGCATACAATCTTTGCACAAGCGACTGTGAGGATAATATCAATGGGTTTCAGGAAAAGGCTGCCCTCTTGTCTCTATCAACAGAGAGTGAGACAGAGGGTGGGCTGAGTGTGACTGGAGGTTCTTTAATCAATTATCGAGAGGTGAGATTGAGGGACGTTACGACACTTGGAGTCAGGTATGTTCCACTTTCCCTATGCACCCACGGGATGGGTCTTTGCCGTCATCACAAGACACGCCACCCTGTTCTGTACACTACACTGTAAGGCTCCCTTGCCTTCCTCCTTGCACTTATGCCAGACGGGTTGGACGCACTAATGCACCATCAAATGTGCACCCTAGCATACTCCTTCTGCACTATTCCCCCTTGTCGATTTCTAAACCGGGTATGTGATATGGGTTTCAATCATTCTTCCTCGAGTGCTATTAGTCATGGGGCGAGTGACTATTCTTTCATTCCAATTGAGTGACTGCGAGTTGAGTGTAGTATCCCTCATCATCGACGGATTTCCTGTGATTCCTTCCATCAGCTACCTCCCTGGGTGCTGCCGTGTGGTCCCTGCCATGACAGACGTGTACAGCAAAGATGCCTTGGTACCTCCAGAAGCCGACTGCAACACTGGCCGTGCCATTGACACTCAACCTTGCTCCTCAACAAAATGGGCCAAGTTTTTCTAACCCTTCAACTTCTGTTTCTCAATGCTGGTCATGTTTTAAGTGTGGGGACGTTAGTGGATGGTCTGTGGCGTGGTCATAGGTCCCTGTTGCTCGGTTAACCCTATCCGTTAAGGTCTTAAGTGTGGGGACGCGTCCTTGCGCGTCTACATTGCATACCCTTCTGCATATGCCTTAACCTGCTCATGCATGAATGCCATGACTTGTTGTTACCCTGATGGGGTCCCTTCCCACCCACCCGGTTATGTTCCCCCCACCCTTGGGGCTGTTCCCTTGCTGTTTTCCTTCATTCCTTGATTTTGAGGTCCTGCCATATGAATGCATTCTACGTTCACCGAAGTCCAACTCCAACCTTATAGCCCTGTTCCTCTCTTTGAATTGACCATTTTTCCTTTTAACCTACCCCTTTTCCGGTGCACGGTTTTTGCGTTATTAATTTTTGAAGCATTTTGTGCCAATTAGCCGGTTTTCCATGTGAACGTGCTTTGCTTGCTTCGGAACTGTGATCTGCTGTCATAGTCCTGACAACCACTTTTCTCCTGACATTTTCTCTTTTTACTCCGAGTCATTCCGATACACGGTTTGTCCATTATTAATTTTCCGGTTTTTTACGACTTTTTCTTGTGTCTTTTTGACATTTTTCCATGTGAACCTGCCCTATTTGCATCGGAATTCCAATTTGATTTGACCCCCGTGTTCCTTGTGCCTTCCCCCACCTTTTTCCTTTTTTCTCCATCCTTTTTTGCCTTCCGAATTTTTACTTATTAATTTTTACATGAGTTTTTGGGCGTATTTTTGGAGTTTTTCGCATGTGAACCCCTCCTACTTCCACCGGAACTGCGGTTTAACATAACCATCCTATGCCATTCCTTCCTGCGGACATTTTTCCTTCTTATTGCATGTTATTCCGGCGCACAATTTGTCCGATATTAATTTTCGATCCCATTTTCGGGTTTGTTTTTTGGGTTTTTCCCATGTGAACGCGTCTTATCTCCGTCGGAATTATGTTTTGCTATGATAGGATTGTTGCATCCGTCTTTCTGCCATGTTTTCCTTTTTCTTGCCCTTCATTCCGATGTACGGATTTTTCGATATTAATTTTTAATTACGTTTTTTGGTTTATTTTTTGTGTTTTTGCACGTGACCGCCCTTTATCCCTCGCGAAATCTCCGTCACATATTTTTCTTGTTTTCTCCCTGTTGTCCTGCCCACTTTTTATTTTTATGCTATTTCGTTTTGACGTCCGGATTGGGAGTTATTAATTTTTCTTTATTTTTACGTATATTTGTGCGCCGTTTTGCGCGTGAACGTGCCCTTTTTCGATTTTACGCATCTCCACGCACCCCGGTCGTGTCCGCATGACCCGTACCGTCATCCCGGTGCCATTTCAATCCCGTCACGGCAAAATTTTTTACCCCCGCCCCGCGCACGTGCGCAGGACGGGGGTACGCGCCCATTTTCCCCCCCTCTACCCTCTTGCCCCTACCCTCTTGGCCCTACCCTCTTGACCCTACCCAACCCATGGGCACCCTCCCCCCATGGACACCCTCCCCTATCCCCCCCCACCCCCCTTTCTCTCTCCCCGACCCCCAACCACCTCCCTCCCCATCTCCCCCTCTGCGTGCCCTTCTCTCTCCCTCTCCCTTCCTTCTCTCTCCATCTCCATCTTCTCTCGCCTCCTCCTCCTGCATTCCCCCCCTCCTCCTCCTCCTTCCTTTCTCCTCCCCTCCTCCTCGTGGCGCTGCCGTCCTCCTTGCCTACGTCTCTTGCCGCCCAGTCGCCGCTGCCCTAGGAGTCCTCGCCGCCGCCTTTGGGGCTGCCCGACGCCGCCGCCCGAGCCCCCACCATTCGCCCTCCTGCCTGTCGTAGCCGTAGCCTCTCCGTCGGAGTCGCCCGCCTCCACGCTGCCCACGCCGCTCCGGCTCCGTCGGAGTCGCCCGTGCAGCTCGCCTCCCGCCTGTGATGCCATCGCCCCCGCCCCTGGTTGCAACCCGTCGCCGCTTGGAGTGCAACGCGCCGCCGCCTGGAAACGTGCCGCCGTCAGAGCCTGTCGCCGCCCGTCGCTATGTACGCCGCCACCGCCGTCGCGCCGCCACCGCCGTCCCCTCGCCCGTCGTCCGCCGGCGCCGCCCCCTTCTCCTCCTCCTCCCCCACCACCTCTCCCTACTCCTCCTCCACCTCCACCTCCCCCACCACCTCCACCTCCTCCTCCTCTAACCACACCCAGGTTAGCCACTAACCTCGGTTAAACTCACACTAACCTAAGTTAGCCACTAACCTAAGTTAAGTTAAAACTAACCTAGGTTAGGTTAACAACTAACTTAACTTCAGTTAGCCTCTAACTTCACTCAAGTTAAAAACTAACCTAAATACACCCCCTTTAGTTACACTAACCCTAACCCTAACCCTAACCCTAACTAGGATCCCACTAACCCTAACCCTCACCCTAACTAGGACCACTAACCCTAACCCTAACCCTAACCCTAACCCACCTTAGGTTAACTAACTCCCTTTAGGTTAGTTTCTACTAACTTGACTTATCTTGCCTTGACTTGGGCAGACTACCATGACTTACCCAGACTAACCTGACTTAACTGACTTACTTCTAACTTACTTATCTGATTAACATGATTTATATGATTTAATTACTTTTTACATTAATTTTTCCATCAAAATAATTCAGAAAAATTTCTAAAAATTCCCTTTGCTTTTTGCCAATTTTTGGGAGTTTGTCCGCTGGAAATTACCCACCCCACAATTTCTGAAAATTACACATTTCCTAATTTCACCCCCAAATTGCCAATAAATATAGAAAATTCATTTAAAAATAGTAAAAAATTTCTTTAAAAATTCTAAAAAATTTCCCTCACCCCCTTGACCATTTTTCATTTATTTTTTACTTTAAAAAATTATCATGCATGGTACCTCTATTGTTAAAAAAAAAAACAAAACAAACCGACAAACGAACAAACGGAAATTTCCCTTACCACTCTTTATTTTATTTGCCTAGACCCCATTGTGGCTATTTCCTCCATATTCCTGTGTTGTTTATATTAATTTTCCTATTATTCTTTTTATTCTTATTTTTAAAAAAACAAACAAAAACAAAAACAAACAACCAAACCTACACAAATAAAAACCAATAAAACACATGCACAACCCATAATAACCACACAAACAAAATAACCAACCATAAATAATCACAAATTACAAACATTAATAAACCAACCAAAAAACAAATCAACACATCCACTAAGGTGTTGTCTTTGTTGTTTCGTCAGTGGTCTTTACTTTTCCTTTACTGGATTCACTTCTTTTGGGGGACTCTTCCATGCGCATTTTTGCATTATATACACACCCCTTCCAGGTATTTATTTTATGTGCTTTATTTATTTTCATTTCCCCCTTAATCACAAATTAATTCTTAAAATGAACTCTTTAATTCACCCACAGTTCCACGCGCATTCGCGCTAAACACACACATACTTTTTAATTAAAATAAACCCGCCGTTCACTTAGCACGCGCTATGTGCGCTACAGAGGCACTTTAAATTTTTAATTAAAATGAACCAGCCGTCACATGAGCACACGCTGGCAAAAAAGTGCTCCACATCACCTTAATTTGTAATCAATGAACTTACATTTAGAGACCCAGTCAGGTATCGAAGTCGGGATTCGAATAAAAGCACCGTTTTAACCTAATAATTGGTAATTTAATTTCTAATAAGGAACCACCGTTTTCTTGCTAAGGTTTATCACCTAATAAAAATTCACCCATTCTTAATAATTTATTAAAATAAACCCTTCATTAAATTAATTCCCCCTCATTGCACTTAATTCCCCTTTTTAATGAACCATTTCGTGGGATGGGTATGCGCAGTCATTAGAGTTATTTTCCTGGTCCAGTCCTGGTTTATCATCGATGTAGTATTGATATGTGTCAGATATGGTATTGTTTTGGTTTACTGTCTTTGTTACGGTTACGGGTACGGTATGCTGTTTTTTTTCTTTTATTGCCTGTTACGGGGTTCTGGGTGTTTGTCTGATGCATCGCATGAAGCTTTCGGTCGCATTTGTCTCAAGGTCATGTCAAATTTTTTCTAGGATGTGGTTTGCTTGGGGTTAGTTGGTCGAGTCACATTTTCTTGTTTGGTTATTCTCTTATTCTTGGTTTTTTGTCTGTTGCTTTGCAGGCATTCTCCTTGATTGTCTGTGTTTGTGGTGTGTGTGTAACCATCTGAATGGCGCCTTCTCATGCTCCTCCCCCTATCCAGTACGTCCCATTAGTTAGTAGGAATTACTCTTCCCTACTTACTTTTGAGCCTCTCACGAAGGCGGGCCTTACTGCTTTTGTGGCTACTTCTTTTCCATTGCTTCCAGAGGATCCGTCGTTATGTGATGAGTTTCTGGCCTCTTACAACAAGAAGACAGGACTAGTCCAAGGCATTTCTATGATTTTGACACCTCGAGGCTTAGGGAAGGCTCTGTCTCTACCCTCCAAAGGTGAACCTTTTGTGACCACTCGTCAGCTTTTCTCTAATGAAGAGATTCTAAAGCTCTTGCAAAAGCAGACAAGGGAAATCCTCGATGTTAAGAAGGTGATAAACTCTTCAGGAGTTTCCTTTTCTATGATCACTGATCCCGTATGGAAGACGATCTGTCAGTTTCTTCAGGACAGGTTTATGCCTGCCAAAACGCCATCCCAGTACTTGTCCAAAGAGCTTTTCACAGCTTCCAGGATGGTGTTGAAAGGAGTTGCTATTGATTGGAGCACTTACCTCCTCACTAAAATGGATCAGCATTTTGTTAAAGTCACTCGGGGTAATGTTACCAATGTCACATATGGATCATATTTGTCTGCCTTCTTGACCTATTCAGGTTTACAGAAGACTGTGCCTCCACCTCCTCCATCAGATCCAGTACCTCCTCCTCCACCTTCAGAAGAGTCAGAACCCATTGACATAGAGGATGATGATTCTCCGCCTCCCCTGGTCATACAACGCAAACGCTTGAAGAGGGTAGCGGATAAAGCTCCTTCCGTACTTCCTTCAGTGCCCATCCCTGCTACCTCTGGCAGTGATCTCCCTGGGTATCTCACTTGTAATAACCTGTTCCGAGCACATCGAGAAGGATCCTTGGACATCTCAGTTCCCTCCCTACACAGTCTAGTTTCAGGAGATGCAATTCCTTTCCTCTGTAAGGATATTCAGAGCTCCATTGAATTATCTGTGACAGCCTGTGTTCAACAGCTGTATGCGTCTTTTTATGAAGAACTCATGCAGTCTAAGGACCAGTTGCATAAGGCAACATATAAGTTAGCTTCTACTAAGGATACCCTAGCAGATTTGTTTAAGCAAATGGAACAACAAACCCAACTGGTTGCCACCCAAAGCGATGAGATTTCTTCTTTGAAGACCCAGTTACTAGAGGCTCAATCCCAGGTTACTAGCCTTTCAGAGGAGAAGGAGAGGATGTCCAGAGAAGCGCAGGACTTCCAAGCTATCTTAGATGACAAACTTTCAGCTTTACAGATTGCTAATGACACAGTGGCCAACCAAGCCTCCCAAATCAAGCAATTGCAAGATCAACTTGCAAAGTCCCGCTCTGTTCCTCCAAGCCCTAATGTTCCATTGATTCCTTCTCTTTCACAGCAGGACTTGGCTGCTCTTCAGAGACAGGCTACTTTGTGCCCTCTATTCCAAGATAAAGTGGAAAGATTGCAGTCCCGAATGGACTTGTTATGGTCTACCTTTGAGCAGTTTCAGGAATATGTCTCACCAAACCATTCTTTCTTTGTCCACTACCACTTACAGAAGTTGGTCTTCTACATGAAGCTTTCCATGATGGATTTACCTTTTCCAGAGGATGGCTGGAGTGGGGCTTGGTCTGCTGAGTTGTTGACAGAGGTAGTCAGAATGGTGTTTGAAGATTCTGTCACGCCAGATACCATGTTGATGTCATACATGTATCTACGAGGAGACTTGTTAATTCCAGATGAGGTGGATATGGCATGGTATGTGGGGGATGTGGTCTTACAGGCTGTTTTGTATGTCAACCATTTGGAGTTGCACATAGCTGATATGCTCCAGAGTTATTCCTCCAAAGTAGCTGATTGTCATGATAATTCGTGGCATCCCATGATTGATTCGGTGGTCCTAAATCAAAGACAAAACACAGCTCCTACCTTTGCCCAGAGTACTAATCAACTGAGGTTGGATCTCTTCGCCTATCTTTCAAAACATAATCAGTTTGATTCTACCTTCTTTGATGCCTATCATAGACGATCTCTCTTAGGACCTTCTGTTCCTACCCTCCTCTATTACCAACAAATGGCTCACCGCTCTGCTATATATCTTTCCCTTTGTCAATCTAATTCCAAAACTATTTTACCCCTTCTTTTCTAACCTTCATCTTTCCCTCAAATTCCTATTTTTACTTACTGTTCCTTTATTGAGGATAGGGTATTTTCCCCTTCTCCACCCTGTTCTTCTCCACCCATTAATGTACCCTCCACATTTCCTATTTATCAGTTAACACCGTTCCTTAGTGATTCCCTCCAAATTTCTGCTACTCCTTCTTTACCCTTTTCTTCCTTTTATGATTTTTCCTATCCCTCCCTACATCCACTCTTCCTTATTCCACTACCCTCTCCTAACACTTCTATATCTCAACCACCTCAGTTGGTTAGTGACTGTGACGGGTTTGATAATCAAATTTCCAAAAGAAGGGGATGGAGTTCGGATGATTGCCTTACAGGACGGTAGATCAATTGGTCAGTAATTCCAAGAGAATGGACAGCTTCCAGTCAAGCTTATCAGAACTATGTTCATTTTGCCCAGTAGTATTCACAGTCTGCAGATCCCTCAGTGAGATTAACTGCTCACTTTGCTTGGTACCTGGCGTATATGCATAGGCACTCTCATAATGATTCCAAGCCTATTCCAAAGTTGTGCATGAATGTCAATGTAAGCATTGATTCCCAGCAGTTGGATATATTGTATTTTCATGCCCTTTGTTTGCCTAGCAGATACCTGGTCCTATTGGAAAGGATGTGATGTCTCCAATTTTTTCAAAATCCTCCTAAAAACTTTGTAGATGAATCCTTATCTATGGATCGTTTCCGACAACATCAATCTTTTAAGCGGGATCATCTTCATTGATACCTTTCCAATGTATAATGGATGCTTTTTAAATGAACATCTCTTTTTGAAGGAGTCATTCAGATGGTTGTGTTATGTATTAGTGTTTGTGTTGTGAGTTCATTTATGTCAAACGAACGTGGTGGTTTCCTATTGGATTTCGTGTGCGAGCTACGTTTTGGAGAATTGTGGTGATGGGGTCGTGGATGAAGAATTGAAGTTGATGTTGATGAAGAAGAAGCAAACTCTTATATCCTTTATAAATTTGTTGTGATTTTTAGTTTGATAAGAGGTGTTAATGTATAAAGGGTTTTCCTTTCTTTGTATTTTTATATCAGAAACATGTTATAAGTTGGGGTCGTGGTGGATGGATTCTTTTTTAAAAGATATTGAAGATTAAAGTTGCGCTTTTAAATGAACTTGTATTCCCTTTTTCCTGGGTCACGAGGACGCTTCCTTATTAAGTGTGGGAATATGTTGAGTGTTGAAATGACTTGTTTTTTGGCTGATTTTTGTTGTTTTTGAGAGCTGAATGGTTGATTTTATGAGATGATTGCTTGATTCGGAAGTATTTTGAGAGTGTTTTGGATGATAATGATGGTGTTTTGGAAGTTCATGATGTTTGTTAGTGGTTCTATGATGTTCTGATAGGTTCTGATTGGTTCTGTATACCTTCTGTTTTGCTCTGTTTTGGTCTGTTTTGTTCTGATTGTCTTCTGTAGGGAGGGATGGAGTATTGATTGATGAAGATTGAGATATTGAGAAAGCTTATTGAATGGTTTGTGAGAGTTTGGAATGGTTTGAGAATGAGTTATGTGGTTTTGATGATCTTCTGTAACCTTCTGTAGGTCTTTTGTAGAGCCTCTGCTTCTGTTTCTGTTCTGTTCTGTTCTGTACTGTAGTTGTTCTGGTACTGTTCTGTAACTGTTATGTATGCTTCTGTATGTGTTTTGATGGATGAGAGTGTAGCTTGGGAAAGTTTTCTAGCCTTGGAAAGAGGTGAATACAAGTGCAAAAGAGCTGAAAGAAGTGGAAGAAGTACCTGCTGAAGACTCAAGTGTAGACTAAAGTGAAGTGACAGTAGTGAGCTATGAAAGGACACTGTAGTGGCTCTGGTGACTCTTCATATCAGACATACCTCTTGGGAGGGGTATCCACGACCTAAGAAGGATTATTGAGTGTGATTTTTGAGAGATTGTAGTGAGGATATGATGTATTATTGATGGATTGAGAGAGAGAGAGTCAGAGATAGCCAATTTTACTCAAATAGAGTGATTGTATATGAGAGATTGAGAGAGAAGACTATGAAGATATTGAAGATGAATACTATGTGATGTATTTCCATTCAAAGATGGTGTATTCCTTTGCTTTCTTTGTTCTATAGATGGATTTTATGAAGATATTGAAGAATATGGTTGATTTTATCAAATCCGTGGGAGATCTACATGATGCTGTATGAAGATTTGTTGTGCCTGGTGTTCTTTTCTTCATTGTGATTATATGAAACATGATAAATAAGCTTGTTGATGTTACAAGATAGATTTTCTTGCAAGAGAATTCCCTTTTCCTTGGTGTTCCTCTTGGGGCTCCACCTAGAAAGCCTCATTTGGATGCAGTTAGATGTATATTGAGGTATGTGAAGTCCACTTTACATTATGAACTTTTTTATGAGGCAGGTAAGGATGTACATGTATTTGGATACATAGATGCAGATTGGGCTGGTAGCATGTCAGACAGAAGATCTACAAGTGGATTCACGTTTTCCCTTGGTAGTGCAGCAGTTACATGGAGCAGCAAAAAGCAACCTACAGTTGCTTTATCGAGTACAGAGGCTGAGTATAGACGTGCTGCTATGGCAGCATGTGAGGTGGTATGGCTGCAAAAGTTATTAGGTGATTTGGATGTGCAGGGACATGGTCCAGTTTTCATTCATTGTGACAACATGAGCAGCATACAACTAGCTAGGAGTCCAGTGTTCCATGCTAGGACAAAACACCTTGAGGTGCACTACCACTTTGTGAGAGAGAAGGTACTTGCAGGAGAGATTGACTTGGCATATGTCAACATACAAGATTAGATAGCTGACATTTTCACAAAGGCATTGGGTGCAGAGAAGCTTCGAAAGTTCTTAAGCTTACTTGGAGTTGCATAGATAGAGTTGAGCTTGAGGGGGAGTGTTGAGATGGAAAGCTCAACACCTATGGACATTGATGATGGACCGCTTGGCAAGATGGGTCTGCACGTCTACACTTAGCACATTGGTGGTCATTATGATACTCACATGGCCACTGAATTATCGCTTATTATATTTAGTTTGTTACACCTACCTACAGCAGGCAAAGACATAGTGCTAGTCGATTAGTGTAGTCGGTTATGCACTGTTTGACTTAGTAGGCCACTTTCCTTTATGTTGTATCTTATCTATACTTTGTGTACATTGTATAGTGTGTCAAAGAAGAAGAAGAAACCAGCAAGAAAACGTTTTGGCCTCTATCTCTCTTCTTGTGTTCTTGAGTGAGCTTTCTCTTGTGTATACAGTGTGTGTTTGGCATAGTAGCTCAAGCAAGTCCCCCAGCACGCGATTCTTGACAGGGAGCATCCTCACGATCTTGAAACAAGGAAGAATAATAAGTCCAAAAACTAGCTCAATGCTACTTTCTCAAAATTTGATCAATTAGTATCCATGAACTAACCTTGAGTCCATTAATCTCCAAAATAACTTGGATCTATCAAATAGATTGACGAAAGAACGACACTGTGAAGCATAAACCAATCCTTAGTTTTCAAAATATAACCAAATAAATTAGTAAAGGATATAAGAGGTTCTTTCATTTTTTCACGCCTTCAAAAATATAGCCATAATCAACAACTTCAAATCTTTACTACTTTCTCAAACCATATCTCCATATAAACACAAATCAAACACTCACACTCTAACACATAACACAAGAAAATCTGAATGACACCCCAATAAGGGAGAATGAAAAGAGGTTCCATTAAAGGTCAATCCACCAATTATATCCATAAATAAATCATCAATGAAGATGTTCTCTTTGAAAGGTCAAATGATTTCAGAACCTATCCATAGAAAGATATTCATCTACAAATATATTGGGAGTATTTTGAAAGAATTACAAACAACACACCATCTCCACAAGGACAAGATATCTTCTTGAAAGACAAAGAGCATGGAAATACAAGATATCCAATTGACAATGATCAACATCCACATTGGCATCCATGCACAACTTTAGGATCTACTTCAGATCATTATGAAAATGTCAATGTATGTACGTTAGGTACTAAGAAAAATGAGCAATTAATCTAACTGAAGGATCAGTAGATTGATGAAAGGTCTAGGAAAACTGCAAATAATTTTGATAAGCTTGGATTGGAGTTTTCCAATCCCCTAGAATTACAAGATAGTTAATTTGAGGTCCTGTCCATGAATCAGTTTGGCTCCACCCTCTTTGTCTTGGTATCTACAAATCGAAACCAAAGTGGCTACTAACCAACTAAGGGGGGACTAGAAATAAAAGACATGGATGGAGAAAGAGAAACAAGTATCAATGGATGAAGGGATGGATATGAACAATCATAAAATGAAAAAAATGGTTAAAGATAGAGATTTAGGTAATTTGACTAAATCAAATAAGAAAGGGATTAGAAAATAAGCCAAGAAAGTGAAGAGTGTGACAGATGGTGTACGACAAGGAGAAGTGGGAGAGAAAACAAGATCTACAATAAATGGGCAATGAGTAAAGATAGGAATTTGAGGAGCACCTTGTGGTTGGAAAAGAAGAGGAGAAATAACATGAGGAGTCATTTGAAGTATGGATAGATAAGAATCAATATGTGGGCCATATGTTGATAACAGACAAGGAAAGGCATTGACCTAGAGCAGAGTGGCAATCGTACACGAGATTTCAATTATCTCTGATTTAATACCATTGGCTCTATCATGGAATGCCAAGTAACCTCCAGACATGCATCCACTTTGGAAGAATTGGCTTGAAAATCTCATCCATCTCCAACTCCAAGTGTTCAGCATAAAGAATGGCTTGCAAGATAACATCCTCCCACATACCAATACATATTCTTATCATCTAGAATCAAAAGATCACCTCTAAGATACATATAAGACATCAGCATAGTGTTTGGTATAGCTGAATCCACAAACACCATGCTTGCAACTTTTGCGAGGAGATCTGAGGACCAAGCACCACCCCATCCATCTTTTGGAGGATGCAAATCCATAGTGGACAACTTCATGTAAAAGGCTAGCTTTCGTATTCCAAAAACTTCTCAAAACAAGACCACAAAAGGTCCACTATAGATTATAGCCTCTACACTTAGCTTGGAACAAAGGACACAAGGTTGCATTACATTGGAGAATAGCCAAGTTTGGAGCTGATAAAGATGGTACTGATGGTAAATTAGGACTTAGAAGAATGGAGTGTAGCTAAACCAACTCTTCTTTTAACTTCTCAATCTTGGTATACTAATGCTGAATTTTTTGGGCAGTGATTAAAGCTTTAAGATCTTGGATCTCTTGAAAAAGATGATCATTATCTTCGATGATAGTAGCTACTTGAGCATTTGCTTCGGTCGATTGAGCGGTAAAGAGGAAATTTTCACTTTTTGGGCTTCTAGCATTCTAGTCGGTGACTCTATTTGTTTGAAAAGATCAAAAAGAGTTTCCTTAGTTGAGGCAAGCTCAGTATTAGCCTTATGTAAATCCTTCTTAGAGTGTTGCATCTCCTCGTGGAAATAAGAGTACAACTGTTGAACATAGGGTGTAAATGATATTTATATGGAACTCTGAATGTCCTTACAGAGGAAAGAAATGGCATCTCCTATCACCAGGAGATGTAGAGGAGGAATTGGTATAGCCAAACAACCATCTCTATATGCCTTGAATAAATTTGGAGATGTGAGGCATGTAGGAAGGGTACTGCTTGATGTAGCAGGGATCGACATTGAAGGAACTAAAGCATGAACTATTTCAGCCACTCACTTTAAGCACTTCCTCTGAATGATCATAGGAGGAGGGGAGTCATGATATTCAGGAATAGGTTCATAATCTTCAATAGGAGGGGGAACCACTAGAGGATTTTCAGGAGGTGGTGGAATTTCCTTTGCAAGACTAGAGTATGTCAAGAAAACTTAGAAGTAAGAACTATAAGTGACATTAGTCATACTACCCTTAGTCACCTTGATAAAGTGTTGATCCATTTTAGCAAGGAGATAGTAACTCCAATCAATGATCATGCCCTTGATGTAATATTTCTGCCTTGAAATATTGAAGACCCATAATCCGCACAAAAAGCAAACTAACATAATCTCCCGCATTGGTAAATGTGGTGGTTAAGTGCTTACCTCGTGCGCGCGTCAGTAAACTCTAGCCGCGTTGTCCAAAAGAGGCCAAGGCTAAAAACCCATAGGCTGCATGGGAACACCTCTTCAAAGGAAAAGGTAAATGGATAATGGTTAAAATTGAGGAAATTTTTTTTATTATTAACCCCCTCCCCCGGCCGATGCACGGCAGGGAGAGGGAGCGTGAGAAGGCTTGATTAGGCGTGGGGAAGCATGAGGGAGGGGAGCATGCAATAGCCACGTGTATGGCTATCTCCTCCCCCCTCTATCTATATGAACCTCCCCCTTAAGCTTGAGGGGGGAGGAGAGAAGGGAGGAATCATGCTGTTATAGGGAGGGAAAAGACGTCGTGCGCCATGGGCTGTCGCTGCCATCAATGCTGCCACGCTGCTGCCACCTATCCCATCCCATTGCCATCATCATTATCATCACCATCCTCGTCATCGGCGTCCTCATCCTCCCATTTATCTTCTTCTCTCTCCATGTAAGCTTTTGTTCAGAAGCTTAGAAGATTATTTGGAAGCTTCCACTAAAGACTTCCTTAAGCCTTGTTTTCATGTGCCCTCCCCGGTTTCAAAAACCGAACTCGTAAGCCCCAATTTCTGCGCGAGGAAAGAAGTATCAGCCTAATAGGCAGTTTCTGGGGCTGATTTGCCAAAGCCTAGAGAGAGATCGGAGACCACATAAAGGCAAGGACAAGTTTTGGAGTTAAGGATCTACGTCATCGATGGCTCCAAAGCTAAAGATGCGAGGTGCACATGCGGGAGCCTCCAACCCAAGTTCATGTATGGACAACGCTACGAGTCCTCATGTCTAGGTTCTATTTGTTTCTCGCATGAAATGGATGCATTAAGCACGATGGTTTTTTAAGGAAAATTTAAATTCATTTATCCATTCGTTTTACAAAGTTTAGTGCATGCCGATTAATTGAAATTGCTTGCACTCCCGTCAACAAGGGTAGTTGCAATCTCCTTGAATGTATAATGCAGAAATTAGAAGAGGGATCGTGCTAAGAAGGATAGAGCTTGTCGCATGTTGCACTTATGATTTAAATTCATGGACGTGATTCATATAGAGGATAATCTTAGATGCCATTGAATGTTGTCCAAAGAATCACAATGCATGGAAAGGAAACTATGAACTTTGCCAGTTGCATGTGAGGATGCTTGCATTTTAAGTTGGGTTAAGTGCTAAAGGAGGGATAATTTAATGTCAGACTCATGGTATTCATTCATGCATGGAGCCTTTCCATCAAAGATTGTATTTAGGAAAGAATGCATTCAATGCATTAAGCGAAGGGTTATGAGCATAGTTCTTGATGAAATTCAACGTAGGTTTTTATACGAGTTAGCCCTAAATTGTCAATCATTGCAGTTTAGGCAAGGAAAAGGAATGGTCATTGTACATTTTATAGTTGCATAGAAGGAAAAAGACTATGAATCGCATATTTGCATGGAATGTTATGTCTTGCAATTATTTACAACTTTTAGGAAAAATGTTAGCGTCTCTAAGGAAAGATCACCTCTTGTCGCAAGACAATTAGATCAATTTAGGTAAATCGCTTACAATGGCATAACCCACATGGGATTCATAAAAGCATAAATAGTTAGTACGATGAAAACCTCAAAGTGCTAGCTAGGGTTTAGTTACGTTAAAATTCTGCCTAGTATCACACTCGGCAAACTGACTTAATATTTCCAACCTCAAAGGTCCTACCCACATTCATAGAATGTTAGGGTTAGCTGAACACCTATACAAGAAAGATCTAAGGTTTTACCCTAAGGATCAATTAGCCAAATACTAGACTTCCGTATGGATTTAGAAACCCTAGGGCCAAATGTTGTCGGCCTAATATGGTTAGGGTTTGGTTGGGTCAAGAGGACTCCCAAACCCTACATCTTGACCAAATGTATTCTCGACCAAGGAATACCGTTTGATGAGAGAACTAATCTCGCAAGTCAGATACGTCTCCTATGCAACAAGTTGCAACATCGCATGGTTTTGTGACTAAACCACAAAAATAGTATTGCCACTCCTTAGAACAAGGGTTGGCAGGTTCTAAGTATAAGTTTAATCTGCAAGAGGATAAGTAGTCATCCTGCTACATCACCCTTCCTTAGGCGGATTTGCCAAGTTAGGGAAGTTATGTATTGCCGAGCAAGAAATTGACCAATTAAGTTGGGGTGACGAGGTTGCCCAGGATTTAATGTCTTAATTTAAGGAACCTAAGGTGTTGGTTAATTTGGGTTAATAGGGTATAAACTATAACCCAAGGATAAAAGGGTAAACAAATAGCGAAACCCTTAGGATCTTGCCAAGTCGCAATTGATCCCGGATCGAATGTTGGATGCATTCAGAGAGAAGGATTCACACCTTAGCAGTTGGCCAAATAAATGACCACTAGATTGATTGTGTTTGTATAGTTAGGAGCACTGTTTGTACTTCTTTGCTCAAGGAACTAAAGATGGAAAGATAATTAATGCTTCAAGTTGAAGGCCTGGAGGGAGAGGTAACATCAGTTATCCCCGATTGTCTGTCTGACCCTAACCAAGGGGATTGTTAGCTGCGCCGGGTACGTGGACCGAACCCGCCACGAGAGGTCTCTCCGTGGGTGCTACTTGGAGTAGGAGAATGCTTGGGTACCAAGGGGGGCTCTGGCCATAAATCCCTTGCCTCCGGGTTCTACAAAAGAGGGCGACATGACTCGAGATTGGATCTCGAGGCCCATATACTAGTCTACGGGCGAAAACTTGGAATAGCGATCCCTGAGGATTGCTGGAATAGCCTTCGGGTGTATTATGGAATTGCCTTCGGGTGGATTATTGAATAGCCTTTGGGCGGATTATGGATTAGCCTTCAGGCAGATCATGGATTAGTCTTCGGGCTGGATTATATGATGTATTCCAAAAACTGATAAATAAGATCAATTGTTGAAAAGGAACTTGTTTGACATTGTTTTTCTTTGTCAGTGCTTAAGTTACGTGAAGGAATCGGTGAATAATTGGCTAATTAAGGAAGTTGCTTTTGCATGTCAAACTAAATGTGGTAGGTAATTAGATAACTAAAGCACCCTGAGAAAAGTGCAGTGGATGTGACCATGGGTCCGTCCTACGGAAGGGTGGTCCCGGTTGGCCGGGAACTTTTCTCAAAGGAATTTGACAGCAAGGAACGTTGACCTAGAATCCAGAGTACTAGAGTCCCGATTTATGCTATTTTAGGGGAATGGAATGGGACTATGCCTTACGAGCAGAGGGGTCGAGCTTTGCATCCCTCTCGTTTCCCATTCTCCTTGAACCAAGTACAGCATGAATCCGCTTCGACCCCGATGTTTCTACGTAAAGTAGTTCGTCTGGGGCTTGATGCTAGTTACTTTCGAGGAACTTGACCATTAGGGAACCCTTATTCGGGTCGATCCTGAGTGGGAATGGCCGGAATGCTTTCGCTTTGTGGCAGACTCGAGAAGACCTAGATCACAAACCTCGTGACATTCCATGGGAGTGCTAAGCAGCGCTTTCTGGACTCTCTTTCCGATGGGCTGCTAAGACATGTCCTATGAGTGAACAAGTGGACAAGTTACAGTTCGTATGAGAGTGAACCAATGAGGAACTAATATTTACAAGAAAACTTAATGAGGAGAAGTAGAGCAAATGTTGCTGTTAAGAACATTTCCTTACTTATTGATGCTGGCCTCCTGCAGAGTCGCGAAGCATGGAACAAATTCTTGGTGTTCCACGTTATGTTTATGACTGCGATGCGTGCTTCTGATTATCGACGAAGGCTAGGTATGATAAATATCCTAGACCGCATCTACAATCCTTCACCCCTGTACATGGAATGGAGATGGACGGGTGATTCATGAATTTATTACATAGCTGCCCACCAACTTGCGTACCTTCAAACCAACTTGAAGAGAATCAAGTGGATAGAGGACTTAAAGATCATGAAGTTGTTCATCTTTGCCGAGGCTCATGCAAACACAACCCTACATGTTGACAGTCGAAAGGTCAAGCAGAACACATATGTGTACAAGGAAGTGACTCGAATAATCCCTGCCGAGACAGAATCAAGGTGTTGGGATGCTATGAGAAGAACGGGTATCAAAGGAAAGGATACCCTAAGCTTCCTATGACCTATCGATTCCTGAAAATCCATGACCCCAATCCATATTATTACTCGGTTCCCGTAGCTGAATGTAACACAATCTTATTCTCCACAAATTGATGTATCAGCTTGTTGTTGAGATATCGAGCTACACTCATGATATGCCAGGGTGACCGTTGTGCATTTATGTCACCGACTTGTCAGTTGCAGATGCGGTTGGTACACCGCCCATGAATAATAGCTACATGATAGCTATCCTTATCTACTCTAGTTCGTGGCTTAGTTAGTATGCCACCTTAGTTAATTGAGTTTGGTTTGAGACCCATATATAGGGTTCTTCTATTTCCTTATACGAGAGTTTTTTTTTGGCTTACACAACTAAGAAGAGGAAAACTGCTTTCAGTCTCCACCTTTGTGTGTATTCCCCCATTGTGCAAGCAAGAAAGCTACAAGTGAGACTCCTTCCTTCTCTCCCAAAATCTTGACATGGTATCAGAGCCTTGTTCGTGGTAAGGAGCTCAAGAAAGCAAGCCAAGCTCGCGGTGTTATGGTAAGAGGAGCAGTGTTGCTTTCATTTTCTGGTTTGGGAGCAGATCTCTGCAAGTAGCACAGTCGGAAATTGCAAGAGTGTATTGTCTTAGGTTGAGTCGCCCTTTGCGGTGAAGCAAGAGGGCAGTATATGCTGCTGGTGAAGGCTTTAGCCCTTGGTAACCCTGTTCTTTTGATTTGAGGCCATTTCGGGGCCTGTTTTAAAGGCGGAAGTTTTATGCACGCACTCAGGAAAAGGCCCAGTTTTATGCTGTGCGACCACTGTTCTACAGGTCGGTGAAAAGTTACTATAAAAATTGCATCGTATGCCTGTGCGCAGAGACATTGGGAGTTATAGAATCATCCTTGTTGCCTGTTGATGCAAAATCGTCACTAGGAAGTGACTGTGTGGTTAAATACCACTTTCGTCAGTTTTGCAGATTTGTCCTTGTGAGGCTGAAGCTGTGTTCCCTGCAGTGATAGAATTTTTTGCAATATTCTGTAATGGCGTCTGATTCTCTTTCATAGATTGTAACTCAAAAGCTTGACAAGAACAACTTCCAAGCATGGAAGTTTAGAATGACGAATTTCCTTATGGGAAAAAGATATTGGGAATTTGTTGCAGAAAATGAAGAAGAACCAGTTCTTCCTGATGTTCCCAATCAACAGCAAATGCAGGCATTCAAAGCATGGCATGAGAGAGCCAGGAAAGTTATGTACTGGCTGTCTATCAGTATTTCAGACTCTATGATTGTGCATATTCAGGATGCTAGTACGCCAAAGGAGGCATGGGATATTTTGTCAAAAATGTATAGCACAAATACGCAAGCCAGGAAAATGCAGCTCAAGCAAGAGTTGCATAATGTGCAAAGAGAAAAAATGAGCATCAATGACTACCACATGAAGGTGAAGAAGATTGCAGATGCACTTGCTTCCATTGGGTTGCCAGTGGAAGATGATGATTTAGTTTCTGTGACCTTGAATGGTCTAGGAAAGGATTATGCACAGTTCCGAACATCCATTTCCATCCGTGAAAGATTTCCTGATTTTGAGGAGTTGATTGCTCTTCTAATTTCTGAGGAGCAGAGAAATGGTGGTGCTTCTTCTTCAGGAGGAACTTAAAAAGAAGCTGTCTTCTACTCAAATGTTGGAAGAGGTATAGGTAGAGGTAGAGGAGGCCGATCTAGAGGCCGTGGTAGAAATCAGAATATGCTGCAAACTCAAGAAAACCAGTCCTATGGAGGAGGACGTGGTAACTCTAGAGGCAGGGGGAGCCAAATAGGTCGTGGTGGATGGCAAAGAGGCCAAAATGCAAACAGTAATGTTGAATGCTACTACTGTGGTAAAATGGGTCATATGGCTAAAGACTGCTATAAAAAGCAGAATGACATCATGAATGGAAAATTGCAACAAGGGAATTATGCATCTTCTAGTAGACAGGGTGATGACAGAAATGAGCATTTGTTTATGGTGCAGCACATGAACAATTGTGTGACAAGTGCAGAAGAAAGCAACGATGTATGGTATGTTGACTCAGGTGCATCAAACCACATGATAGGTCATGCAGAATGGATGGAGGATGCAAGGAAAATGGAAAAACCAGGATTTGTGGAGATTGGTGATGATACTGCACATCCTATTGTGCAGATTGGAAAAATTCCTTTGTCTATGCAAGATGGGAAAAAGAAATACCTATTCGATGTATTTCATGTCCCGAATATCACCAAGAATCTAGTTTCTGTTGGTCAAATGGTTGAGCAGGGCTTGCAGGTCAGATTTAATCCTCATGGATGCTTTGTTGAGGATATGAAAAATAAAGGTCACTTGATAGCAAAAGGAAAGAAGAAGGGCAGAATGTTTACGATGGATGCAAACATGTCTGAATTGAGTGCAACAATGTTTACACATGGGACCGGTGTAGTTGCAGATATTGATATCTGGCATAAACGCATTGGTCATGTTAATGTACAGCGACTTAAATCAATGCAGGCCCAAAATATTGTTGCAGGATTGTCTAAATTCAAGGTTGCAGAAATGCATAAGGTATGTGAAGCCTGCCAAATTGGAAAACATGCAAGGAAACCATTTCCTAGACATGTTCAAGAGAGTAAGAAGCCATTGGAATTAATCCACTCTGATGTGTGGACTACTAAAGCTGCATCTCTTGGAGGCTGTCATTATTTTGTCACTTTTATTGATGACTATAGCAAAAAAGTTTGGGTGTATTTTATGAAAAAGAAAAGTGAAGTTTTTGGGCATTTCAAAACTCTTAAAGCGATGGTTGAAAAAGAAACATGCCTGCAAATAAAATGCCTAAGGTTAGATGGAGGGGGAGAGTACCTCTCAAATGAGTTTGCAAGGTTCTTGTAGGAGCATGGCATAAAGGAGCAATATTCATGCAGTCATACCCCACAACAAAATGGAATTGCAGAAAGGAAAAACAGGCATATTGGAGAGGTATCTCGTGCCATGCTCAATGAAAAAGACTTGCCAAATTTTTATTGGGCTGAGGCAGTTGCTACGGCAATCTACATAATGAACAGGACTCCCACTGCAGCAATACATGGGATGACTCCAGAGGAGAGGTATACTGGTAGGAAACCAGATATTTCTCATTTGAAGATTTTTGGTTGCATTGCCTATGTACATGTGCCAGATGAGTTGAGATCCAAGTTGGATCCAAAAACTGAGAAGTGCATCTTTATTGGTTACTCTCTACAGCAAAAAGGGTATAGATGCTATAACCCTTCTACTCGTAAGTTTACAGTGAGCAGAGATGTTGTTTTTGATGAGATGAGTAGCTGGTATAAACCAGTAAATGTGATTGATGATGTAGATGCACAAAACGGTAATGCTACACAGAATTCACAGCAATAGTCACAAAATATTAGTGGACCTGGAGCGTCCTCTAGCAGTGGTTCACATTCTTCGCCATGGACAGGCAGATTGAGATCAGGAGAATCTTCTCAAAGCAATGCAGATAGTGGTATTCAGGTATCATGAAAGAAAAAGAGAAGGTAGAGTCCATGTTTGATGTGAATGTAGAACACTTGGAAGTGAACCTACTTTGCGCAGGTCTACCAGAGCTAGGTATCCTGTGGATAGGCTGAAATATGATGGATTTATAGCCATTCACTATGCATATATGGTCAAAGTGATACAGGAACCAGAACACATGTCTTTTGAGCAAGCCATGGAAAAAGAAAAATGTGAGAAAGCCATGGATGAAGAAATGGATGCCTTGGAAGCAAATGCTACATGGGAATTGGTACCTTTGCCTAAAGGTAAGAATGCAATTGGCTGTAAGTGAGTTTATAAGGTGAAGCACAATGTAGATGGTTCTATGAATAGATACAAGGTAAGATTAGTAGTCAAGGGGTATGCACAAACATATGGCATTGATTATGAAGAAACATTCAGTCCAATTGCAAGGATGGCAACCGTAAGAGCATTCATTGCTATGGCTGCATCAAAGGAATGGTCTTTACATCAGATGGATGTAAAGAATGTTGAGATATCGAGCTCCACTCGTGATACGCCAGGGTGACCGTTGTGTATTTATGTCACCGACTTGTCAGTTGCAGATGCGGTTGGTACACCGCCCATGAATAATAGCTACATGATAGCTATCCTTATCTACTCTAGTTCGTGGCTCAGTTAGTATGCCACCTTAGTTAGTTGAGTTTGGTTTGAGACCCATATATAGGGTTCTTCTATTTCTTTGTACTTGAGTTCTTTTGGCTTACACAACTAAGAAGAGGAAAATTATTTTCAGCCTCCACCCTTGTGTGTATTCCCCCATTGTGCAAGCAAGAAAGCTACAAGTGAGACTCCTTCCTTCTCTCCCACAATCTTGACATGGTATCAGAGCCTTGTTCGTGGTAAGGAGCTCAAGAAAGCAAGCCAAGCTCGCGGTGTTCTGGTAAGAGGAGCAGTGTTGCTTTCATTTTCTGTTTTGGGAGCAGATCTCTGCAGGTAGCACAGCCGGAAAGTGCGGGAGTGCATTGTCTCAGGTTGAGACGCCCTTCGCGGTGAAGCTGTCAAGATTGTGGGAGAGAAGGAAGGAGTCTCACTTGTAGCTTTCTTGCTTGCACAATGGGGGAATACACACAAGTGTGGAGGCTGAAAACAGTTTTCCTCTTCTTAGTTTGTGTAAGCCAAAAGAACTCACTTACAAAGAAATAGAAGAACCCTATATATGGGTCTCAAACCAAACTCAACTAACTAAGGTGGCATACTAACTGAGCCATGAACTAGAGTAGATAAGGATAGCTATCATGTAGCTATTATTCATGGGCGATGTACCAACCGCGTCTGCAACTGACAAGTCGGTGACATAAATACACAACGGTCACCCTGGCGTATCACGAGTGGAGCTCGATATCTCAACACTCCCCCTCGAGCTCAATCCCAATTCCTGCACACCAAGCAGGTCTCTGAACTTGCGCAGCTTCTCTGCGCCCAATGCCTTCGTGAATATGTCAGCTACCTGATCCTCTGTGCTGACATAAACTAGATCAATAAGACCTAGTAAAACCCTCTCTCGCACATAGTGATAATGCACCTCAATGTGCTTTGTTCTAGCATGATAGACTAGGTTATTTGCCAAGTGTATACTACTCATGTTGTCACAGTAAATGACAACTGGCCTATCTGTAGACTGATGCATATCATAAAGTAGCTTATGCAACCAAGCTACCTCACATGCAGCCATTGCTGCACCCCTGTACTCAACCTCTGTGCTCGAGAAGGCAACTGTAGGCTGTTTCTTGCTGCTCCAAGTGACTGCAGCACTCCCAAAAGAGAACACATATCCACTGGTAGATCGTCTATCAGAAATACTACCAGCCCAATCAGCATCAGTGTATCCATGCAACTGTATCTGAACCCCAGTCTCATAAAATAGTCCATACTGCAATGTGGACTTCACATACCTGAGTATGCGTCTAGCCGCATCCAAATGTGGTTTCCTTGGAGCCTGCATAAACTGACTTACCAATCCAACAACATAGCTCAAATCTGGCCTGGTAATAGTCATATAAATCAAACTTCCTACTATGCGTCTATACATAGTAGGGTCTTCTAAAAGCTCACCTGCATCTGTGCTCAGCTTCACATTCTACTCCAAAGGAACTGAAATAGGCTTACAGCCTGTCATCCCATATTTGGACAGCATGTCCAATCCATACTGCCTCTGCAAGAGCTGTATCCCACTTGGTGATCTAATCACCTCAATGCCCAAGAAATAACGCAGCTCTCCCAAATCCTTCATCTCAAACTTCTGCTTCAATAGCATTCTCACATGAAGGATATCTTCATCACTGTCACCTGTCATAATCAAATCATCAACATAAATGACAAGTAGCATAATACCTTTCTCTGTTTCTCTCACATAAAGTGAGAAATCTGCCTTGGAAATCTGAAAGCCAATAGTGACAAGATACTGTCCTATCTTGTCAGACCATGCTCTAGGTGCTTGCTTCAAGCCATACAAGGCTTTCTTCAACCTGCAAACAAACTCAGGATGAACAGCATGCACATAACCTGATGGCTACTCCATATAGACCTCTTCTTGCAAATCACCATGCAAGAAGGCATTCTTTACATCCATCTGATGTAAAGACCATCCCTTTGATGCAGCCATAGCAATGACTGCTCTTATGGTTGCCATCCTTGCAACCGGACTGAATGTTTCTTCATAGTCAATGCCATATGTTTGTGCATACCCCTTGACTACTAATCTTGCCTTGTATCTGTTCACAGAACCATCTGCATTGTGCTTCACCTTATAAACCCACTTACAGCCAATTGCATTTTTACCTTTAGGCAAAGATACCAATTCCCATGTAGCATTTGCTTCCAAGGCATCCATTTCTTCATCCATGGCTTTCTCCCATTTTTCTTTTCCCATGGCCTGCTCAAAAGAGGTGGGTTCTGGCTCCTGTATCACTTTGACCATATATGCATAGTGAATGGCTGTAAATCCATCATATTTCAGCCTATCCACAGGATACCTAGCTCTCGTAGACCTGCGCAAAGTAGGTTCACTCCCAGGTGCTCTCAAAACATCCCTGGTCTTCCTTATTCCAGGTGTAACAATAGAAGGAATACCCAACTCATCATCAATGCTCTGTTCTGAGCCACTGGATTCACCATCCACATAAGAGTGACCTACATTCACATCAAACATGGGCTGATCAACCTTCTCTTTTCCTTTTCGTGATACATGCATACCACTATCTGCATTACTTTGAGAAGATTCTCCTGATCTCAATCTGCCTGTCCATGGCGAAGAATGTGAACCACTGCTAGAGGACGCTCCAGGTCCACTAATATTTTGTGACTGCTGCTGTGAATTCTGTGCAACATTACCATTTTGTGCATCTACATTATCAATCACATTTACTGGTTTATACCAACTACTCATCTCATCAAAAATAACATCTCTGCTCACTGTAAACTTATGAGTAGAAGGGTTATAGCATCTATACCCTTTTTGCTGCAGAGAGTAACCAATAAAAATGTACTTCTCAGCTTTTGGATCCAACTTGGATCTCAACTCATCTGGCACATGTACATAGGCAATGCAACCAAAAATTTTCAAATGAGAAATATCTGGTTTCCTATTAGTATACCTCTCCTCTGGAGTCATTCCATGTATTGCTGCAGTGGGAGTCCTGTTCATTATGTAGACTGCTGTAGCAACTGCTTCAGCCCAGTAAAAATCTGGCAAGTCTTTTTCATTGAGCATGGCATGAGATACCTCTCCAATATACCTGTTTTTCCTTTCTGCAATTCCATTTTGTTGTGGGGTATGACTGCATGAATATTGCTGCTTTATGCCATGCTCCTACAGGAACCTTGCAAACTCATTTGAGAGGTACTCTCCCCCTCCATCTGACCTTAGGCATTTTATCTGCAGGCCTGTTTCTTTTTCAACCATCGCTTTAAGAGTTTTGAAATGCCCAAAAACTTCACTTTTCTTTTTCATAAAATACACCCAAACTTTTTTGCTATAGTCATCAATAAAACTGAGAAAATAATGACAGCCTCCAAGAGATGCAGCTTTAGTTGTCCACACATCAGAGTGGATTAATTCCAATGGCTTCTTACTCTCTTGAACATGTCTAGGAAATGGTTTCCTTGCCTGTTTTCCAAATTGACAGGCTTCACATACCTTATGCATTTCTGCAACCTTAAATTTCGGCAAACCTGCAACAATATTTTGGGCCTGCATTGATTTAAGTCGCTGTACATTAACATGACCAATGCGTTTATGCCAGATATCAATATCTGCAACTACACCGGTCCCATGTGCAAACATTGCTGCACTCAATTCAGACATGTCTGCATCCAATGTAAACATTCTGCCCTTCTTCTTTCCTTTTGCTATCAAGCGACCTTTATTTTTCATATCCTCAACAAAGCATCCATGAGGATTAAATCTGACCTGCAAGCCCTGTTCAACCATTTGACCAACAGAAACCAGATTCTTGGTGATATTCGGGACATGAAATACATCGGACAGGTATTTCTTTTTCCCATCCTGCATAGACAAGGGAATTTTTCCAATCTGCACAATAGGATGTGCAGTATCATCACCAGTCTCCACAAATCCTGGTTTTTCCATTTTCCTTGCATCCTCCATCCATTCTGCATGACCTGTCATGTGGTTTGATGCACCTGAGTCAACATACCATACATCATTGCTTTCTTCTGCACTTGTCACAGAATTGTTCATGTGCTGCACCATGAACAAATGCTCATTTCTGTCATCACCCTGTCTGCTAGAAGATGCATAATTCCCTTGTTGCAGTTTTCCATTCATGATGTCATTCTGCTTTTTATAGTAGTCTTTAGCCATATGACCCATTTTACCACAATAGTAGCATTCAACATTACTGTTTGCATTTTGACCTCTTTGCCATCCACCACGACCTCTTTGGCTCCCCCTGCCTCTAGGGTTACCACGTCCTCCTCCATAGGACTGGTTTTCTTGAGTTTGCTGCATATTCTGATTTCTGCCACGGCCTCCAAATCGGCCTCCTCTACCTCTGCCTCTACCTCTTCCAGCATTTGAGTAGAAGACAGCTTCTTTTGAAGTTCCTCCTGAAGAAGATGCACCACCATTTCTTTGCTCCTCAGAAATTAGAATAGCAATCAGCTCCTCAAAATCAGGAAATCTTTCACGAACAGAAATGGATGTTCGGAACTATGCATAATCCTTTCCTAGACCATTCAAGGTCACAGAAACTAAATCATCATCTTCCACTGGTGACCCAATGGAAGCAAGTGCATCTGCAATCTTCTTCACCTTCATGTGGTAGTCGTTGATGCTCATATTTTCTCTTTGCACATTGTGCAACTCTTGGTTGAGCTGCATTTTCCTGGCTTGCGTATTTGTGCTATACATTTTTGACAGAGTATCCCATGCCTCCTTTGGCGTACTTGCATCCTGAATATGCACAATCATAGAGTCTGAAATATTGATAGACAGCCAATACATAACTTTCCTGGCTCTCTCATGCCATGCTTTGAATGCCTGCATTTGCTGTTGATTGGGAACATCAGGAAGAACTGGTTCTTCTTCATTTCCTGCAACAAATTCCCAATATCCTTTTCCCATAAGGAAATTCGTCATTCTAAACTTCCATGCTTGGAAGTTGTTCTTGTCAAGCTTTTCAGTGACAATCTGTGAAAGAGAATCAGACGCCATTACAGAACACTGCAAAAAATTCTGTCACTGCAAAAAACACAGCTTCACCCTCACAAGGGCAAATCTGCAAAACTGGCGAAAGTGGTATTTGACCACACAGTCACTTCCTAGTAACGATTTTGCATCAACAAGCAACAGGGATGATTCTGTAACTCCCAATGTCTCTGCGCACAAGCATACGATGCAATTTCTACAGAAACTTTTCACCGACCTGTAGAATAGTGGCTGCACAGCATAAAACTGGGCCTTTTCCTGAGTGCGTGCAGAAAACTTCCGCTTCCAAAACAGGCCCCGAAATGGCCTCAAATTAAAAAAACAAGGTCGCCAAGGGCTAAAGGCCTCTCCCGCAGCATATACTGCCCTTTTGCTTCACAGCGAAGGGCGTCTCAACCTGAGACAATGCACTCCTGCAATTTTCGGCTGTGCTACCTGCAGAGATCTGCTCCCAAAACAGAAAATGAAAGCAACACTGCTCCTCTTACCAGACCACCGCGAGCTTGGCTTGCTTTCTTGAGCTCCTTACCACGAACAAGGCTCTGATACCATGTCAAGATTGTGGGAGAGAAGGAAGGAGTCTCACTTGCAGCTTTCTTGCTTGCACAATGGGGGAATACACACAAGGGTGGAGGCTGAAAACAGTTTTCCTCTTCTTAGTTTGTGTAAGCCAAAAGAACTCACGTACAAAGAAATAGAAGAACCCTATATATGGGTCTCAAACCAAACTCAACTAACTAAGGTGGCATACTAACTGAGCCACGAACTAGAGTAGATAAGGATAGCTATCATGTAGCTATTATTCATGGGCGGTGTACCAACCGCGTCTGCAACTGACAAGTCGGTGACATAAATACACAACGGTCACCTTGGCATATCACGAGTGGAGCTCGATATCTCAACAGAAGCAAGAGGGCAGTATATGCTGCGGGTGAGAGCTTTAGAGCTCGGCGACCTTGTTTTTTTTATTTGAGGCCATTTCGGGGCCTGTTTTGGAGGCGGAAGTTTTCTGCACGCACTCAGGAAAAGGCCCAGTTTTATGCTGTGCAGCCACTGTTCTACAGGTCGGTGAATAGTTACTGTAAAAATTGCATTGTATGCTTGTGCGTAGAGACATTGGGAGTTACAGAATCATCTCTGTTGCCTGTTGATGCAAAATCATCACTAGGAAGTGACTGTGCGGTCAAATACCACTTTCGCCAGTTTTGCAGATTTGCCCTTGTGAGGGTGAAGCTGTGTTTTTTGCAGTGACAGAATTTTTTGCAGTGTTCTGTAATGGCATATGATTCTCTTTCACATATTGTCACTGAAAAGCTTGACAAGAACAACTTCCAAGCATGGAAGTTTAGAATGACCAATTTTCTTATGGGAAAAGGATATTGGGAATTTGTTGCACGAAATGAAGAAGAACCAGTTCTTCCTGATGTTCCCAATCAATAGCAAATGCAGGCATTCAAAACATGGCATGAGAGAGCCAGGAAAGTTATGTATTGGCTGTCTATCAGTATTTCTGACTCTATGATTGTGCATATTCAGGATGCAAGTACGCCAAAGGAGGCATGGGATACTTTGTCAAAAATGTATAGCACAAATACGCAAGCCAGGAAAATGCAGCTCAAGCAAGAGTTACATAATGTGCAAAGAGAAAGTATGAGCATCAACGACTACCACATGAAGGTGAAGAAGATTGCAGATGCACTTGCTTCCATTGGGTCGCCAGTGGAAGATGATGATTTAGTTTCCGTGACCTTGAATGGTCTAGGAAAGGATTATGCACAGTTCCGAACATCCATTTCTGTCCGTGAAAGATTTCCTGATTTTGAGGAGTTGATTGCTCTTCTAATTTCTGAGGAGTAGAGAAACGGTGGTGCATCTTCTTCAGGAGGAACTTCAAAAGAAGCTGTCTTCTACTCAAATACTGGAAGAGGTAGAGGCAGAGGTAGAGGAGGCCGATTTGGAGGCCGTGGCAAAAATCAGAATATGCAGCAAACTCAAGAAAACCAGTCCTATGGAGGAGGACGTGGTAACTCTAGAGGCAGGGGGAGCCAAAGAGGTCGTGGTGGATGGCAAAGAAGCCAAAATGCAAACAGTAATGTTGAATGCTACTACTGTGGTAAAATGGGTCACATGGCTAAAGACTGCTATAAAAAGCAGAATGACATCATGAATGGAAAACTGCAACAAGGGAATTATGCATCTTCTAGTAGACAGGGTGATGACAAAAATGAGCACTTGTTTATGGTGCAGCACATGAACAATTCTGTGACAAGTGTAGAAGAAAGCAATGATGTATGGTATGTTGACTCAGGTGCATCAAACCACATGACAGGTCATGCAGAATGGATGGAGGATGCAATAAAAATGGAAAAACCAGGATTTGTGGAGACTGGTGATGATACTGCACATCCTATTGTGCAGATTGGAAAAATTCCTTTGTCTATGCAGGATGGGAAAAAGAAATACCTCTCCGATGTATTTCATGTCCCGAATATCACCAAGAATCTGGTTTCTGTTGGTCAAATGGTTGAGCAGGTCTTGCAGGTCAGATTTAATTGTCATGGATGCTTTGTTGAGGATATGAAAAATAAAGGTCGCTTGATAGTAAAAGGAAAGAAGAAGGGCAGAATGTTTACATTGGATGCAGATATGTCTGAATTGAGTGCAGCAATGTTTGCACATGGGACCGGTATAGTTGCAGATATTGATATCTGGCATAAACGCATTGGTCATGTTAATGTACAGCGACTTAAATCAATGCAGGCCCAAAATATTGTTGCAGGTTTTCCAAAATTCAAGGTTGCAGAAATGCATAAGGTATGTGAAGCCTGTCAGTTTGGAAAACAGGCAAGGAAACCATTTCCTAGACATGTTCAAGAGAGTAAGAAGCCATTGGAATTAATCCACTCTGATGTGTGGACTACTAAAGCTGCATCTCTTGGAGGCTGTCATTATTTTGTCACTTTTATTGATGACTATAGCAGAAAAGTTTGGGTGTATTTTATGAAAAAGAAAAGTGAAGTTTTTGGGCATTTCAAAACTCTTAAAGCGATGGTTGAAAAAGAAACATGCCTGCAAATAAAATGCCTAAGGTTAGATGGAGGGGGAGAGTACCTCTCAAATGAGTTTGCAAGGTTCTTGTAGGAGCATGGCATAAAGGAGCAATATTCATGCAGTCATACCCCACAACAAAATGGAATTGCAGAAAGGAAAAACAGGCATATTGGAGAGGTATCTCGTGCCATGCTCAATGAAAAAGACCTGCCAAATTTCTATTGGGCTGAGGTAGTTGCTACAGCAATCTACATAATGAACAGGACTCCCACTGCAGCAATACATGGGATGACTCCAGAGGAGAGGTATACTGGTAGGAAACCAGATATTTCTCATTTGAAAATTTTTGGTTGCATTGCCTATGTACATGTGCCAGATGAGTTGAGATCCAAGTTGGATCCAAAAACTGAGAAGTGCATCTTTATTGGTTACTCTCTACAGCAAAAAGGGTATAGATGCTATAACCCTTCTACTCGTAAGTTTACAGTGAGCAGAGATGTTGTTTTTGATGAGATGAGTAGCTGGTATAAACCAATAAATGTGATTGATGATGTAGATGCACAAAATGGTAATGCTGCACAGAATTCACAGCAGCAGTCACAAAATATTAGTGGACCTGGAGCGTCCTCTAGCAGTGGTTCACATTCTTCGCTATGGACAGGCAGATTGAGATCAAGAGAATCTTCTCAAACTAATGCAGATAGTGGTATGCAGGTATCACGAAAAGGAAAAGAGAAGGTTGATCAGCCCATGTTTGATGTGAATGCATGTCACTCTTATGTGGATGGTGAATCTAGTGGCTCAGAACAGAGCATTGATGATGAGTTGGGTATTCCTTCTATTGTTACACCTGGAGTAAGGAAGACCAGGGATGTTTTGAGAGCACCTGGGAGTGAACCTACTTTGCGTAGGTCTACGAGAGCTAGGTATCCTGTGGATAGGCTGAAATATGATGGATTTACAACCATTCACTATGCATATATGGTCAAAGTGATACAGGAACCAGAACCCACTTCTTTTGAGCAAGCCATGGGAAAAGAAAAATGGGAGAAAGCCATGGATGAAGAAATGGATGCCTTGGAAGCAAATGCTACATGGGAATTGGTACCTTTGCCTAAAGGTAAAAATGCAATTGGCTATAAGTGGGTTTATAAGATGAAGCACAATGCAGATGGTTCTGTGAACAGATACAAGGCAAGATTAGTAGTCAAGGGGTATGCACAAATATATGGCATTGACTATGAAGAAACATTCAGTCCGATTGCAAGGATGGCAACCGTAAGAGCAGTCATTGCTATGGCTGCATCAAAGGGATGGTCTTTACATCAGATGGATGTAAAGAATGCCTTCTTGCATGGTGATTTGCAAGAAGAGGTCTATATGGAGCAGCCACCAAGTTATGTGCATGCTGTTCATCCTGAGTTTGTTTGCAGGTTGAAGAAAGCCTTGTATGGCTTGAAGCAAGCACCTAGAGCATGGTCTGACAAGATAGGACAGTATCTTGTCACTATTGGCTTTCAAATTTCCAAGGCAGATTTCTCACTTTACGTGAGAAAAACAGAGAAAGGTATTATGCTACTTGTCATTTATGTTGATGATTTGATTATGACAGGTGACAGTGATGAAGATATCCTTCATGTGAAAATGCTATTGAAGCAGAAGTTTAGGATGAAGGATTTGGGAGAGCTGCGTTATTTCTTGGGCATTGAGGTGATTAGATCACCAAGTGGGATACAGCTCTTGCAGAGGCAGTATGGATTGGACATGCTGTCCAAATATGGGATGACAGGCTGTAAGCCTATTTCAGTTCCTTTGGAGCAGAATGTGAAGCTGAGCACAGATGCAGGTGGGCTTCTAGAAGACCCTACTATGTACAGACGCATAGTAAGAAGTTTGATTTATATGACTATTACCAGGCCAGATTTGAGCTATGCTGTTGGATTGGTAAGTCAATTTATGCAGGCTCCAAGGAAACCACATTTGGATGTGGCTAGACGCATACTCAGGTATGTGAAGTCCACATTGCAGTATGGACTATTTTATGAGACTGGGGTTCAGATACAGTTGCATGGATACACTGATGCTGATTGGGCTGGTAGTATTTCTGATAGACGATCTACCAGTGGACATGTGTTCTCTTTTGGAAGTGCTGCAGTCACTTGGAGCAGCAAGAAACAGCCTACAATTGCCTTGTCGAGCACAGAGGCTGAGTACAGGGGTGCAGCAATGGCTGCATGTGAGGTAGCTTGGTTGCATAAGCTACTTTATGATATGCATCAGTCTACAGATGGACCAGTTGTCATTTATTGTGACAACATGAGTAGTATACACTTGGCAAATAACCCAGTCTATCATGCTAGAACAAAGCACATTGAGGTGCATTATCACTATGTGTGAGAGAGGGTTTTACAAGGTCTTATTGATCTAGTTTACGTCAGCACAGAGGATCAGGTAGCTGACATATTCACAAAGGCATTGGGCGCACAGAAGCTGTGCAAGTTTAGAGACCTGCTTGGTGTGCAAGAATTGGGATTGAGCTCGAAGGGGAGTGTTGAGATATCGAGCTCCACTCGTGATACGCCAGGGTGACCGTTGTGTATTTATGTCATCGACTTGTCAGTTGTTGCAGATGCAGTTGGTACACCGCCCATGAATAATAGCTACATGATAGCTATCCTTATCTACTCTAGTTCATGGCTCAGTTAGTATGCCACCTTAGTTAGTTGAGTTTGGTTTGAGACCCATATATAGGGTTCTTCTATTTCTTTGTACTTGAGTTCTTTTGGCTTACACAACTAAGAAGAGGAAAACTGTTTTCAGCCTCCACCCTTGTGTGTATTCCCCCATTGTGCAAGCAAGAAAGCTTCAAGTGAGACTCCTTCCTTCTCTCCCACAATCTTGACAAAGAATGCCTTCTTGCATGGTGATTTGCAAGAAGAGGTATATATGGAGTAGCCACTAGGTTATGTGCATGCTGTTCATCCTGAGTTTGTTTGCAGGTTGAAGAAAGCCTTGTATGGCTTGAAGCAAGCACCTAGAGCATGGTTTGACAAGATAGGACAATATCTTGTCACTATTGGCTTTTAGATTTCCAAGACAGACTTCTCACTTTATGTAAGAAAAACAGAGGAAGGTATTATACTACTTGTCATTTATGTTGATGATTTGATTATGACAGGTGACAGTGATGAAGATATCCTTCATGTGAAAATGCTATTGAAGCAGAAGTTTGAGATGAAGGATTTGGGAGAGCTGCGTTATTTCTTGGGCATTGAGATTAGATCACCAAGTGGGATACAGCTCTTGCAGAGGCAGTATGGATTGGACATGCTGTCCAAATATGGGATAACAGGCTGTAAGCCTATTTTAGTTCCTTTGGAGCAGAATGTGAAGCTGAGCACAGATGCAGGTGAGCTTCTGGAAGACCCTACTATGTACAGATGCATAGTAGGAAGCTTGATTTATATGACTATTACCAGGCGATATTGGTAAGTCAATTTATGCACGCTCCAAGGAAACCGCATTTGGATGCGGCTAGACGCATACTCAGATATGTGATGTCCACATTGCAGTATGGACTATTTTAAGAGACTGGGGTTCAGATACAGTTGCATGGATACACTGATGCTGATTGGGCTGGTAGTATTTCTGATAGACGATCTACCAGTGGATATGTGTTCTCTTTTTGAAGTGCTGCAGTCACTTGGAGCAGCAAGAAACAGCCTACAGTTGCCTTGTCGAGCACAGAGGCTGAGTACAGGGGTGCAGCAATGGCTGCATGTGAGGTAGCTTGGTTGCATAAGCTACTTTATGATATGCATCAGCCTACAGATGGGCCAGTTGTCATTTATTGTGACAACATGAGTAGTATACACTTGGCAAATAACCCAGTCTATCATGCTAGAACAAAGCACATTGAGGTGCATTATCACTATGTGCGGGAGAGGGTTTTACTAGGTCTTATTGATCTAGTTTATGTCAGCACAGAGGATCAAGTAGCTGACATATTCACGAAGGCATTGGGCGCAGAGAAGATGCGCAAGTTTAGAGACCTGCTTGGTGTGCAGGAATTGGGATTGAGCTCGAGGGGGAGTGTTGAGATATTGAACTCCACTCGTGATATGCCAGGGTGACCGTTGTGCATTTATGTCACCGACTTGTCAGTTTGCAGATGCGGTTGGTACACCGCCCATGAATAATAGCTACATGATAGCTATCCTTATCTACTCTAGTTCATGGCTCAGTTAGTATGCCACCTTAGTTAGTTGAGTTTGGTTTGAGACCCATATATAGGGTTTTTCTATTTCCTTGTACGAGAGTTTTTTTTTGGCTTACATAACTAAGAAGAGGAAAACTATTTTCAGCCTCCACCTTTGTGTGTATTCCCCCATTGTGCAAGCAAGAAAGCTACAAGTGAGACTCCTTCCTTCTCTCCCAAAATCTTGACACTTGTTCCATCTTCCGAAAAATAATTGTACTCGAAAGGGCTATGACCATATGAATGAAATAGACTTTTTTTATCAATGAATGTCTTGGCTGTGAGTGTTGGTAAAGAAATTAAGTGATGAGGTCACTTGGCTAAAAGCTGAACTGGGCATGTAATGTAATTTGAGAAACATTTAGCAAGTTTTTAACGTAAAGAATTTTAATGCCCAGGCACAACCTCAAGTGCAGATTCCTTGTCCGACCCCTACACCAAGTACGACTGTAATTCAAGAGAAGAAGTTTCTTCTCAAGCAAATCAAGCAACCAGAATTTGATGGTAAGGAAAGGACCGTTCAAACTGATGCCGAGATCTGGATCGAATCCATGGAGGATTACTTCTAAGCAGTAGGTACTGCACCCGCTAACCAGGCTATGCTCGCCAAACTGAAGCTTACCGACGAAGAAAGACTTTGGTGAAAGCAATGGTGCAGAGACCAAGGGGTCTCGAAAGGGTCAGTTACTTGGGAGAAGCTTAAAAGAGTTGTGTGAGAAAGATATCTACCACTTGTATACTGCACGCAGAAGATGAATGAGTTCTATGAACTGAAGCAGCTTGGTTTATCCCTTGATGCATATTATTCAAAGTTCATCTCTCTTTTGAAGTATGCACCACAAATGGATATGACACAACAAGTTCAAAGTTTTGTGCCGGATTAAACCCACCCATAAACACCCGTTTGGAATCAATGCGCCCAACAGATCTACAGGATGCGCTCATTCGAGCTGCACCCATAATACAGGAGGTGCAGACCAGGCCAAGAAATAACGACTTGGTCTTACAAGGGTCAGAACAAGGAAGTGTATAAGTCTCAGGCCAAAAGAACGCAGGGACAAAATCCAAGACAAAGGAAGAAAGCTAGGACCAACACTGTCAATAATTTCGTTCCTACCCAAGGTAATGGCCGCAATCTCCGTTGCTTCCATTGCAATGAGCCTGGTCATTTCAAAAGGCAATGTCCCAAGCTTGGCGGAGGACAACGTCAAGGACCATCCCAAGGAACCATCCATGGCCAAGGAGCCGCCACCCAGGCCATAGGGAGGACCGCCAGTGTTGCTGACAAGGAGTTCGGTGATGAAGAAGACCCATCCATGGAAGCAGACATTGAGAGGGCAACGATCCATGCCACTCTCCACAAGAAAGGCCCAAATTTCCAATTCTCGGTGATTCAAACTCCATCGGATTATCAAGGTAAAAGCTTCAAAACCTTGATTGATTGTGATAGTACGCATTCCTTTATTTCACCAGCTTGTGCAAGAAGACTAGGAATAGCCACAATAGATGCACCTATCTTACTTGTGGAATTAGCAAATGGTTGTGAGGTCACTTATACCAGGCAAATTGCTAAGGTGAAATTCCTACTGGGTGAAAAGCCGACTTCGATCAGATTTAGGGCTATGAACCCAGGTATCCATGAGTGTTTGCTCAAAATGGATTGGCTTAAACCTAATGATGCCCACATTCACTGTGGAAAGGGCCAAGTTTCCTTTTGAAATTCTGAAGGGAAATTGGTCACAACTCAAGGAGAGACTGAGAAGCCAAAAATTCAATTGGCCAAAGCATCTTGAATAATAAAAGGAGTTAGGAAGGGGCTACCTGTCTATTTGATTAAGCTAAATAAGCTAGATCAGAATCAGGAGTCTAGAGAAGAACCTTCATGGATAAAGGAATACGCATACGTATTTCCTGAAGAGTTGACAAAACTTCCTTCTCAAAGGGAAGTTGATCATGAAATCAAGCTAGTGCCAGGAGCTGCACCAATTGCAAAGATACCATATAGAATGTCTATCCCGGAAGCAATTGAGCTAAAGGAGCAACTCAAGCAACTGTTAGACCAAGGTTGCATTCATACCAGCAGTTCACCATGGGGAGCTCCAGTGCTGTTCCAAAAGAAGAAGGATGGAATGCTTTGGTTATGCATTGACTACAGAGGGTTGAATCAATCGACCATTATGAACAAATACCCCATTCCAAGAATAGATGAACTTCTTGATTGTCTTCAAGGTGTGAAGATCTTCTCCAAGATTGATCTCAGGTCTGGATATTATCAGATAAGGATCAAGGAAGAGGATATCCCAAAGACAACATTCAGCACAAGATATGGACACTTTGAGTTCTTGAGAATGTCATTCGGGCTGACAAATGCTCCTGCTACCTTCAACAGGCTAATGTAGGATATCTTTAGACCATATCTTGATGACTTCGTACTCGTCTTCTTTGATGATACCCTAGTCTACTCCAAACAGGAAGAAGATCATGAAGCCCATCTTCGCATTGTTCTTGAAACAATGAGGGTACACAAGCTTTATGCCAAGAAGAAGAAGTGTGCATTTTTCAAGCGACAGATTGAATATCTGGGATTCATTGTATCAGCGGAAGGAATTTCAGTAGAGCCAAGGTCTGGAGTGGCCAACACCAACAACTATCAAAGAAATACGTAGTTTTCTTGGATTGACAGGATGGTACAGGGTCTTTATCAAAAACTATGCTTTGATTGCAACACCGCTAACCGACCTACTGAAGAAGCAAACATCAATTGTATGGTCACTTGCTAAACAATCCAGCTTTGACAAACTAAAGCAAAGCTTGGTATTAGTACCTATTCTGAAACTTCCAGACCTTAGTAAGGAGTTTGAAGTAATAACTAATGCTAGCACACTTGCCTTAGGATGTGTGCTTATGCAAGAAGGTCATCATGTAGCATACTCTTCAAGGAAATTGAAGAGCCATGATAGGAACTATGCTACCCACGATCTGGAGTTGTTAGCTATTATCCATGCTCTCAAGCTTTGGAGACACTACTTGCTAGGTAACAACTCTACCCTAGTGACGGATCATAAAAGTCTCAAATGGATTTTTACCCAGAATGAGCTCAATATGAGGCAACGTCGATGGATTGAAGTGTTGGAGGAATATGATTTTGAAATCAAATACCGGCCTGTAAAGGAGAATGTAGTTGCCGATGCACTCAGTCGCACAAGGCTTTTCTAAATTCTCTTATACTGCAAGATCCATCAACTACAAGATCTCTAGCCACAAAGGTATCCATGCCAAACAACCCAATTCTTGAGCTAGCTAGAGAAGAGTCATGCCATGATCCAACCTATTAGAAATTGCTAAGGGAGATCCCCATCAAGGATCAAGACCCAAAGCTACAGGCAAAGTATCAAGAATTCTCTATCGATAGTGGACTTGTCTACTATAGAACAAGATTATCTATATCGGCAAGCCAGTCACTCAAATAAAACATACTTTGGGGAAGCTCATGACTCCCCTTTTTCAGGACATCCTGGCTATGCCAAGACCCTCAATGCAGACAGAAAGAGCTATTATTGGGAAAGGCTTAAAGGTGACGTTCTCAAATATGTCACTGAATGTTTGTCTTGTCAACGCATTAAGGCCGAACATGTCAAAATGCCAGGGAAATTACAACCACTTGACATTCCCCAAATGAAATGGGAATTCATTAGTATGGATTTTGTTGTTGGCCTGCCCCAAGTTCAGGGAGGATACAACTCCATTATGGTTGTGGTTGATATGCTCACCAAGGTTGCACATCTTATTCTTGTTAAGACAAACTATAAAGCCTCAGACATTGCAAGGTTGTTCATCAAGGAAATATTCAAACTGCATGGGTTACCCAGAAGAATCATTAGTGGTCCTAACTTTCTCTTCACATCACATTTCTGGAGAGCCATCTTCGAGGCCATTGGGACTCAACTCTGTTTCAGTACAGCTTACCATCCCCAAACCGATGGTCAAACAGAGCGAGTCAACCATCATTGAGGATATGGTAAGGGCACACTGCTGTCGTGAACCCAAAAAGTGGATTCAATATTTGCCACTGGTTGAGTTTGCCTACAGTGCTTCCTACCAACAAAGAATCCAAATGACCCCTTTTCAAGCACTATATGGGGACGATTGTCGAAGTCCTTTAAACTTTTCAAATCCAACCTTGAGGGTTGAAGCTTCAAAGCAGATGCTGGAAGATATGGATGACCAGATCAAGTCAATAAGACAAGACATCCAAGCTGCCAAGGACAGATAGAAGGCTTATACGGACCTGAAACGTCAAGATAGATCCTTCGATGAAGGAGATATGGTCTTCATTTGCATATGTCCAAAGAAGAGTTCCCTATCCTTGGGTGAATGCAAAAAGCTAAGTCCAAGGTATTGTGGACCCTACAAGATCCTCAAGTGCCTAGGGCCTAATGCTTATAGCCATATCAACCTATTGAAAAAGTATGTACCTAACCCTAGTTACGTGCTTGATGATCAACAAGTTGTAATGCCTAGCCAAGGAGTCCTTGAGCTATAGCCTAACAGGATCTTAGATGTTAGGGAGAGGCATTTGAGATCCACAACCTTGAGAGAATACCTCGTCCAGTGGAAAGATTATCCCAAAGAGGATGCCACTTGGATGGATGAATGTACTCTCAACCAACAATACCCCCAATTCCTCTCGAGATGAGGACATCTCGAGTCCTCTAAGGGGGAGAGAATGTAATATTTCCACCTCAAAATATTGAAGACACGTATGCAAAAAGTAAACTAACATAATCTCCTGCATCGATAAACGTGGTGGTTAAGTGCTTACCTTGTGCGCACGTCAATAAGCTCTAGCCGCGTTGTGCAAAAGAGGCTAAGGCTAAAAACATGTAGGCTGCATGGGAACACCTTTTCAAAGGAAAAGGTAAATTGATAATGGTTAAAATTGAGAAAAAAAAATTAATTATTAACCCCCTCCCCCCAGTCGATGCATGGTAGGGAGAGGGAGTGTGAGAAGGCTTGAGTAGGCATGGGGAAGCATGAGGGAGGGGAGCATGCAATAGCCACGTGTATGGCTATCTCCTCCCCCCTCTATCTGTAAGAACCTCCCCCTTAAGATTGAGGGGGCAGGAGAGAAGGGAGAAAGCATGCTACTGGCAGGGAGGGAGAAGACGCCCTCCTCCACGGGCTGCTGCTGCCATCGACGCTGCCACGCTGCTGCCGCCTGCCCCATCCCATCGCCATCATCATTATCATCACCATCCTCGTCATCAGTATCCTCATCCTCCCATTTATCTTCTTCTCTCTCCATGTAAGCTTCTGTTCAGAAGCTTCCACTAAAGGCTTCCTTAAGCCTTGTTTTCACATTCCCTCCCCGGTTTCAAAAATCGGACTCGTAAGCCCCAATTTCTGCACGAGGAAAGAAGTATCGGCCTAATAGGCAGTCTTTAGGGCTGATTTGTCAAAGCCTGGAGGGAGATCAGAGATCGCTTAAAGGCAAGGACAAGTTGCACAGTCAAGGATCTACATCATCGATGGCTCCAAAGCTAAAGACGCAAGGCTCACATGCGGGAGCCTCCAACCCAAGTTCACGTGTGGACAACGCTGCGTCCTCATGTCCAGGTTCTAATTGTTTCTCGCACGAAACGGATGCGTTAAGCACCATGGGTTTTTTAGGAAAATTTAAATGCATTTATCCATTCGTTTTACAAAGTTTAGTGCATGCCGATTAATTGAAATTGCTTGCACTCTCATCAACAAGGGTAGTTGCAATCTCCTTGAATGTATAATGCATAAATTAGAAGAGGGATCATGCTAAGAAGGATAGAGCTTGTCGCATGTTGCACTTATGATTTAAATTCATGGACGTGATTCATATAGAGGATAATCTTAGACGCCATTGAATGTTGTCCAAAGAATCTCAATGCGTGGAAAGGAAACTATGAACTTTTCCAGTTGCATGCGAGGATGCTTGCATTTTAAGTCGGGTTAAGTGCTAAAGGAGGGATAATTAAATGTCGGACTCATGGTATTCATTCATGCAGAGTCTTTCCATCAAAGATTGTATTTAGGAAAGAATGCATTCAATGCATTAAGCGAAGGGTTATGAGCATAGTTCTTGATGAAATTCAACGTAGGTTTTTATACGAGTTAGCCCTAAATTGTCAATCATTGCAGTTTAGGCAAGGAAAAGGAATGGTCATTGTACATTTTATAGTTGCATAGAAGGAAAAAGACTATGAATCGCATATTTGCATGGAATGTTATGTCTTGCAATTATTATAGCTTTTAGGAAAAATGTTAGCATCTCTAAGAAAAGATCACCTCTTGTCGCAAGACAATTAGATCGATTTAGGTAAATCGCTTGCAATGGTATAACCCACATGGGATTCATAAAAGCATAAATAGTTAGTACGATGAAAACCTCAAAGTGCTAGCTAGGGTTTAGTTACGTTAAAATTTTGCGTAGCATCGCACTCGGCAAACCGACTTAATATTTCCAACCTCAAAGGTCCTACCCACATTCATAGAATGTTAGGGTTAGCTGAATGCCTATACAAGAACCATCTAGGGTTTTACCCTAAGGATCAATTAGCCAAATACTAGACTTCCCTATGGATTTAGAAACCCTAGGGCCAAACGTTGTCCGCCTAGTATGGTTAGGGTTGGGTTGGGTCAAGAGGACTCCCAAACCCTACATCTTGACCAAAGGTATTCTTGACCAAGGAATACCATTTGATGAGAGAACTAATCCCGCAAGTCAGATGCGTCTCCTATGCACAAGTTGCAACATCGCATGGTTTTGTGTCTAAACCACAAAAATAGTATTGTCACTCCTTAGAACAAGGGTTGGCAGGTTCTAAGTACAAGTTTAATTTGCAAGAGGATGAGTAGTCATCCTGCTACATCACCCTTCCTTGGGTTGATTTGCCAAGTTAGGGAAGTTATGTATTGCCTAGCAAGCAATTGACCAATCAAGTTGGGGCCGGTTGCCCAAGATTTATTGTCTTAATTTAAGGAACCTAAGGTGTTGGTTAATTTGGGTTAATAGGGTATAAACTGTAACCCAATGATAAAAGGGTAAATAAACAACGAAACCCTTGGGATCTTGCCAAGTCACAATTAATCCGAGATCGAATGCTGGATGCATTCGGAGAGAAGGATTCACACCTTAGCAGTTGGCCAAATAAACGACCACTGGATTGATTGTGTCTGTATAGTTAGGAACACTGTTTGTACTTATTTGTTCAAGGAACTAAATATGGAAAGATAATAAATGCTTTAGGTTGAAGGCCCGGAGGGAGAGGCAGCATCAGTTACCCCTGACTGTCTGCCTGACCCTAACCAATGTGGTTGTTAGCCGCGCCGAGCACGTGGACCGAACCGACCGCGAGAGGTCTCTTCGTGGGTGCTACTTGGAGTAGGAGGATGCTTGGGTGCCAAGGGGGACTCTGGCCGTAAATCCCTTGCCTTCGGGTCCTGCACAAGAAGCCGACGTGACTCGAGATTGGATCTTGAGGCCCGCATACTAGTCTATGGGCGAAAACTTGGAATAGTGATCCCTAAGGATTGTTGGAATAGCCTTCGAGCAGATTATGGAATTTCCTTCGGGCGGATTATTGAACAGCCTTTGGGCGGATTATGGATTAGCCTTTGGGCGGATTATGGATTAGCCTTCGGACTGAATTATACGATGTATTCCAAAAACTGATAAATAAGATTAACTGTTGAAAAGGAACTTGTTTGACATTATTTTTCTTTGTCAGTGCTTAAGTTACGTGAAGGAACCGGTGAATAATTGGCTAATTAAGGAAGCTACTTTTTCATGTCAAACTAAATGTGGTAGGTAATTAGATAACTAAAGCACCCTGAGGAAAGTGCGATGGATGTGACCATGGGTCCGTCCTACGGAAGGATGTTCCCAGTTGGCCGGGAACTTTTCTCGAAGGAATTTGACAGCAAGGAACATTGACCTAGAATCTAGAGTACTAGAGTCCTGATTTGTGCTGTTTTAGGGGGATGGAATGGGACTATGCCTTACGGGCAGAGAGGTTGAGCTTTGCATCCCTCTCGTTTCCCATTCTCCTTGAACCAAGTGTAGCATTGATCCGCTTCGACCCCGACGTTTCTACATAAAGTAGTTCGTCTAAGGCTCGATGCTAGTTTTTTTCGAGGAACTTGACCATTAGGGAACCCTGATTCAGGTCGATCCTAAGTGGAAACGGCCCGAATGCTTTTGCTTCGTGGCAAACTCGGGAAGACCTAGATCGTAAACCCCGTGACATTTCGTGGGAGTGCCGCGTAGCGCTTTCTGGACTCTCTTTCCGATGGGCTACTAAGACGTGTCCTACGAGTGAACAGGTGGAGACGTTACACTTGAGCACCATTCAAGAAGCACTGAATAATTCCTTGGAGATCTAATTGGATGGAGTCTTGGCAGGCATAAACCCGTCCATCCTTGAGGTGTCATCAGAACAATGGTATCACGAATAGAGACAATTTTCTTGCTATTAGAGGTTAAAATTTCATCACATGGGATAGGATTATCAAGCATGGCTGGCAATGAGAGAGCCACAAAATGGGATAGATCGGCCTTAGTAATAAGGTCTAATTCCAAACCCTAAGAATAATCCTAACTGACCAATGGAACATATTGGACTGGGGGAGGAGTTCGAGGTGCCATTCAGATAAAAAACAAAACACACACCACATAAACAAACACAGAGGAGGCCTGCATGCAAAATAGTAAAACTAAAAACAAATAAGATCTTGACAGAGGATGAGCTCATCCACAACACAAAAGACCACCCAAGCAAATTGCATCCTAGAAAAAATTTGGCATGACCTACCCACACATGTAACTGATAGCTTCGTGAAATGCAAATAAACAAACATCTTGATCCTCATATCAAGAAATAAAATAAAAAGAAATATACACACCATAGCCCAAACTACATCAATGTGACCACCAAAACAAAATGAATATCACAAACTACATCACTCTTGACACAACTTAACCAAGATCCAATTAAAACTTGCCAATATGGCCTAAATAATAGACTGCATCATCGCCATTCCCATGTATCACGTTTGTTGTGATTAGATGTGAGATGTGCAGTGAAAATGGATTTAGATTTAATGATAGGGGATTTTTACCAAGCTGTTTTCCTAGATTTTTTGGATTTTATTTGAATTTTTAAGTTTTACTTGGATTTTAAAAAGTGTTTTTAGTAATTTAAAATCACAAAAAGTGGGTGTACCAGGATCCACTACACTGTGTGTGAATAGGAGAAATGCCTTAGAACAACTAAGATCCCATGCATGTAAACTATGTGCTAACAGGGGGCCTTGCAAGGGATCGGAGTTGATATCAATGGCAAGTGACAATTACAAATGGAAATCAAGGGGGAATGAGGGCGTAGAAGGGGAGGTGAGGGCATGTCAACGCAAGTGAGAGGGGAACAAGGGCTAGGAGGGTAGGGTGGGGGGCTTACTAGGGGGTGGGGGATGGGAGGGGAAAAAAGAGGGAAATGAGGCTTAGTGTGGGGGGTAGGAGGGTTGGGCGGTCTGGGTGGGTAGACAAGGTGGGGGTGGTTGGGAGGTTGGGCAGGGGATAGGGTGGTTGAGGGACGAGAGGGAGGGAGACTAGGGGTGGTGGGGAGGACAAGAGTGGGTGAGCAAAGGCGGTTAGGGGGCTAGAGACTAGAGGTGGGGGAGGGAGCAATGGGGGCACGGGCTTAGGTGGGTGACAAGCACTAACGCAAGCGGGGACGACAGTGGCGTGTGGACATAGGCGGGTGATAAGTGGCGACATCGGGGCGGAAAGGGCCTATAGCGGCAATGACGCAACTAACAGCAAGTAGAGTCACCCCCAATGGGGGAGAAGGGAGAGAGTAAAGGGAAGGGAGGGATGGGGGGTATGGAAGGGAGGGAATGGTAGAAGAAGAGAGAGAGAGAGAGAGAAAGGAGGAGGAGGAGGAGGAGGAGGAGGAGGAGGAGGAGGAGAAGAAGAAGAAGAAGAAGAAGAAAGGGAGGCTAGGGGAGGGTGGGTGTTTTTTTTCTCTTATTTCTTCTCTTGTATATTTTTTAAATAAAGTAATAAACATTGGCTTCCCCCTCCCCCTCGTTGTGCCACTACATAGACACAATGTGAAAAACTCTAGAGTGTGGCATTGTTTTAAATCTAGAGAGCGAATGCCATTAATGTTAGTGTTCATAGTGTGGATGGTCCAAAACTACTAGATTTTTGGACAAGTTTAGTAAATTTTTTATCTTTTAGATATTATCTCTTGTAAAAATCCAAAAAAATGTAGACAACTTCTAGATTAGGATGTCATGTAAAAGAAAGCATGTAGCTTTCAGCCATTTTAGGAGGATTTTATGTAAAAAGAAGGATTGGCGAAATTGCATGACACCTGATTGGAGTTTTTAGGCAGTGAATAGCACTCCAAACTGGGAGATGAAGGAGTGATCTGGCAAAATTCTAGCTAGGTGTCCTGGTATTTTACTCCCCTTTCAGAGCCAATGGAAGCATTAGATTGGTGGTCTGAGCAACATAGAGGAAGGTATTATTTTATGTATGTTTTTGTCTACAAGAGATTTATCTTCTCATCATGCAAAAATCAATTGATAGGATTCACCTCTATGAGTATTCTTATACATCTTCTATTTCTTTGAACCCCTTCTCTTCCATCTACTCCTCTCCTTGAATCTCCCTTCACCTTGCTATCTCTTAGCCCCCACGGTAGACTTTTGACCCCAAACACTCCAACAACAGTGAACCGGACGTGAGAGTTGGTAGCAAGTGTGTAGAGATGGGGGATTCTGAATGTTCAAGTGGTGATGATGCTTTACAATAGATGATTGCTTTGTTGCAACAACAACAACAACAACAACAGTTGTTATTACAACAATAGACGCAAACTCCACAGGAAGCAAAAAGAATTGATTCCTTAATTGTGAATGCATTGCAGGCAGTGGGACAAGAATTGATGCAGTTTAAAGGTCAAAATGCTTTGGCCTTTATTCGATTGTATGACAAAAAGATGTTGTTTCATGGGTTACCGCAATATGCATGGAGTCGATATTTCTCCCATTTGGCCATGCATGCACTGCATGATCAAATTGATGAGTTACATACAAGAGATGCTAATTGGGAACTTTTAAGAAAGCTTTGAGAGAAGAGCTTTTCTTGGAAGATGCAAGATTGGTAACTAAAAAAACATTTACAGATTGGATTGAAAATCCCAATAAAGGGTTGGAGGCTATAGCTTTGCTCCATGAATTTGAAAGTCAGTATGCACAGTTGGATGTCGATGAGTAGTAATCATTGGAGAGTCAAAAAATTGATTTGTTTCTGAAGGCTGCAGATTTTGTCTTGTAGGGAATCTGACTGATCATTTAGAAGATGCCTCTTTTGAAATGGGGCTGAAATCAGATTGAGCTAATGTAACTAAAGCAGTATATATGTTGGTAAAGAGAGAGTGGATGAAATTAAGATGGGGTACAAGCACCAATGTAATGTGTCTGCTCATCCGCTTATGGGACACGTCTTAGCAGCCCATCGGGAAGAGGGTCTAGAAAGCTCCGCCTGGCACTCGCAAAGAATGTCACAGGGTTTGCGATCTAGGTCTTCCCGAGTCTGCCCCGAGTGGAATTGTCTGGCCGTTCCCACTTAGGATCGACTTGAAGTCAGGTTCCTTTCCTATCAGCAAGGTCTCTAGGAAGTAGCTATCGTCGAGCTCCAGTTGAACCATTTTGCATGGGAACAATAGAGTCGAAGTATATTCATGCTACACTTGGTTCATGGAGAATGGTAATCGAGAGGGATGCAAAGCTCAACCTCTCTCCCATACAGCATAGTCCCATTCCTTTCTTCTAAAACAATATAAATCAGGATTCTAAATCTACTGGTGCTAGGTCTTCATAGTCTCGCTATCTCGTCTTTTGAGAAAAGCTCCCAGCTAACTAGGACCACCCTTCCGTAGGACAGACCGAAGTCACGTCCATCGCACTTTCCTCAATTTGCTTAGTTATCTAATTACCTACCACATTACGTTTGACATGCAAAAGTAGCTTCCTTAATTAATCAATTAATCACTGGTTCCGTCATGTAACTTAGGCACTGACACAAAAACAATGTCAAGCAAGTTCCTTTTTCTCAAATATCTGTTCTTTATTTATCATAATCCTGGAGTACATCAAGTATCATGCCCGAAGGCTATCCCAGCAATCTACAGGATTGCTGCTCCAAGTTCCACCTGTAGACTAGTACACATGCCTCAAGATCCCATCTCGAGTTACGTCAGCCTCTTGTGCGGGATTCGGAGGCAAGGAATTTACAGCCAGAGCCTCCCTTGGCACCCAAGCGTCCTCCCGCTCCAAGCAACACCCACGGAGAGACCTCTTGCAACAGGTTAGGTTCATATACCCGGTGTGGCTAACAACCCCCTTGGATAGGGCTAGGTAGACAGTCGGAGCCAACTATTCTTGCCTCTCCCTCCAGGATTTTAACCTGAAGCATTAAGTGTTTTTCCTTGAATTAGTTCCTTGAGAAAAGGAGATCAAATAATGTACCTAAGTGTACAATCATGAACATTTTGAAGGCCCTTTGTACGACCAATTGCTAAGGTGTGACTCCTTTTTCCCGGATGCTCCCAACATCCGATCCTGGATCTTTTTCCTGGATGCTCCCAGCATCCGATCCTAGATCGTTCGTGAGTTAGCGAGATCCCAATATTCTCAAACAAGATCATGCAAGCAAATGTTCTTAGTAAGTTAACTTATTTTGACTTGCTCTTCCCCTTGGGTTTTACCTTATGGTATCTTAACCCTAACTCAAAGCATTAACTGGTCAACCAAGGCAACAGACATGCCTTATTCGCAACCCAACCAAGGATCTTTTATTCTTCCAGTTCTTTACTCATCTCCCTCTAGCCAAGTTCAGTTAACACTCCTAGAAATGCAAGAATTTTCATCTAGGCCTTTAGGATACAGTCTAGATGCATGCTTCCCTTCCATCTCTCTTAGTGCAGTACTATGCAGAGTTTTCCAATCAAACTTACCCATCATGCACATGGTGCGTTTAATATATTTGTACATCCTAAACAACCTTTAACTCTCTTCATACCTAGCAACGAATACTTATTCCTAATGCACTATTATTTTATGTCAAATAATGCAAAAATGTTATCATTCTATTTGTGTAAAAGCTATCATTCTATGCACATAAACTTATGTGAATTCCATGCTCTACCATTTCATGCATGCAACCTATCACTTGGAGTAAACAAAAATCCTAAGGCTCATTCTTGTTCCATGCATGTAGCTACCCCTTTATTTCTTCTTCTTGAAATAATACAAAATATGCTTTGATTCATGATCGTAGGGGCATTTGTTGCATTGGTCGCTCCACTCGCCTCTCCCACATTACAGGTACCATTGGTAGCTCTGGCACTTACACTTCCCACAACTCTCTTTTTGGGAGGCATTTACCACGCGGAATTTGGATAGTCCTGACCTTAACGGGCCTTCAAGATGATAGGATTGGGAAAGGAAAGGTCGTGAGTAAGGTGACCTTTGCCGATGAGGGGGTGGCTTGAAAAAAAATGGCTTCTTGAACCGCCTCCTCAAACACGGCCCTCGACACCTTCTCTACTCACCATCTCTCTCTCTCTCTCTCTCTCTCTCTCTCTCTCTCTCTCTCTCTCTCTCTCTCTCTCTCTCTCTCTCTCTCTCTCTCTCTCCTTCTTCTTCTTCTTCTCCTCTTCTCCTTCTCTCTCTCTCCCTCTTCTTCTTCTTTTCTTCTCTCCTTCTCCTACTCTCTCTCTCTCCCTCTTCTTCTTCTTCTTCTCTTCTTCTTCTCCTTCTCTCTCTCCCTCTCCTTCTCTTCTTCTCTCTCTCTCTTCTTCCTCTTCTTCTTCTTTTTCTCTTCTTCTCCTTCCCTCTCTCCCTCCTTCTTCCCTTCTTCTTATTCTTCTCTTCTTCTTCTCCTTTTCTCTTCTATTCAGGTGGGGGGGGGGGGGGGGGGTTCTCTGCCTGACAAACGAGGAGGGGGAGGTCTCCGACGAAAGCCGGGCGGGGGGGCTACGCTGCTCTTGCCGCAACAGAGGGGGGAGGTGGCAAAGCGTGAGGGGGGAGGACTTGCCTATGGACGACCAGGAGGGGCAATGTGTAGATGAGGAAGGGGGGGAAGCTCCCCTTTATAGGAGGGGAAGGAGGGTGGTATGGCTGCCACCCCTCCCACCTGGGGGCTGGATGTCCCCCTATCACTTCACTTCACTCCCTCTCTCTCTCTCCTTGACGTACTGTCGGCGGGGAGAGAGAGAGGGATAAATTTTTTTTCTTTGAAATTAAATTTTTTTTAAGGGGGGGTATATTACATCCTCTCCCTCTTAGAGGAATCGAGATGTCCTCATCTCGAGAAGACCTGGGGGTATTGTTGATTGAGAGTATCTTCATCTATCCAGGTGGAATCCTCTTCGGGATAATCTTTCCACTGGATGAGGTATTCCCTCAAGGTCCTTGATCCCAAATGCCTCTCCCTGACATCTAGGACTCTATCAGGCCATAGCTCAAGGACTCCTTGGCTAGGCATTACAATTTGCTGGTCATTAAGTACATGATTCGGATTAGGTAGATACTTTTTCAATAGGCTAACGTGGAATACGTTATGAATCTTTAGGGTTGCGGGCAACTGTAGTCTATAAGCATTAGGCCCTAGGCACTTAGTGATCTTATAAGGTCCACAATACCTCGGACTTAGCTTCTTATACTCTCCCAAGGACAGAGAACTCTTTTGAGGGCGTACGTGGATGAAGACCATATCACCTTCGACGAAGGATCTCTCTTGCCATTTCAAGT